>NC_053493.1:375764131-376091390 GCF_905171775.1 Rana temporaria | reverse complement strand
TGAGAGCTACAGTGGGAGGGGCCGAGAACTCCCACTGACGTCAGCCGGGAGGAGGAGAGGGAGACGAGCAGTCACGTGAGCGTCAGGAGACACTCAGATATAAGGTAAAAAATCTGCATTGTTTTTATATAGCACAGACACTGGGACACATATCATTATTAAACTGATGGGATGGTATTAATATAAAATAGTTTTTATAGCAGCAAGAAGGGAAGGGGCTGGGAGAAGAGCGGCACTGTCACGCGCTGACAGGCAGGCAGGGAGAGGAGAGCAGAGAGGAGAGCTGCGGATTATAGGGGCACGTCAGCCGACCATGGTGTCAGGGCTCAGCAGCCATGTTAAACCATGGCCAGTTTACAGGGGGAGGGCAGAACCAGGCAGGATCAGCCAGGTATTTCAGGTGATACAGGGGGCCAAATTACACAGCTTAAGCACTGTGCTGTATAACATGATTTAAAGGAACAGGGAGATTTTGCAGAGTCTATATCAGGATAGTAAGGCATGGTATATATAATGCTAAGAGTGGAAATCTTAAAATCAGTGGTGGCTGGTGGTCAACATTTGGGGGAGGCAGCAAGCAGACCTGGCCCCTCACTCACACTAGCACCCCTCCCCCCCCGTGCCTGCACCCACACTACACCTTTCCCCCCAGCGCTCAATATGCCGCAATCCTCTTGCACTAACACCACCCCCTTCCCCCGCACATGAGATCCATGACCTTTTCCTACTGTGGAAGAGATGCAGGGAGGAGAACGAGCTGGTGATGCTCTGCTGAATCTGGGGTAGGACTTCTAGGAAAAGCTGCTGCTGCAAGGGCCCTTTCTTCTCCTCCGGGCCACACAGGAGGCGGGTCCTAAGACCCGTCCTAAGACTCCCGGCCAATCGGGTCTCTCAGGACTGGCTTCCTAATTGGTCGGGAGGAAAAGCAGGAAGACATTAGCGAATATTAATTTGTCTAATGTCACACAAGTGGGTAGGCTTCAAAACGGGTGCCCCGAGCCCACCCGTTTTGAAGCCTCCGGCTCTAATCATGTGTGTCAAAACAAAAAAACACATTGAAATCTATGCATCCAGGGGCTCTCCTGCATGACAATTAGGGGCCGGGCGCCCCTGCACCCCTAATGGACGGGCCGCCACTGAAAAATGTAAACCCTCATGCTTGGTTTTGGTTCACACTTAATAAGAGAAGGTTGGCATATTTAATGGTTCCACAAAAAAGCCCACATTATCTGCAGGTCTATAGCAGGTCTATAGCACCCGTGTCACTGTTCCTGCCTCCTGGGATGTTCTAGCATTGGAGAGTGCATAACAGAAACTTGTGGGCAACAAGTTAAAACAGGGCACACCAGGTAAAGATCTACTCCTCCACCAAATCAAAACTTTTGTGTTGCTCTTTGTCATCACGTGAGGTCAATAACAGAATTTTCTATTATTGGTATTTATATAGCACCAACAATTAACACAGCACTTTATGAATTTTTGCTCATGCACATCAGTTCTGCTCTCAAGTAGCTTACAGTCTAAGGTCCCTTATCTCACATACATATGCATATTAAAAGCTAAGTTCACCTTTTCAGGCAGAATTTCACTTTTCATAATGAATATAAGCCTTTTCTAATGGTCTTTTCTGCCCCAGCTATCTCAATGTGCTTATCTCACACTTACATGGTAGCCTTCAGTCTGCACTTTTCTGTTCAAAAAAAAAAAAAAATGCATTCTGAGCCCTGACTTCCTGTAGCATTATGTGACCATCCAGAAAACGTTATATTCCATCATGCACTGCATACTGAATCACAGAATAGGGTGTGTTTTACCCAGGGCTTTTTTCCCTCAGATAGTAGGTACAGGAACTCCCCCTTTCTGAGTCATTCCTTGTCTACACCCCCTACTCACCTCTGAGAACCATTCCTTGGTTTCAACGCATCACCACCTCCCAGTACTGCCCCTTTTAGAGAATACAGAACCAAGTAACATTTGTGGTACTAAGTAATGTGTATGGAATTTGTAAACGTGAACAAGAAAACCAAAACATAGATCCCCTGCAGCCAGCAACAATAGACCCCTCTACTCTAGCAACAATAGACCCCACCAAACAACATTGGACTACCCACAGCAAAATACTTACCCAGCTACAATAGACTCCTGGCAGCAACAACAGATCTCCCCACAGTCAGCATCACTAGACCCCTATCTCAATGGTAGATCCTGCCCAGCAACAACTGAGCTCCCAGCAACATAAGACCCACTCCAAGCAACAAAAGATACCCCCACCAGAAACAATAGACCTCCCCAGCAACAACACCCCCCCATGAAAAAATAGATCCATTTTAGTGACAATATATCCCCCAGCAGCCAGCATCAATAGACCCCACAGCACACCCCAGTATCCCTTGCCATTACATACATTGGATGTGCCGGAACTGCGGCATTCCCGCTGAAAAATATCCCAGGTTTTACCTCTCTGGACCACACCTTCCTCATTACTGTACCAGACACTTTTTTTATTTGCACTCACTTTCCTATTTCTTTCTTTAAGATGGCCATACACTGTACAGCCTGATTGTACAGTCTTCTTTAGATCTGCCATCAACTTTGTAATACAAGGACTTGCCTGATTGGATACAGAGTGATTGGATAGATCGGTGTGTCCTCCTTTTATATTGTTTTGGCAAATCTAAAGGAGATTATATATAATGTATAGTGAGCTTTACAGACTTCTAGAGACACACTTTTCTGTTTTCAGTACTACATAGTACTATGTGTTCGCTCAGTTCCTGCACACTCTACCAAATGAACAATCTATGCAAGAAGAAAGTAAGGTGCAAAACTATCCATCAGCAGAAGTGTCACCAGGGTGGGGCCACAGGGGGCCCTGACCCCCCCAACATCATACCGGGCCCCCCCATGTGCCCCCCAATTAAAACTATCAGCACAGCAATTACAGAGCGATTCTCTGTAGGCTCTCTGGAGGGAGAGACACACAGAGGGCATCCCTATTTAATTTCCGTGCTCCGTGTCCTGTTGTGTATACTTTGCTGCCCGGTCTCCTGCTTGCCATAATGACAGAAGACAGAGCCAGCTCCAGCAGCAGTGCTTCAACCTCTCTAAGCCCGCCCATGTGTGTGCAAAACAACATCTCCTCCAACCTGTAATGTGTGGAGAAGTGCACACAGCAGTAAGATGAAGGGCTGCATGATGTCTGTGTCCCGACTCCCGACCATCACAGGAAGAGGAATATTTGCATCTCATCTCTTAACCAATAATGGTTAACAGTTCACAGTTATGCCGCGTACACACAACCGTTTTTCGGGTTCTAAAAAATGACGTTTTTAAGGGTCTAGAAAAAACAACGTTTTTTTCAACCCGATCATTAAAACGGCCTTGCCTACACACGATTGTGAAAAAAAATGCTCTAGCAAAGCGCGGTGACGTACAACGCGTACGACGGCACTATAAAGGGGAAGTTCCATTCGGATGGCGCCACCCTTTGGGCTGCTTTTGCTAATTTTGTGTTAGTAAACGACGATTCACGCTTTTCAGTCTGTTACAGCGTGATGAATATGCTTACTCCATTACAAACGCTAGTTTTACCAGAACGAGCGCTCCCGTCTCATAACTTGCTTCTGAGCATGCACGTTTTTTTCACATCGTTAAAGCCCACACACGACCATTTTTTACGACGTAAAAAACGACAACGTTAACCACTTCATTACTGGGCACTTAAACCCCCTTCCTGCCCAGACCAATTTTCACCTTTTAGCGCTGTTGCATTTTGAATGACAATTGCGCCGTCATACAACACTGTACCCAAATTATATTTTTATCATTTCTTTCCCCACAAATAGAGCTTTCTTTTGGTGGTATTTGATCACCTCTGTGGTTTTTATTTTTTGCGCTATAAACAAAAGAAGACAAACACTTTTGAAAAAAAACACAATATTTTTTACTTTTTGTTATAATAATATCCCAATTTTTGTTAAAAAAAAACAGTTTTTTTCCTCAGTTTAGGCCGATACGTATTCTTTTACATATTTTTGTGAAAACAAAATCGCAATAAGCGTATATTGATTGGTTTGCGCAAAAGTTATAGCGCCTACAAAATAGGGGATAGATTTATGATTTTTTTTTTACTAGTAATGGCGTCGATCTGCGGTTTTTTTTTGTCAGGCCTGCGATATTGCGGCGGACACATCGAACACTTTTGACACTATTTTGGGACCATTCAGATTTATACAGCGATTAGTGCTATAAAAATGCCCTTATTACTGTATAAATGTGACTGGCAGGGAAGAGGTTAACACTAGGGGGTGAGGAAGGGGTTAAATGTATTCCCTGGGTGTGATTCTTACTGTGTGTGGAGGGGGACTGACTGGGGGAGGTGATCGATGATGTGTCCCTTTGTACAAGGGACACAGCATCGGTCTCCTCTCTCCCTGACAGGACGTGGAGCTCTGTGTTTACACACAGAGCTCCACGTCCCTGCTGTCACTGCCAATCGCGGGTACCTGGCGGACATCGTGGCCGCCAGGCACTCGCATCGGCATCCCAGCGTTGCGCCGGGCACAGTTTTTCCCCGCTGCGCGCCCCAGGCAGCGCGAGCGGGGAATGCACATAAAAGGACGTCCTTTTGAGAGCCTTTTAATGCCCATTTTTTACATTGTGAAAAATGCTCTGGAGCCCACACACAATCGTTTTTAATGACATTAAAAAAAAAACGTCATTTTTTATAACCCCGAAAAACGGTGGTGTGTACAGTACGCGGCATAGGTTGTATCTGTGCTGAGTGAGTAATCACATGCAGTAGACTCCAAAGATCTGTAAAATAATTCTTCCTTTTTGTGTCTCCTCACCTTTGGCTTATGTAACTGGTTGAGGATATTGATGCTGCTACACGGTTTTGCAGCCACACTCCAGGATATAATTATATCTACAAAAGTTGTTTTCTTGTCTTATTCTTTTTCATCAGTCTTCCTGAGGCTTCTGTTGGAAGTTCATGATATTCTACTGTTGTGCTCCTGCACCTCTATGACAGAATTTATTTATTTTTTGTTTTAAAGCGGCATTAAACCTAAAACCAAAAATGTAATATATTGCCGCTTACAAATCCTTAGATGTGGTGGCTGCATATGTTTTCCTTTTTTTTAGGCCTTTTTCCCTTCTGTTCTCACCTGGTGATCTGCCAGTAACACACTTCCTATATTACAGCGCTCCCACTGTGGACAAAGGAGCACAGGCGGCACCTTGGGACAACAGCTTTGTCAGTCTGTGAGGAAGGGAATGTTAGATGTGCTAGCAGATTTGGATACACTAACAAATTAAAGCTGAACTCCAGCTAACAAATATCCTTTCATGTTGTGATTGCTGCTGTATGCTGGTGATCGCTTCCTACAACTTCCTGCATTCCCTGCATGCTTTTTAGCCTCTCCTCTGCTGTTTACATTCAATTTCTAAGGACTACATATCCCATGGTACCATGCTGTCTCCAAGCAGTGATTCCTGTACTGACTTTGCCTCCTGAAACTCCTCCTCTCAGCTCCACTGTAGTTTAGAAAGCAGGCTCTGTAAAATGTGTAACACAGCAGTGCTACTCACAGGACATCATGATTACCTGTCACAGAATTTAAGGTAGTAAATGTGTGGGGATCTTCACAAAACCCTTTGTTTTTAACACAAACTGTTAAGCCTGGTACAAAGCCTGGGTTAAATGAAAAAAAACTGACAGCTCCTGTCAGAGCCTTTGTACTAACTATGCAAAGTTCATACAATGGTCTCTCTTGCTGAGCTGTTGTGTTCTGACAGGGGGACGGCCCCCCGCCAGAACACTCCGATCAGGGCTCTCCGCCATTGGTTGAGAGAGCTAATCAGGAGTCGGTCGGCTGCTGGTTTTCCAGCATGCTCGTCTGACAGAAGCCAGGCCACGGCCAGCTTCTGTTGGTCAGGGTGTTGTATATACGGGCCGAATGTTGGCCTTTTTTTTTTAACCAGCAAATTTATCCGCCATTTGGCCCGTGTGTACAGGGCTTTAGACAGGGCCAATTTGATTGTTTTGCAGGCTGACTAGTAAGTGTGCTGGGAAACTATTTGTTTGTTTGTAATGTGCTTTGCCCTTACATGTGCACCTTGCTACAAAGGCTAGGTATAGGTTGGGGTGGTCTCCATTTTTTTGACAGTTGGTTGAATTGGGTACAGGGGACACTGGATGCCTTCGATACCATTGTACTTTTGCTGGGCGTTACGTGTATCCCTGTGCCTTTAAGGAGGGGTGGGCTCCCTCCAGGCACACCTACCCTTAACCTATCCATTGTCATATGTGCTCCTACTTTGGAGGCCCTGGAAATTTTAGAATTAGGACCACAGTATACTGTATACAGTGGTCCCTTGACGTGAGCACTGCGGCTTACGAAAATGCGTGCAACCAAAACCCTCTGTTTTTGAAGCACGCTGTTAGACAGGACACTTTAGTTATTTTGCAGGCTGGCCGGTAAGTGTGCTGGGAAATCTTTTGTTTGTTTGCGATCTGCATTGAACTTCCATGTGCACCCTTTGGCAAATGCAAGTTACAGGTTGGGGTGGTTGCCATTTTTTTGTACAGTTGGTCTTCACTAAGTAAGTTACAAACTTCAAGATCATTCAGATTCATAGGAGTGAACTAGAAATAATTGAAATACAATGTGGAAATGAATATATGATTTTACATTTTGACCACAGATATACTTTAAAGCGAGGGTTCACCCTAAAAATGATTTTCTAACATTACATCCAGCTCACTCTCTACATTGACAGTATGCCGTTTGTTTTTTTGCTGTACATACCTCGTACAGCTATTTTCTTCCCCGGCTTCCGGGTAGGGCCTCCCGTGGGAGTGGGCATTCCTATCCAGCAGGTGATTGACGTGATGACAAAAACGACCTTCCCCCGTCGCATAAGGAGCGTCACGAGTTGCCGAAAGAAGCCGAACGTCGATGCGCAGGCGCCATATAGCGCCGACTCGCTGTTCGGCTTCTTTCGGCAACTCGTGACGCTCCTTATGCGACAGGGGGAGGTCGTTTTTGTCATCACGTCAATCACCTGCTGAATAGGAACTCCCACTCCCCCGGGAGGCCCTACCCGGAAGCCGGGGAAGAAAATAGCTGTACGAGGTATGTACAGGAAAAAAAAAACGGCATACTGTCAATGTAGAGAGTGAGCAGGATTTAATGTTAGAAAATCGTTTTTAGGGTGAACCCCCACTTTAAGTTCACATATGCTAAGCCAAGTGTAAGCGTAACACACGATCGGTTCGTCTGATGAAAACGAACCGATGGATTTTTTCATCAGATATCCGATGAAGCTGACTTTCATCAGTCTTTCCTACACACCATCGGTTAATGATCCGATCGTGTCCAACGCGGTGACGTAAAACACAACGATGTGCTGAGAAAAATGAAGTTCAATGCTTCCGAGCATGCGTCGACTTGATTCTGAGCATGCATGGATTTTTGACCGATGGATTTCCCCACAGATCGTTTTTTTCTATCGGTTTTTTAACCATAAGAAAAATGTAAAACAGGTTCTATTTTTTTTCACCAATGGGAAAAATAGTGATGTGGCCCACACACGATCGGTTCATCCGATGAAAATTGTCCATCGGTCCGTTTTCATCAGACGAACCGATCGTGTGTACAGGGCATTACAGGAGTTTATTGCCTCACACAGAGATCACTGTACACTCCCTGACAATACAACCATCTGATTTTCTCTCAAGGATGCTGTCATCTTTGTTCAGGCATCAACCAGGGTCAGTGTCTACTTTCTGCACTGTGATGCTGCCTCAGAAATGACACGGCTGGTGTGTAGGTGTGATAGCGCTGTACTATTAGGAGTGAGGTATTAATATTGTTGGATAAATCAGTCCTCCTTCACTGGGGCTGATATGCAGTGAAGTTGTCATGTAGATGGACCTTGTTCTGGTCTGGGACTGCTACCTCTCTGATGGTCTCTTGGGGAACACTCATTGAATGGCAAAACTCTAGAGTGGGTATTGAGGAGCACCCAGGGCCAGATTCCTGACAAGGCCACTGAGGCCAGGCCTCGGGGTGGCAGTGGGTGCAGGGGCGGCGCCACGGCAACGGGGGGGGGGGGGGATCCTGTCGGGTGATTTTCAATGTAATTTAATTTTTTACATTTTTTTTTCTTTACCTCATTTCTATCACATGAGGGGGGCCCCCTATGTGATGGTGTGTGTGTGTGTGTGTAGGGGGCGGAATTGAAGAAAACAGCCTGGGAGCACCCAAATCTGGGCCTGGGAGCACCCAGTACAAAAGTTCACTACTTATATTCACCAGCACACCACGGATCCTCCAATATCATCTAAAAAGTGTATTAAAGAATGATCACATCACAAAGGACAAATTGCAACATTTCGGAGCTGTGCAGGGCCCCTTCATCGGGTACATAAAATTATCACACAAACAGTTCAAATGGAAGTGTTTATTGAACAAAGGTATCAGATGAATCCAACACAATTTGGGGGAAATACCTTCCCCTTCTTTAGAGCTGAAATCTTGGGAATGAGTGGACTCATGATGAGACCACTGTCAAACCTGGACCTATTTCAGACCGTTTGGTATAGTTAGAAACCTAACTAGGCCGACAGTCTAAAATAATTGGATGAAGCCTTTACATAATGCCCGGTACACACGATCTGATTATCGGACGAATGATCGTCCGTTTTTCTTTGTATGCTAATCTCACGTTGAATCTGATGAGTTTACTAAAGTCACGAAAATTCTCGTACGGCAGAATAAAAAATCGGAAGTGATGTCATGTGTTGTAATGCATTTGTATTGCATTTTCGAATGACAGCTGTACTGATTAAACGAAAAACTTACGATCTGGCATTGTACGAAAAAAAAATTCCGTGCATGTCCGATAGGATAAAATCGGATGAACTGTCCTGATCGGCTCTCGGAAGCTCTGTACTAACGATCCGATTATCGTACGATCGTTTCGAAAGCGGCATTTTTCGTATGATTTTCGGATCGTGTGTACGGGGCTTAAGTCTCTGAACTGTATCTCATCATGTGAAAGGGGTAGTCATTTCCCCCGAAACATGTTGGCTTCATCTGTTACCTTAGTTCATTAAACCATTCCATTTGACATTTTTGTGTCATGAACGTTTGTACTGAATGCTCCTCAATATCCACACTTCAGAAATGATCTAGTCATGTAATTCCTGGACTTTGTGCAGTCTTTGGCTGTCTTCACAAATTCGCTGCAGTCTCTCATGTTGTGACTTGCTAGCAACTTACAATCTGATCACAGGGGAGAAGAAGACAAGGAAACATTTCCTCCTGCCTGCAGCAGACTGATGGCAACATCACAGCTTGGAAACAGTCACTTGACTGGAAATCAAGGGCTGCTTTTTACCTATAAAAACAATGTTCACAAACATCTGACGAACGGACATACGAGTTCGCCGCTCGTAAGGATTGTTGCTGAGTTCCCGCATTGTTATGTGAGTTTTTTAACTGTTGCTTTTAATAAACTCGGTTTATATTGCTGACTGGGCTATACTATGGATATGTTTCTCTCACCCCTTTTCACATTACAAACGCCATCTGAGCGCTCCATCTGAGCTAATGAGAGAGGGATAGGAGTTACTACAAGCCCATATCAGCTGAGACAGTGTCACACACTGAGAAACCCCGGGGAGATCTAAACAGCCAGCATCTGAACCACGAGAATTAGGGGAAAAAAGCAGAGGAAAGATAGAGGGACCGACGAGTGCGGTACTCGTGGATATGAGTCTGAGATCTCTCACTCACATGTGAGTGCATTTCCATTCGTCAAGATCCCATTTGCTAATATCTTTTTTGTGACGGTATTTCACCATCAGCCTTTCTTTGTCTTTTTTACTCTGTTTTTTCATGTTAAATATCGGATGGAGACTTACATGTGTTATTTGTGGATTGCAACCATCTAGACCATTTTAACCTGGACATATTGTGGTTAATTCGAGGTGAGCAGCTGGGTTCACCAAAGGTGTTTACATATAACTTTGGTGTTGGCTCAACTATCCTATTCCCACCTTTATTACGGATCTAAGGGTCTCATATATATATTTTCTTCAGGACTGTTTTCCGTGTATTTTTCGTATCTTTATTTACTTTTTGATTGCATTTTTATTTTTATTCTTACACTGGAGATTAGGATTTATCTCCGTTTGGAGCACATTACTGCACGGCAGAACTGCACTGGATCCGGACCTTCCTGGAGTGTAGACCTGCTCATCAAGGACTGTCCCTGTATTGGTCTCACTGTTATATGTTTTATAATATTGTTTTCACTAATAATATTTTCACCAGTCACTCACAAATTATTACTGTCCATCACCTACTCCCTGTCCTACACCTTACAGCGCAAGTATTGTAATTTAATCTTTCTGCTTCATTTCAGTCTATCGAGGTAGACTTTTATATTTGCAGCAGTATTTTTAGTTTGTCCTTTCCCTTCACTTTTCAGACAGCGCAGGAGCTTACCCCATTTACATCTGTTACCTTAGTTCATTAAACCATTCCATTTGACATTTTTGTGTCATGAACGTTTGTACTGAATGCTCCTCAATATCCACACTTCAGAAATGATCTAGTCATGTAATTCCTGGACTTTGTGCAGTCTTTGGCTGTCTTCACAAATTCGCTGCAGTCTCTCATGTTGTGACTTGCTAGCAACTTACAATCTGATCACAGGGGAGAAGAAGACAAGGAAACATTTCCTCCTGCCTGCAGCAGACTGATGGCAACATCACAGCTTGGAAACAGTCACTTGACTGGAAATCAAGGGCTGCTTTTTACCTATAAAAACAATGTTTTTTTGAAAACTGATACCGTTCCTGTATATTATGACACGCCAGGGATTAATTCATGCAGAATTGTAAAAAGACCAAAAGGTTCACTTTAAGGATTGGTGCTAAAGCAACAGTAAACTCTACAGGTAAGCTTATAATAAAGCTTACCTGTAGGTAAAATTAATATCTCCTAACTGTGCACCGTCTGGGAGATATTAGAGCGAGCAGCAGCCGGTGACATCACCGTCGCATGCACTCTGAAGGAACGGTATACCTGTGCGGTTCCTTCAGAAATGTATGCCGTGGCCAAGACTCATCATCGTTATCGTGGCTTGGCCATTCAAGTGGCTGCAGGTTGCCAACCCAGAAGGAAGACTGGGTGAAGATCTCCATCTTCACCCAGTGGTGACAGTGACAGGGTCGACAGTGTGCCACTGGAGTGCTTTTTTTCAAGGTAAGTCTTTCACAATGTGCTTAGAAGTCCTATTCTTTATTATTGTGTAATCTGTATGAGAATATGTAGGAATTGCCATAATTTTATGGTATATTGTCTGGTATTGACCTTTCTGTCTATCTGTATGTAACTGTGGAGCAAGCCATTTGAAGTACATTTTCCCCCACTGTTCAGCTTGGAGCCATTATAAAAACACAGTTAATATAATATGGAAACTATTTACCTGTCTCCGGGAGGATATGGTATTATTAGAACACCTAGTAGACATTTTGGAGTTGTATGTCTTATTCTGATTTGTTGATTCACCTCTCCCAGTTTTCAGGTTGTCTTTGGGGTCTGACGGTATAGGGTTCAAAAATAGAATTCTTGCAATAAGTCCATACAGGACAGTTGCTAATGTCATTGGCACAGCATAGAATACAGCAAAGTCTATTAAGTAGATTGGAGAGTAGTAACTCCGATCGACCTTATAGCCGCAGTAGACAACAGGGCCATCTTTGTAGACTGTGATGTTGAGGTCAAGTAAGAAAAACCACATCATGCAATAGAGGGATGTGAAGACCCAGACGAACACAGTGATTTTCTTTGCTCTGGAGATAGTGCACAGAAACTGGGCTTTGATTGGGTGACAGATTGCCAAATACCTCTCAATTGTAAATGCAGTTATGGAACAAGATGATGCATTAATTCCCAAATACTGAAGGTAAGTAATGCACAGGCATCCCATGTATCCATATACCCATGAGCCATAGAGACTGTCAGATATGTTGGGAAGCCCTGCTGCCACCAGGACCATGAGATCGGCTATAGCAAGGCTAACAAGATAACAATTAGTTGGGGTTCTCATATGTTTAGTCCTTAGAACCACCAGAACCACCATAATGTTTCCAACTATACCAAGTCCACAGATGACAATCACCAGGAATATAGTGGCAACTTGATATTCCAGACCAATCCATTCTCTGTCCTGGAGGGCTGTGTCATTTAGTGCAGCGGAGGTATGATTTTCCATGTTCACAGGGCTGGAGGTGCTTTTAGGTTAAAGATCATTCTTTGGTAAGTTAGCTTGTAAGGATTGTCCCTTTTTATCTCTTTTGTCCCCTCTTCAGAGGTAATGCCTGTGAAGCCAGCAACCTTTTCCCTGCTTTAATAATTGTAGTCCTGTAGGGAAAAAGTAACCATGAATCAGTGACAGAATTATAGAAAGCACAGATATCAGTACACAGTATGCAGTTAAAGTATACAAGTCATGGGCTAACTCAACTGATCTGAAACATACACTTCTTATTAAGCTGTTAAACAATAGTGTTGAGCAGAATATGCCATATTCGATTTCGCGATATATCTCGAATATATATTCGAATATTCGAGATATATTCGCTAAATTCGAATATTCGTGATATTTTATCGAAAGTAAATGATTGCGATTTTTCGCTATTGCGAATGCGAAAATAATTGCGATTTTTTGATAACTGCGGTAGGAGCACTCTGATTGGCTCAGAATATTCGTGATATTTTATCGAAATATCGCAACATGCGAATGCGATATTTATTGCGCAATTTCGAGAAATGCTGGAGGAGCGCTCTGATTGGCTCAGAATATTCGTGATATTTTATCGAAATATCGCAACATGCGAATGCGATATTTATTGCGCAATTTCGAGAAATGCTGTAGGAGCACTCTGATTGGCTCAGAATATTCGTGATATTTTACAATACAAAATAATTGCGAATATTCGGCAAATGCGGAAGGAGCACTCTGATTGGCTCAGAATATTCTTGATATTTTACAATACAAAATAATTGCGAATATTCGGCAAATGCAGAAGGAGCACTCTGATTGGCTCAGAATATTCTTGATATTTTACAATACAAAATAATTGCGAATATTCGGCAAATGCAGAAGGAGCACTCTGATTGGCTCAGAATATTCTTGATATTTTACAATACAAAATAATTGCGAATATTCGGCAAATGCGGAAGGAGCACTCTGATTGGCTCAGAATATTCTTGATATTTTACAATAGAAAATAAAAAGTGTTTTGCATTGGTGGTGATTCTTTACTCTATCCATCTGTCACAGCCGTTTGTCAATCAAACACCTTAAAGATTGAACACGTTCATGCTGCATGCTTTGGACTTTTTTTCACTTCACATATCAAAGACATTTTTATGAAAGATTATTTTTCTATTATTGGGACTATATTTCTTTATATATTTGTTTCACTGTGTATTTCACAAGTTATTTGCGCTTGCTTATTTTATAATTTGCCCACATGTCTTGTCACTAGACATATTTTTTATTCTTGTAGAGCGACTCCATTTTCTGTCTTGTATTAATTTATGTTGTATAACATTTTTGAGTTGCTGCTGTATTCTCCCCTTTTTTAAGGTATGCGCAATTTTTTCCTTCTTACAAAAAATAATAATATCAAACATACAAATATTCATAACATACACATACACATACACAAAGCCCCCCCCTTTTGCATCAGAGACAATCAGAGTTCTCCTACCACAGTTATCGAAAATTCGCAATCATTTTCGCATTCGCAATAGCGAAAAATCGCAATTTTTTTTTTTTCAATTTGGCAACATAATAGGATCGCCTCAGCTTAGCTACTCGGCCCAGGGTCTCTAATCATACCAGCAATGCTTTTAGACGTCGATAGGATGTGATCTGTTTTAAAAATCAAATTGAAAAAATGCGAATATTCGGAATTGCGAATATTCACCGCGAAATTCGAAATATAGCGCGATTTCTCGAATATGCTATATTCGAGTCGAATATTCGCAATGCGAATATTCGTGAGCAACACTATTAAACAATAATGAACCGTATGCCACGTACACACAACCGTTTTTTCAGGTTGTAAAAAAAGAAATTTTTAATGGTCTAGAAAAAACAAAGTTTTTTTCAACCCGATCGTTAAAAGGGCCTTGCCTACACATGATCGTGAAAAAAAAATGCTTTAGCAAAGCGTAGTGACGTACAACACGTACGACGGCACTATAAAGGGGAAGTTCCATTCGGATGGCGCCACCCTTTGGGGGGCTTTTGCTGATTTCGTGTTAGTAAATTACAATTCGCACTTTTCAGTCTGTTACAGCGTAATGAATGTGCTTAGTCCATTACAAACGCTACTTTTACCAGAACGAGCGCTCCCGTCTCATAACTTGCTTCTGAGAATGCGCGGCCTTTTCACGTCGTTAAAGCCCTCACACGATCATTTTTTATGACGTTTTAAAACGACAACGTTAAAAACGACGTGAAAAATTAGAGCATGTTCTAAATTTTTAATGCCCATTTTTTACATTGTGGAAAATGCTCTGGAGCCCCCACACAATCGTTTTTAATGACAAAAATGTAATTTTTTACAACCCAAAAAACGGTCGCGTGTACGCAGCATAAGAGCCAAACACACATAACTTTTATATATCATGCTATATCTCTGATACTTGGGTGATATCAGATGTAAAAAAAATGTAAAGCTACACTCAGAGTAGAGTAGAATAATAAAAAAACAAAAAATTGAGTAAAATAAAAAATGAAGTCCAATTATATATAAAGTCTTGCGAGCAACTGCGATTAATATATCTAGTGAGAACTGCTGACACCTAATACATTCCCATATACAGTATATGTGCAACCTTTATATAACGAATACTGTATATTGTGCCAAGCTATCTCAAATGAACCAATTATCAATACAAATGTGCTTAATTGGTTAAAGGAAAAAAAAAATAAAGAAAAATATTCCCTGTGCCCAGGTAACCTTGATCACAAAATGTATTGTATACAAGTGAAAAATAGTGAAGTATCAATCTTCAGCCCTCATAAATCACCATGTGATCCAATTAAGTGATCAAACATAAATTCAATTGTGTAAAAAAACAAAACAAAAAAACAGTCCTTCCAACAATGACTTCTTATGCAATTTTCTTCCTTATGTGCATCCCATATCAGTTTTGTTATACATATCACTCGTGCTCTCCCACCATCAGGTGTGCTCCCACAATTAAGTTGGGTCAAAAATTGCTTTTAGTCCTTGCAGGACTTGTAGATGTAATTCTCAGGCCCTCCTTTGATCACATAGTAGGTGAGGCTGAAAAAGACACAAGTCCATCAAGACCAACCTATGTGTGTGCTTTTATGTCTTTTATTTGTGCTTTTTATGCTTTTATTGTAATGATGATATTTTAGTTTGATCTGGAACCGGATAAGCTAAGCCAGCCTGTGGCTTTTTATATGTCTTGGATATTCCAACAGTGACATCTCCCTGCCATAACTCTGTTCCTGTCCACCTGAGAGTTTTGAGTGTTCCTGCCCAACTTTACTTTTTTGAACACCTCCTGTCGTATTCCATAAAAACTATACCTACTGTATCAATCATGGGAATCAATCTCACCTTCGCTGAGATCCCTTCATTGGTTGCCAGTAAAAGACAGAATCACTTTCAAGGCTCTCTGCCTAACGCATAAGTGTGTTCACGGTAACGCCCCCCAATATCTATGCGAAAAAATAAAAGCCCATAACCCCAATCGCATTCTGCGATCCACCAATCAAAACCTACTCCAAATACCCAAAGCCAAATACAAGTCAAAAGGAGATCGAAGATTTGCAGTCCAGGGACCTCGGCTGTGGAATGCGCTACCAACCACCATCCGACTGGAGTCGGACCACTTGGCCTTCAGGAGAAAGATTAAAACCCATCTCTTCTGAGGTCAAGTGGGCTTCCATACCGTTGGAATGGAAACAGCGCACAGAGGCGATTCAGTTCACATGTGTTGCGCTATACAAGTTTCTCACTCACTCACTCACTCACTCAACTCCATCCAAAGAAGCCACAGCAGGTGTGCTGATCTGGGAACTCAGATTTCACCATTAGGGCTCTTTCACACGTCAGTTCAGTTTTTTAGATCAGTTTTTTTTTCCTTGTCAAGAATATCTTTATTAAATGCAAGAATAAATTGTACATGAAGCATACATTCGTTACAGTAATCAGGTGGTTATTATAACATAAGATTGACTAACAGTATCATCTTTCTTAAACAACAATAAACGGGAATATTTTAGCCATGTTCTGTGTACTATCGCAGGAAGAGTTTAAGTAATTAACATAGCCAAATATGTAATCCTTACAACTTGTCCTAGTGGCTAGTGGATAATATATCAAAGATAATACGTCCTTATTTAATGTAACCTTACTACCTATCAACTTTAAATTTCTAAAATGTGCTACCTTTTCAAAGTTAACGGTAGATACACGAGGGTACTACCTTATGCAGTATCAGATCAGGAAAAGGAAGAAGGGAAGAAAAGGAAGGAAAATGGGGGGGGGGGTCAGGTAAGGAAGTCTGCAGGGATGGGCTAGGATCCGTTGTCAAAGCATGAAATGTACAACGGTTATTTTTGTATAGGAAAGCTACCATGGCATCATTACACCTTTATTAAAATTTTCTGGTATAGCATATTGTATCCAAGGGTTCCATATTTTTTCAAAGTTGGCGATCGTGTCCATTTCTAACGCTTCCATTTTGGCGTGCGTCATAGCAATATTCATTCTATTTTTTGTTTCCGTCGTTGATAAAATTGGAGTTTTCCAAGCTTTTGCTATGGTTTGTTTGGCTGCCGTAAAGAGTTGTGTTAGTAGCTTGAAGTGCGTGTGTGTTAGATTGATGGGCTTTAAATTCAGTAGTGCCAATTTAGGGTCTGGAAGTATTCTCAATTTAGTCACCGCATTTACCATCTTGAAAATCTTATCCCAGAATTTATGTACTATTGGACACGTCCACCAAGTATGAAAATATGTACCTTCGGTGATGCAACCCCTATAGCAATGTCCGGTGCAGTTTGGTGCATATTTAGCTATTCTGCTTGGCACCAGGTACCATCTCATTAATACCTTATATCCCGCTTCCAATGCTATTATATTCGAGGAAGCCGATTTAGTGTTTCGCCATATTTGATTCCAATCCGAGGTATTAAGTTCTATACCCAGGTCACTCTCCCATTTCTGAACATAAGGAAGCTTTGTTGTGTTATTGTGGGATAGTGACTGCAAGTACAGAACCGAAATTGTACCTCTTACATGTGGATTATCTTTACATATACTTTCAAAAGGTGACATCTGTTTTTTCAGAGCCGAAGAAGTCAGATGTGTTTCCACGAAATTTTTTATTTGGAGGTATCGAAACAATTCTGATTGAGGTATACCGTATTTTTTACATACTGTCGGGAAGGGCATGATACCTGATGAATCCAAAAATTTATAGACATATATACAGTCTTTCCTTACCCATTCCTTGAATGTGTTAGGGAAGATCCATGCCGGATAAAATGTTGGGTTTTTATAAAATGAAAGCAGTGGGTTGAGAGGGGACACCAGTGAATACTTGGATTTATAGCTATCCCATAGTGAGAGAGAATGTTTAATAATTGGATTGCAGATTTTCCCGCGTAGCTTGGGAAGAATCCATAGTAAGTTAGCTGGAGGGATGGGATCACACTCGGTTGCCTCAATCGCTACCCAGAGAGGTGTTTCCTTTTTTTCATGATATTTGGCCAAGGTTGAAATTTGCGCTGCCCTATAGTAGTTTGTAAAATTCAGATATCCTAACCCTCCTTGAGTTTTGGGGAGATGCAAGATTTTCGCCTTTATTCTGGGCCTAGATGTGCCCCAT
Organism: Rana temporaria; assembly: GCF_905171775.1. Taxonomy (NCBI): domain Eukaryota; kingdom Metazoa; phylum Chordata; class Amphibia; order Anura; family Ranidae; genus Rana; species Rana temporaria. The sequence goes on along the minus strand of NC_053493.1, from coordinate 376,073,424 downwards.
ATAAAGGTCGTCATTCTGTTTTGTATTATCCTCAGAAAGTAAGCCGGTATTGGACTCGGGAGCACTCTAAAAAGATACAACAATTTTGGTAATATTGTCATCTTAACTGCGTTGATCCTACCTAACCAGGATAATGGGAGCTGGGACCAGGATTTGAGTAAGTTTGTTATCTGTTTAAGAAGAGGGGGATAATTATAAGAGAATAAATCAGATGTATCAGCCGTTACGTGTGTTCCTAAGTACGGGATGCTCTTATCCGACCATGTAAATGGAAGACCTACTGTGGCTGCACTTAATTCTAGTCTTGAGAGGGATATGTTTAGTGCTACACATTTCTTGGGATTAATGGCTAGACTTGAGAACGTCGCGAATCTATCAAGTATTGGGATGAGATTAGGGCCAGTTACTTGCGGGGAAGAAAGAAATAAAAGAATGTCATCCGCAAATAGGCATAATTTATGTTTATGACCTCCTAATTCTATACCTAGGATAGTGGGGTCTGATCTGATTTTCTGAGCAAGCGGTTCGATAAGGAGGGCAAATAATAACGGGGATAACGGGCAGCCCTGACGTGTTCCTCTTCTGATATCAAATGTGTCAGACTTATATCCTGCGTATTTAACATAAGCTTTAGGGTTATTATAAAGTTCCATAATCCAATTAGTGAAATTAGGGCCAAAGCCCCATTTCTGTAGAGTATATTTTAAATACGCCCAGGAAACAGAATCAAAAGCTTGTTTGATGTCCAGAGAGAGAAAACACGCCGGTATACCCATTTTCTTTGCTATTTTGGCCAAGAGGCATGCCCTGCGTATATTATCGCCCGCTTGTCTGGATGGCATGAAACCTACTTGATCTCGATTGATTAGAGTACCGATAAAATTGTTAAGGCGGGTAGCTAGTATTTTACCTAATAGTTTTATATCTATGTTAAGCATAGATATGGGACGATAATTGCTACAAAGTGTGTCATCCGAATGTGGTTTGGGAATCATACAAACCGTTGCTAGCAACGTTTCAGGTCTGAAGGTTTTTTGCTCTAGTAAGTTGTTAAATGCCTCTGCCAGTCTGGGTGAAAGTAACTCAGTAAAAGTTTTGAGGTAGTTTGCCGAGAACCCGTCAGGTCCCGGTCTTTTGTTAATTTTGAGTTCCCGAATGGCTAAAGCTACATCCTCTTGCGTAATTGGTTCTTCCAACTGTTCTTTCTGTGATTGACTTATTTGTGGAAGATTAATTTGTGCAAAAAAGGAGTCAACTTTAGATTCGTCAAATACAGTAGTTTCTGAGTAGAGTTGTTTTAGATGTGAGCTAAACTTTTGAACTATTTTAAGTGGGTTGCTGGAGAGAACCCTGTTGGCAATTTTTAACATTTTTTGGTTTAAAAGTCTTATTGAGTGTGTTTCGCGCTCTAGCTAAATATGTCCCTGGTTTATTTGCTTGCTTGTAGAAAGCATGTCTAGATCTATTAAGTGTTCTATTCGCCGAATCGGTTAAGAACAAGTCGTATTCCAGACGTGCTTTGTCCAGCCGAGTTCTATTAGTTTGAGTTTGGCAGTTTTGTAGGGCCAGAAATGCTAAGTTGAATTCTGTTTCCAATTTTCTTGCCATCAGTGCTCGCTCCTTTTTTAAGATCCCTATTTGCCGCTGGAATGCTCCTCTGAGGACTGGCTTATGTGCTTCCCATAATGTAAGTGGGGATATTTCAGGGCTTGCATTGAGTTCTAGATAGTCTTTTAGAGCTTGTTCAATCAATTGGCAATGGGCAGGGTGTTTGAGTATAATTTCAGGAAGATACCAAGTGGGATCATGGTTTTTCGGAATGGTTGATGCCATTGTGGTGTACACCGCATTGTGATCTGACCAAGGGATGGGTATTATATTTGAATATAGTATTTCAGGGACCATACCGATTGTCACAAAAATATGATCAATTCGGCTGAAGGATTGGTGTGGGTTTGAAAAGTATGTGTAGTTACGTTTTGTGGGATTGTGTTCTCTCCACGTGTCTACTAAATTGTATTTGGCTAATAAGTTGGGAAGGGTCCATTTAGCTTGGTGTTTAGGTGTGACATAGGGGGTTTTATCTAAGAATGGAAGAAGGACTTGGTTGGAGTCTCCGCAGATGAGGAGAGTCCCTATTTTATTTGAATTAATTATTTGGAAAAGATGCGATAAGAAGGGTAACGGGTTTAGATTAGGAGCATAATAAGATACTATCGTGATCTCCGTATCTAACACTTGGCCTGTTAATAGTATGTATCTGCCCTCTGGATCTTTGATTTCCTTTTTTAGAGTGAATGGTGTGGTGCGATGAAAAGCGATAAGGGTTCCCCTTTTTTTGACTGAAGCAGAGGCTGAATAGACTTGTGGATAGGAGGGGTTAAAAAATCTAGGAGTCGTGTTCGTAGTAAAGTGAGTTTCCTGTAGGCAAACAATATGGGCTTTTTTGGCCTGAAACGTTCTGAAGGCCTTGGTTCTTTTCTGTGGCACATTCAATCCCTGTACATTTAACGACAATATATTCAATGGTGCCATGGTAGCTTTACTTCTCTGTCCATCTTACCGTGATAAACCGGAGGACATCTGGCCAGCCCAATCCCTGCAGACTTGGGGAAAGAAAAGGAAAAGGGGTCTCTGTGGTATTCAACCTTGAAAAGGAAGGGAAACACAGAAAAAATTAGTAAATAAACAGTCAACAATAAACCAATAAAGTTTGTTAGGTTTACCCGTGGTGGGGATGGACTACCCCCGCCAGGGGAAAAGGGGATCCCATCAATCCCCCGCTTAATCTTGCGGGGAACTGAGGAGATCATGGTGGAGCAGAGGTTGGTTCCGTGGGGTGGAAAACCGCTGTAAATATGTTCAAGTAAACACCGTCAGGTGTTTTTTCTCAACTTAGCTGTTAATAACATTTCGAACAGGATAACACTAACTACTCGCCTTCTGTTGTTTAGGCGAGAGATATGAGAGGGGGTTAACTATCCTTAATTAATTAAATAAAGAGATTGTAGAATTCATTAGCCTATACCAAAGATGTTTTAATTGGATCATGTGTTCCATTGGAATTTTAGGAAAAAATTCCTCAAGTAGGTCCAATAGTTTGGGTAAGATTAGGCTTCTATTGATCAGATATATGTCAGATTGGGTATCTACCTATTGACCATTAAAACAATGAAGATTCTACACACCAAAACTCGCCTTGCGCCTGGACGCTGACTGGGCTACTAGTGCACGAGGTGGTGTAATGTGGTGAAGCAACATTGGATATTATAACTAGAGGAGGATAAGAGAATGGGTTTTAGAGGTGTCTCTTAGGTACCCGGGGTGTAATTAAATGGTGTGGGATGTCATAAGTCTGAGGGACCCTGCGAATGAAGAGGCAGGCCTTGTCGTTTCCCCCCCCCCCCCCTCCTCCCCACCCTGAGGTGAGGAGGAGGTGAGGAAATAAAAAGTGGGGGGGAAAGTGGAAAAAAAATGGAAAGAAGTAAGAATGTGATAAAGGTAGGAGTGCAAGGTAAAAAATGAAAAATAAGAATCGCAATAAGCGGTGAAAATGAGAATAAAATTGGGTCAAAAGAGAAAAATTTAAAAGTAGAAATTAAAAATACGAGTAAAAAAAATAAAAAAATAAAATAAATAAATAAATAAAAATAAATAAAATAAATAAAAATAAAAATAAAAAACATCAAGTTCTCAATCCATGCAATCTGTACATCTTTTCTTGTGAAGTGTTCTTGTGACCAGGGGAAGAAGAAATTCATGAGGTCCTCTGGAAGGTGGTCAGTCCATGGTATCCTCTTGGTCTTGAGGTTGAGACACAAATCTTCCTCGTTTGTTTGTGTGATGAGTTCCATTGTTCTTTTCAGGTTGAATGATGCCATTGCGGGAAGATGTTGATGCTGATCTTCTGCGGGAGGAGTTGTGTGTGATACTGTGATCAATGAGCTTCAGATCAATTAAAGCTTGGTGTAATTGATCAGGTGATCTGCACACTATCTTTGAGCCCTGGAATGTAAATCTGAGGGAGAAGGGAAATCCCCATTGGTACTTTATGTTTCGCTGTTGTAATTCCACTAAAAGGGGTTTCATTGCACGCCGTTTGGTAATTGTCAGTTGCGATAGATCGGCGAATATCTGGAAATTGTTTCCCTGGAATGTTAAACTGCTCTTCTCTCTGGCTGCTTCCAGAACCTGCTCTTTTGTTCTGTAGTAGTGGAATTTTGCAATGATATCCCTGGGGGGTCCCTCAGATTTTTTTGGGGCTAATGCCCTATGTATTCTATCAAATTCCAGGCGTTCTACAGGCAGTCCCGGCACTAGCTCCTGACACAGTGCTAGAATGGTACCTGAAAGGTCCAGGACCGTCTCAGGAATTCCCCTGAATCTCAAATTCGATCTCCTGGCGCGGTTCTCAAAATCTTCTAGTTTGCTATGAAGTACCAAGTTCTCCTCTTTAAGCGCATCTAGTTCTGATTGGCAATTTTGAGTATAAATTTAAATTTCGTCCATTTTTGCCTCTAAAGTCTCTGTGCGGCAGCCCAAGTCTCTTATTTCCTTAGTTAGACTAGTGGTGATTTGCTCTGAGGTGCGCTTTAGCGCTTTATTCAGCATTTTCTCGAATTGACTTAGGAGCTCTGAGGGGACTGTCTTACTTAATGTAGCTATTTGTGGGGTATTAGACAAGTCCTCCTCCTCACTGTCCGTGTCCATGTTCCTCAGAGAAGCTGCGGATTTCATTCCCTTTAACAAGCGTTGCTTGCCTTTCCCCTCAGTATTAGACTCTGAGGTAGCTGAGGTGGCTGAGGAGAATGCCGCCTTTTTTACAGAGCCCTTCATCTGCTGGGCCGTGCTATTAGGGTTGGATTTACCCTTATATCTGGCACCCCCCAGCACCATATTTCAATAAAATGATTCTCCTCACCTCCCGGGAACTCGACCCGTCGTTTTCTGTTCGTTTGCAGCTCTATTAAAATCAATTATTTGCGGTTTTCTTTCCCCACAGAGCGGAGCTCTAGTGCAGCATGACTGTGCAGCTAGACCCCGCCTCCTGGCCTCCGATCAGTTTTTTTTTCATCAGTTGATCCGTTTTTCCATCAGTTTTTCGTCCGTTTTTTGGCAGTTTTTCATCAGTTTTTCATCAGTTTTTCCATCAGTTTTTCCATCCGTTTTTTTTTTTTTGGGGGGGCTTTTTACATACAGTGCCTGCCGCCGAGAATGTGTTTTAGCACGACGGCATCGCGCTGATTCTCGGCGACAGGGTGCCGACATCTCGCACTCCCTGGAATAGTAAAAGCCATTCCAGCAAGCACGTCATAGAAGCGACGGGAGATGCGACTTGGATTCCCGCCAATTCTACACGTGTGCGGCGTTTGGTATGAATCCTGAGGGGAAAGTCCCCGCCGGATTTTAAATAAAAATCCGGCATGGGTTCCCCCCTCAGGAGCATACTGGGCCCTTAGGTCTGGTATGGGTTGTAAGGAGACCCCCCCTACGCCGAAAAAACGGCGTAGGGTTCCCCCTACAATCCATACCAGACCCGTATCCAAAGCACGCTACCCGGCCGGCCAGGAAAGGAGTGGGGACGAGCGAGCGCCCCCCCCCCCTCCTGAGCCGTACCGGGCTGCATGCCCTCAACATGGGGGGCTGGGTGCTCTGGGGCAGGGGGGCGCACTGCGGCCCCCCCACCCCAGAGCACCCTGTCCCCATGTTGATGAGGACAGGGCCCCTTCCCGATAACCCTGGCCGTTGGTTGTCGGGGTATGCGGGCGGGAGGCTTATCGGAATCTGGGAGCCCCCTTTAATAAGGGGGCCCCCAGATACCGGCCCCCCACCCTAAGTGAATGAGTAATGGGGTACATCGTACCCCTACCCATTCACCTGCAAGAAAAGTGGTATAAACACAAATAAAAAAACACAGGGTATTAAAATATTTTATTAGTCTGCTTCGGAGGCCGCCCCCTGTCTTCTTTAGCTCTTTTCACCAGGGGGGGGCTTCTTTTTTGACGTCTTCGGGTGGGGGCCGCTCTTCTTTGCCGCCGTCTGGTTCTCTTCCACCGCCGGGGAGGGGTCGCTTTTATAAAAGCGCCCACCCCCCGGCGGGTTTCCTCCGACGTCTTCGGCGGGGGGTGGTGTGCTTCTCAGGGGGGGCTTTTTCTTCCGCTATCCAGGGGGGTCTTCTCCGCTATCCGGGGGGTCTTCTCCACTCTCCGGGGGTCTTCTGCTATGTTCGCCGCTCTCCGCTGTTGACTCGGCGCACCCCGGTTCTTCCTCCCGCTGTCCGGTGCCTTCTCCTTCAGCGCTGAACGTCTTCATCTTCTTCTGTGCTGTGACGTCTTCTTCTTCCGGGCTGTGACGTCGTCTTCTTCTTCTCCCGATGTTGACACGTCGCCTCTTCTTGCTGCAATGACGGGTGCGCGGCTTGCATCTTACTTATATAGGCCTCACAGTCCCATCATGCTCCGTACCTACCCATGTGATACCTACCCACGTGGGTAGGTACCGGAGCATGATGGGACTGTGAGGCCTATATAAGTAAGATGCAAGCCGCGCACCCGTCATTGCAGCGAGAAGAGGCGACGTGTCAACATCGGGAGAAGAGAAGAAGAAGACGACGTCACAGCACAGAAGAAGACGTTCAGCGCTGAAGGAGAAGGCACCGGACAGCGGGAGGAAGAACCGGGGTGCGCTGAGTCAACAGCGGAGAGCAGCAAACATAGAAGAAGACCCCCGGAGAGCGGAGAAGACCCCCGGATAGCGGAAGAAGAAGCACACCACCCCCCCCCGCCGAAGACGTCGGAGGAAACCCGCCGGGGGGGGCGCTTTCCTCCGACGTCTTCGGCGGGGGGTGGTGTGCTTCTTCTTCCGCTATCCGGGGGTCTTCTCCGCTCTCCGGGGGTCTTCTTCTATGTTTGCCGCTCTCCGCTGTTGACTTGGCGCACCCCGGTTCTTCCTCCCGCTGTCCGGTGCCTTCTCCTTCAGCGCTGAACGTCTTCTTCTTCTGTGCTGTGACGTCGTCTTCTTCTTCTTCTCTTCTCCCGATGTTGACACGTCGCCTCTTCTCGCTGCAATGACGGGTGCGCGGCTTGCATCTTACTTATATAGGCCTCACAGTCCCATCATGCTCCGGTACCTACCCACGTGGGTAGGTATCACATGGGTAGGTACGGAGCATGATGGGACTGTGAGGCCTATATAAGTAAGATGCAAGCCGCGCACCCGTCATTGCAGCAAGAAGAGGCGACGTGTCAACATCGGGAGAAGAAGAAGACGACGTCACAGCCCGGAAGAAGAAGACGTCACAGCACAGAAGAAGATGAAGACGTTCAGCGCTGAAGGAGAAGGCACCGGACAGCGGGAGGAAGAACCGGGGTGCGCCGAGTCAACAGCGGAGAGCGGCGAACATAGCAGAAGACCCCCGGAGAGTGGAGAAGACCCCCCGGATAGCAGAGAAGACCCCCCTGGATAGCGGAAGAAGAAGCCCCCTCTGAGAAGCACACCACCCCCCGCCGAAGACGTCGGAGGAAACCCGCCGGGGGGTGGGCGCTTTTATAAAAGCGACCCCCCCGGCGGTGGAAGAGAACCAGATGGCGGCGAAGAAGAGCAGCCCCCACCCGAAGACGTCAAAGAAAAAGCCCACCCCTGGTGAAAAGAGCTAAAGAAGACAGGGGGCGGCCTCCGGAGCAGACTAATAAAATATTTTAATACCCTGTGTTTTTTTATTTGTGTTTATACCACTTTTCTTGCAGGTGAATGGGTAGGGGTACGATGTACCTCATACTCATTCACTTAGGGTGGGGGGCCGGTATCTGGGGCCCCCTTATTAAAGGGGGCTCCCAGATTCCGATAAGCCTCCCGCCCGCATACCCTGACAACCAACGGCCAGGGTTGTCGGGAAGGGGCCCTGTCCTCATCAACATGGGGACAGGGTGCTGTGGGGGGGGCACAGTGCGCCCCCCTGCCCCAGAGCACCCAACCCCCCCATGTTGAGGGCATGCAGCCCGGTACGGCTCGGGGGGGGGGGGGGGCGCTCGCTCGTCCCCACTCCTTTCCTGGCCGGCCGGGTAGCGTGCTTTGGATACAGGTCTGGTATGGATTGTAGGGGGACCCCCTACGTCATTTTTTCGGCGTGGGGGGGGGTCTCCTTACAACCCAAACCAGACCTAAGGGCCCGGTATGCTCCTGAGGGGGGAACCCAAGCTGGATTTTTATTTAAAATCCGGCGGGGACTTTCCCCTCAGGATTCATACCAAACGCCGCACACGTGTAGAATTGGCGGGAATCCAAGTCGGATCTCCCGTCGCTTCTATGACGTGCTTGCTGGAATGGCTTTTACTATTCCAGCGAGTGCGAGATGTCGGCACCCTGTCGCCGAGAATCAGCGCAATGCCGTAGTGCTAAAACACATTCTCTGCGGCAGGCACTGTATGTAAAAAGCCCCCCCCCCAAAAAATAAAAAAAACGGATGGAAAAACTGATGAAAAACTGATGAAAAACTGACAAAAAACGGACGAAAAACTGACAAAAAACGGACGAAAAACTGATGGAAAAACGGATCAACTGATGAAAAAAAAACTGATCTAAAAAACTGAACTGACGTGTGAAAGAGCCCTTAGAGTCCCTACGAGATATAATTGACTGTCAGGCAACTTAATTCTCAGGCATCTACAAAGAACTTAAGTATCAATTTTGATTGGACTTTTTAATGCAAGAAATTATAAACTTCCAGTGTTCCCTCCTTTAATCACTTGACCTCAGGAAGGTTACACCACCTTCATGACCGAACATTTTTTGCTATTCAGTACTGCAAAACTTTTCTTGGCAATTGCTCGGTCATGCAACACTGTACGTAAATATTTTTTTTTGCATTTTTTTCACACAAATAGAGCTTTCTTATGGTGGTAGTTGATCACCACTGTGTTTTTATTTTTATTATATAAACAAAAAAGTCAGTGCCAGTTCACACTAAAGCAACTTGGGATCCGACTTGTCAGACCACAAGTTGCCCCAAGTCACTGGACATAAGAAATTCTATTGAAGTGAATGAGAGCTGTCATAAAGGGGTTGTAAAGGAATTTTTCTTTTCCCCTAAATAGCCTTCTTTACCTTAGTGCAGTCCTCCTTCACTTACCTCATCCTTCCATTTTGCTTTTAAATGTCCTTATTTCTTCTGAGAAATACTCACTTCCTGTTCTTCTGTCTGTAACTCAACACCGTAATGCGAGGCTTTCTCCCTGGTGTGGAGAAAGCCTCTTGAGGGGGCGAGCAGGCAAGTCAGGACACTCTCTACTTTGCAGATAGAGAAAGGAGCTGTGTGTTAGTGGGCACACATGTACCCTCGTCCAAATAAAGCATTAAATTGGTCTTCACAGTCTACCATTCACTGACAGTACTTGACGTGATTGTAGCCGTATTAGTGCAATTGTGACAGAGAACTGCTGAGTACTGGTTGGACCTTGAAGAAGGGGATATACCGTGAAAGCTTGTCCTGAAAAATTGTATGTTAGTGCAAATAAAAAAAGTATCATGGACAGTACTCAGTTTTCTCTGTCACTGACAGTGAAAGTGTTATGCTTCAACTAGGTGGACTTCTTTGGTCTTGTTGCAGTCAACGGGTTCTCTACTCCTGCTGGACATCCTGTAGCACTTACCCCGTGACTAACTTCAGATTACAGTGTGAGTTATGCCGGCTCACACATGACACGCTGGGGTTTTAAGTTAAAGCTAAATGAGATCCCTCAGTAACCTGATTTTCTTGCGGGGCCCCGATATGTAGGACTTTCTCTATAGACCCACCACAGAGTCCATTATATCTATGGGTATACCCACAGGTTCTGTCGTATTCATGTAGGACACATATATTTGGGACAATACCATGTATATACATTGGAATACTTGTGCTCTGTTTGTCTTTACATAATGGTTTTAAAATCAATATTTAATAAATTATCATTTTTATTGAGTGCCCTCTGTTTCATTTGGGTCTACTGGGGGCTACCAATTGAAAGTCCATATTCACCTTTTGTTCTTTCTCTCTATATTCATATTTTGATGTGGTGCCACATTCTGAGTCATGTCTCAACAATTTTCAATTTTCCATAAAAAAATTCCGCCGAAAAAAAAAATATTACAAGTCAGCAGCTACAAATACTGCAGCTGCTGACTTTTAATATATGGATACTTACCTGTCCTGGGCACCTGCAATGTCGGCACCCAAAGCCGATCTCTCCCTCGGCTCTCGGTGCTGCCGCCGCCATTTTCGGTAAGGTATTCAGGAAGTGAAGCCTTGCGGCTTCACCTCCTGGTTCCCTACTGCGCATGCGTTAGTCATGCTGAGCAATCCCACTGGTCCCTGCTGTCTTCTGGGACCTGTGTGTCTCCTAGAAGACAGCGGGGGGGGGGAGTAGGTGCCGGATGTGACATAGGTCACCGCTGTGATCTATCCCCGGAAGTGTATTACACAGGCATCTGCTCTTTCCTTCCCCCTGAAAAGGTGCCAAATGTGACACCGAGGGGGGGGGGGGATTCCAAAAAGCAGATGTTCCATTTTTGGGTGGAACTCCGCTTTAAGTAAGAGCTAATAACTCAATCTTGCAAAAAATGTTGTAGTATCTCAATCTTGCTACTATAATCAGTTACAGTTAGTCATTACAAGTAGCGTATGACCACCAAACAGATATAACAACTGGCCATCTATCATATAAGCTACGCAAATAGAATCATTAGCAATCTATTGCACACAATTGGAATATACGTAGTATGACAGTGTGAGATTATTTGTTACTATTTGCTATTTTCTACTTGCCCAGTTTACACGATTGGTACCTATTTGTTACATCTGTGTAGTTATGGATTGCTACTCTTAGCGATTTCAGTAGCACCGTTAAACTACTACAAATCCCTTGGGTAGCTGTAGCCTCCTTCAGCTGTGTCTTCACGTTCTCCCAGCTTATTCATGCAAAGAGGATTTACAAAGCACATTATCTACCAATATGAAGGTGCCCAATATGAAGATATTCCATTCAATTGTAAGAAAAACAGAAGCATGTGTGGGAATTGTTTTTAACTACTTTTGGCCAATTTGTAGAAAACAGACAGGTTGCATAATTCCTACATCCAGAGGAATGTACTGTGTGTACTATAAATAAGTTATCACTTTGGTTTCTATTACTTGCAGTTTGGAAAATTTAACAAAAATAAGGAAGGAAATGGAAAGGCAATCTGTTTTCTATGGGCTTTCCTACAGGAATTTTGATCAAAACAAACAAAAAGCATGTACCATCATCAAAATAAAGACCCCCCCCCCCCCAAATACAATTAGGATGGCTTCAGACTTTTGCAGTCTGTTACGATGCATTAACGCACATGTTGGATTGTGCATTGCGTTAGTTTGCATTGGATGGACTGCCAATGGAGGGCAATAGAGCAACAAATGTTGATGACCCTTTCTTTTAACGCAGGGCACGTCATGTGCGTTGTGCTGCGCTGCAGCTAAATTGCATTGCCAATATTCTATTTTTGTAAATGAATGGACCCACAGCGCAATGCACAAAGCGGCGTGCGTTACAATAACACGTGATAATATGTGTGTTTTTGCAACACATGAATCTTAATGAGCCCTCAAACTTTACTATTAGAAAAAAGTAAGCCACCTTTCAAAATGTATATAAAATTGTAAGCCACCTTTCAAAACTGATATAAAATTGTAAGCCACCTTACAGATTTGATATAAAATTATAAGCCAACTTACAGATTTGATATAAAATTGTAAGCCACCTTTCAGATTTGATATAAAATTGTAAGCCACCTTTCAGATTTGATATACAATTATAAGCCACCTTACAGATTTGATATAAAATTGTAAGCCACCTTGCAGATTTGATATACAATTGTAAGCCACCCTGCATATTTGATATCAAATTGTAAGCCACCTTCAAGATTTATATAAAATTGTAAGCCACCTTACAGATTTGATATACAATTGTAAGCCACCCTGCAGATTTGATATAAAATTGTAAGCCACCTTACAGATTTTATATAAAATTGTTAGCCACCCTGCAGATTTGATATCAAATTGTAAGCCACCTTACAGATTTGATATAAAATTGTTAGCCACCTACAATATTTGATATCAAATTGTAAGCCACCACCAAGAATTCAAATAAAATTGTAAGCCACCTTACAGATTTGATCTCAACTTGTAAGCCACCTCCAAGATTTGATATAAAATTGTAAGCCACATCCAAGATTTGATATCAAATTGTAAGCCACATCCAAGATTTGATATACAATTGTAAGCCACATCCAAGATTTGATATACAATTGTAAGCCACCTCCAAGATTTGATATACAATTGTAAGCCACCCTACAGATTTGATATCAAATTGTAAGCCACCTTACAGATTTTATATCAAATTGAAATCTCCTTGATTGCTAAAGATTACTCCAACTTACATAATATAATTTAGTATATTTAACACGTTTATTGCCCCCGGGGTCGAATAAATTCCAATACTAGTATTATTGAGACTAATGTTCCATTTTTTTTTTTTTAAGTTCAGACAATAAAATTTAATTTACAGCTCTTATTCTGAATTCAAAAAAGTTATAAGCCTCCATTATCTCCATTATCTATTTATTTTATCGATAGCTACGGTTTAACCTGCTCTCACTTAAAAGAGTTGAGTCTTACCTCTCCAAAGAGCTCAGCGGATTATTAGTCTCCTGGCAGACGCTCACTCCAGGGTTTCCCTTAGAAAGTAAGCTAATTCACATGAATACAGCTGCAGCCAGCATCAGGCAACCCCCGACACGCTGTAGTCTTTTAAATCCTTCCCAGCTTCATTATCTTCTACAAGCAGAATAAATACATCATTTGCAGGTAACAGTTACAAGAAACTAAGCCAACAACAGTTCACTGATCTTGTGATGACTCTTCATTGTCGTAGAGTTCCTCTGAAGCGGAGATTGGAAATTACCCTTCAGCTCTCAGTTAAACAGCAGCAGCAGCTTATAGAATGCTAGGTGGCTTTCTGGCAGATCTTAAAAAGCTCTGTAATTTATTTGATCAGCACAGAGGCCAAAGGAAACAAACCCTATTGGCACAAGGCTGACAATGATGAGGAATTGCAGCCTCCTCACCAACCCCTTTCCTCCCCACCTTCCTCCACAGCACTCACCAGTGAAATGAAGCTATATGATCAGTAAAGAGAGAAAACATCAGAACCTAGCTTTGTAAAACACAGCTTTGATTAATAACAGATTTTGTATAAAAAAAAGAGGAAAAAAATATATTATTACCTAGAATAAAATGCAGTATTTTCTATCGCTGGGAAGTAATCGGTGATGATAACATGCATATACAGAGTTATTATTATTATTGCTTCAATATAAGAGTGCAGAATACCTCTTTGAATAATACCAGTGTTCATATGGAAGAACTGATCATGCCATTAGTAGATATTAATAGTTAAATTTAGAATAGGTGTGCTTGGGCTCTGCATTCAGTGAATGAGAATCAGTCTACTCTATGAGCAAATTTCCCAGGGATGTACACTTGGATTTAGTGAACAAAATACTGTTTTGGTCCTTCAACCACTAGGCGTCTGAGCTATAGCCGAATTATGGCCACAGCGTGGACCCCAATTGCCGGGAGGCTGTCAATAGACGTTCTCCCCTTTGCGCGCTCTCCCCGCACCCCTGCAGGACGCGCACTGTGATCACCCGAGTCACCCGAGACGCCTATCAGTGCCCACCAGTGCGGCCTATCAGTGCCCACCAGTGCCGCCTTATTAGTGCCCATCATTGCAGTCCATCGGTGCCCATCAGTGCAGCCCATCAGTGCAGCCTCATCAGCGTACATCAATAAGAGAGAAAAATTACCTGTTTGCAAAATTTTATAACAAAATATAAAAAAATATAATATTTTTAACAAAAAATAAAAACCATCAAATACCACCAAAAGAAATCTCTATTTGTGGGAAAAAAATTATAGAAATTTCATTTGGGTACAGTGTTGTATGACTGCGCAATTGTTATTCAAAGTGCATCAGGCAGGAGGGGGGTTCAAGTGCCCAGTAAGCGGTAAAGACATTCACTATAGTGACAAAAGCATTGGAATGCCTGCCTTTACATGCACATGAACTTTAATGGCATCCCATTCTATTGAGTTGGCTCACCCTTTGCAGCTATAACAGCTTCAACTCCTCTGGGAAGGCTGTCCACAAGATTTAGGAGAGTGTCTATGGGAATGTTTGACCATTCTTCCAGAATAGGGATGAGCCGAACACCCCCCCCCCCCCTGTTCGCTTCGCACCAGAACCTTCGAACGGACCGACCGTTCGCGCGAACATTTAGAACCCCATTGATGTCTATGGGACTCGAACGTTCGAATTCAAAAGTGCTCATTTTAAAGCCTAATATGCAAGTAATTGTCATAAGACGTCCGAACCCGGGTCTTGCCCCAGGGAACATGTATCAATGGAAAAAAAGAGCTGAAGAACGGGGAGAGGTGTGTGTAAACACACCTTCCCTGTTCTTCGTTGTGGCAGTGTCATTGATCGTGTGTTCCCTGATATAGGGAAACACGATCAATGATGTCACATGTCCAGCCCTGCCCCCCTACAGTTAGAAACACATATGAGGTGATACTTAACCCCTTCAGTGCCCCCTAGTGGTTAACTCCCAAACGGCAATTGTCATTTTCACAGTAAACAATGCATTTTTATAGCATTTTTTGCTATATGGTCCCAAAAATGTGTCAAAATTGTCCGATGTGTCCGCTATAATTTCGCGGTCACGAAAAAAATTTCTGATCGCCGCCATTAGTAGTGAAAAAAAAATATTAATAAAAATGCAAAAAAACTATCTCCTATTTTGTAAACGCTATATATTTTGCACAAACCAATCGATAAACGCTTATTGCGATTTTTTTTACCAAAAATAGGTAGAAGAATACGTATCGGCCTAAACTGAGGGAAAAAAAAAATATATCTTTTTGGGGTATATTTAATATAGCAAAAAGTAAAAAATATTGTTTTTTTTTATTTTTCAAAATTGTCGCTCTATTTTTGTTTATAGCGCAAAAAATGAAAACCGCAGAGGTGATCAAATACCACCAAAAGAAAGCTCTATTTGTGGGAAAAAAAGGATGCCAATTTTGTTTGGGAGCCACATCGCACATCCGCGCAATTGTCAGTTAAAGCGACGCAGTGCCGAGTTGCAAAAACTGGCCAGGTCCTTTACCTGCATAAAGGTCTGGGTCTTAAGTGGTTAAAGTGAGAATTTTTTTTAAAAATTCCTTTAAATATTGTACCTGCTGGGTGTCTATAGTATGCCTGTAAAAAGGTGCCCCAGGGAACATGTATCAATGGAAAAAAAGTTTTAAAAACGGTAGTTTTTTCTGGAGCAGTGATTTTAATGATGCTTAAATAAAAAAAATTAAAACGAAAAATTCCTTTAAATATCGTACCTGCTGGGTGTCTATAGTATGCCTGTGAAGTGGCACATGTTTAGAACTGTCCCTGCACAAAATTAGATTACTATAAGAAAAAGGTCATTTAAAACTGCTTGCGGCTTTAATGTAATGTCTGGTCCCTGCAATATGGATGAAAATCATTGAGAAAAATAGCACAGGCACAGACAGTACACACACCATGTAGCTTTAGGTGCAAACTACAGAGGACACGGGCAGTACACACCAAGTAGCTTTAGGTGCAAACTGCAGAGGACACGGGCAGTACACACAACGTAGCTTTAGGTGCAAACTACAGAGGACAAAGGCAGTACACACACCACGTAGCTTTATGGTGCACACTGCAGAGGACACAGGCAATACACCACGTGAGAATACTGCAGCTAGCACAATCACCTGCCTGCCAGTAAATTAGAAAGAGCTGATCTAGCTAAACTATACAGTGTATAAATATATATACAACACCTGGGATGCATATATATCCTCTACACACTATGGGCCAGGTTCAGAAAGCATTTACGTCGGCGTATCTCCATATACGCCGCCGTAATTTCAAATGTGTGCCGTCGCATCTTTGCGCCGATTCACAAAGCGAGATACGTCCAAAAACAGGGCTTCAGCCGTTCGACGTAACTTGCCTACGCCGGCATATCGTGGGCGCATAGTTAAGCTGGACACATTCGGCTTTCCCATTATAAATATGCAAATGACCTAGATACGCCGATTCACGAACGTACTTGCGCCCGGCGTATTAATATACGCTGTTTACGTAAGGCGTACGACCGGCGTAACTTTACCCCTCATAAAGCAGGGGTAAGTCATGTTAAGGTATGGATGTCGGAACGACCGTCAAAATTTACGTTGTTTACGTAAGTCGTACGTGAATAGGGCTGTGCGTAAGTGACGTTTACGTCGTAGGCAGTGTTCAAAGAATCTTAGGCATTCTAGCCGACGTGATTTTGAGCATGCGTTCGTTCTGCCCCTCATTTACATGGGGTCACGGCTCATTGTAATACAACATGCCCACTGCCTTGATAATTTGAATTAGGCGGGCTTACGCCGGCCCATTTACGCTACGCCGCCGTAACTTAGGGCGCAAGTTCTTTCTGAATACGGTACTCGCTCTCTAAGTTACGGCGGCGTAGCGTATTTGAGATGCGCTACGTCCGCCGAAAGTTACGCCATTCTTTCTGAATCTGGCCCTGTAACTTTAACTGACTAGCCTGCCTGCTCTATCTACCAACTAAAAATGACACTCTCTCTCTCTCTCTCTGTCTTCTCTCTTTTAACCACCGCAACACACTACACAAGGCCGACCTGCAGGCGGCCTTTTATAGTGTGGGGCGTGTACTAAACCCCCTGAGCCATAATTGGCCAAAGCCACCCTGGCTTTGGCCAATTATGGCTCTCCGTTTTTTTCAAGCTGTGATTGGCCAAGCATGCGGGTCATAGTGCATGCTTGGCCAATCATCAGCCAGCAATGCACTGCGATGCCGCAGTGAATTATGGGCTGTGAAACGTAACTCGAATTTGGCGCAAACTGCCCAAAACGTTCGTAATTCGATGAACGATCGAACATACGATGTTCGAGTCGAACATGAGTTCGACTTGAATACGAAGCTCATCCCTATTCCAGAAGAGCATTTGTGAGGTCAGGCACTGATGTTAGACAAGAAAGCCTGGTTTGGAGTCTCCGCTCGAGATCATTCCAAAGATGTTCTATCAGGCTGCAGGCCAGTCGAGTTCCTCCACTCCAAACCCCAAACTGTTGCCACAAAGTTGGGAGCATGAAATTGTCCAAAATCTCTTGTTATGCTGACGCTTTAAGGCAGGGGTCTCAAACTGGTGGCCCTCCAACTGTTGCTAAACTACAAGTCCCATGAGGCATTGCAAGGCTGACAGTTACAAGCATGACTGCCTCAGTCAGAGGCATGATGGGACTTGTAGTTCTGCAACAGCTGGAGGGCCACCAGTTTGAAACCCCTGCCTTAAGTGTTCCCTTTACTGAGTCTAAGGGGCCAAGCCCAACCTCTGAAAAACAAACCCACACCATAATCCCCCTTCCACCATATGATATGGACCAGTGCGAAAAAGAAAGGCCCATAAAGACATGGATGAGCGAGTTTGGAGGGGAGGAACTTGGCTGGCCTGTACATAGTCCTGATCTCAAGCTGATAGAACACCTTTGGGATGAATTAGAGTGGAGACTGCAAGCAAGGCCTTCTCGTTTAACATCAGTGCCTGACCTCACAAATGTGCTTCTGGAAGAATGGTCAAACATTCCTATAGACACACTCCTAAACCTTGTAGACGGCCTTCTCAGAAGAATTGAAGCTGTTATAGCTGCAAAGCGTGGGCCAACTCAATATTAAACCATTAAATTTCATGTGCATGTAAAGGCAGGCGTCACAACACTTTTGACAAAATAGTGTAGATACCCCTCACTCCTCCGACCAGTGGGTACAGGCTTCTGTTCGCTAGCCATTTTATGAACACAATGGGACCAATTTACTAAACCTGGAGCGTTCAAAATCTGGTGCAGCTGTGCATAGTAGGCAGTCAGCTTCTTTTCTTTTCCAATAGTTTTTTGTAGGAAGTGTACACTGTAAGTACAAACTCTTACAAAGTTGTAACAGCACTCTTTTAACCAAACATAAGCATTTACAAATGTCAGACATAGTTGTCAACTACTGCATACAATATTTTGCAGTCATATCCATAGTATGGTCAAAACAGTCAGGTTTCCCCCATTCCCTTACTGTTGTCACGTTTTGAGGTGAGGCAGTGTTGGGGCCAGTGGGTATCTCCCTTCCCAGTTTTACAGCTTAAAAATTTTATACCAACATGTCAACATTTCAATTGGGAAATTAGTGCAATGGGCCTCGGTGGCCAATCAGCTTCTATTTTTGGCTTGTTCAATTAAGCTTTGGCAAAAAAAATCTAGGAGCTACACCAGATTTTTCACTCCCAGTTTTGGTAAACAAACCCCAAGATCTGAACAGGAAAGAAAAAGAAGCTGTTCTAAAAGCCTCATATAAAAGTATGTTAAACCATCGGACTGTTCCACCTGCTCCTCCAACCTGATTCACTTTATCAAGTGCTAAATTGAATAGCTGTATATATGCTACAATTATGCTCTTGATAGAGTAAAATGCATTAGAGGTTGGTGGAGCAAGTGGAACAGTCTATGCACCAAGTTGCTTAACCGTTTGCCGACCAGCAGCCGTCATTACACTGCACGGTTGGCACAGCTACACAAATAGCCGTAGCTGTACATCGGCCGCTTTAAGAGCAATAGCAGAAACACGTGCACGTGGTGCAACGCCTGAGCTGATGAGCGTGGCTGGCGGCCGTGATCGCCACCTGAGTTTGCTCCACAGAGGGCCAGAACGGGGATCTGTCAATGTAAACAAACAGATCCCCATTCTGACAGGGGAGTAGAGAGAGATTGTCTGTTCCTAGTGATTAGGAATAGCGATCTCTCTCTACTCTCAGTCAGTACACTCCACCCACAGTTAGAAACATCTCCCTAGGGAACACTTAACCCCTTGATACCCCCCTAGTGTTAACCCCTACCCTGCCAGTGGGATTTATACAGTGATCAGTGACTATTTTCGCTGATCACCACCATTACTAGTAAAAAATTAATAATTTAAAAGGCCATAAATATATCCAATATTTTGTAGACGCTATAACTTTTATAACCAATCAATATACTCGTATTGCATTTTTTTTTTTACCAGTAATATGTAGAAAAATACATATTGGCCTAAACTGATAAAGACATTTTTAATTTTTTTGGATATTTATTATAACAAAAAGTAAAAAATATTGGGCCAGATCCACAAACGAATTACGCCGGCATATCTATTGATACGCCGCGTAATTTCAAAGTTCCCGCGTCGTATCTTTGTTTTGTATCCACAAAACAAGATACGATGGAATGAGGGATCGATCCGACAGGCGTACGTCTTAGTACGCCGTCGGATCTTAGGTGCATTTTCCCGGCGGCCGCTAGGTGGCGTTTCCTTCGAATTCCACATCGAGTATGCAAATTAGCTAGATACGGCGATCCACGAGCGTACGTCCGGCCGGCGCATTTTTTTACGTTGTTTGCGTTCGGCTTTTTCCGGCGTATAGTTACCCCTCCTATATGAGGCATACTCAATGTTAAGTATGGCCGTCGTTCCCACGTCGAAATTTGAATTTTTTACGTTGTTTGCGTAAGTCGTTCGTGAATAGGGATTTGCGTAGAATGACGTCACCGTCTTAAGCATTGGCTTGTTCCGGTTTAATTTCAAGCATGCACACTGGGATACCCCCACGGACGGCGCATGCGCCGTTAAAAAAAAAAGTAGTTTACATCGGGTCTCGACCCCATCACATCGATTTGAATTGCGCGCCCTTACGCCGCCAAAGATAACTTACGGTGCGCATTCTTTGAGGATTCGAAAAAAAAAAGTAAGTTACAGGCGGCGTAGTGTATCTTAGATACGCTGCGCCAGGCGGAAATATGCGCCGATGTACGTGGATCTGCCCCATTGTAGCTAATTTTTGTGGTGATTGTGGTGGCAATGGATGAGGATTTTATAGGGTTTAATAAAATGTAGGGGATTATAGGGTTTATAAAAATGTACAGTAATCTTGATGTTATACCTGTAAATACAAGAAAAGGGCATAAGAATAGCACACGGTATACAAAAATATGCACAATTTAATATAAACAATATAGAAGTAGAGCATATATCAATGCAATGTTTAGGTATGTTTAGACAAATGAAGAACAGTTTGCACAGGAAACCATATACATGTACAAATGTAAAAATACCATCAAGAGAAAGACTACTCAAATTCAAGGTACCCAAGAGGCCTCAAAGCTACGTTTTAGGGGATTTCCCTTCTTCAGGTGTGATCTAACATATCTATATATGCTCTTAAAAGACAAATCTTCACTTTAGTAAAGCAAGTCACTAGCTGACCTGGCTCCCCCTTCTTCCCTGAACTTCCCATGGGTAAGTAAAGCAGCTTAATTAATATATTGACGACTGAGCAATAGGGACTACTGGAGGTGGTTGAGGGTGGGGTAGCTCCTGACTGTGGATGGGTGAATCTGCCTGGGTTCAGTTCGCAAACAGTTTCACAATTTCAAACAGTTGGGGGATGTCATCCCAGGGGTGTGCAGTCTGAAATGATTGCAGCAGGGCCATCTAAATGAGCCGGTGTCCCTACACTTCCCCAGCTTTGTAAACATCAGAAGTCCATCGGGTCGGACTCGGCAGGGAGCACAGCCCTAGCCTGCCACTATAATAACCTATACTGCCCTAACCTGCCACTATAATACCCTATACTGCCCGAACCTGCCACTATAATACCCTATACTGCCCGAACCTGCCACTATAATACCCTATACTGCCCTAACCTGCCACTATAATACCATATACTGCCCTTACCTGCCACTATTATACCCTATACTGCCCTTACCTGCCACTATAATACCCTATACTGCTCTAACCTGCCACCATAATACCCTATACTGCACTTACCTGCCACTATAATACCCTATACCGCTCTAACCTGCCACCATAATACTCTATACTGCTCTAACCTGCCAGCATAATACCCTATACTGCTCTAACCTGCCACCAAAATCCCCTTTACTGCTCTAACCTGCCACCATAATACCCTTTACTGCTCTAACCTGCCACCATAATACCCTACACTGCTCTAACCTGCCACCATAATACCCTATACCGCTCTAACCTGCCACCATAAATCACTCAGAGGGGATTGTTTTTTTCTCAACAAAAGTGGAGTTACACTTTAAGTGAAGACAGAAGGGAGGATAGATAACCGAGAGGGTATGTATAAGATAGTATCTAAAACTAGGAAGCAGATGAAAGCCTTGGGTAACGTTCTTAATTCTGTCTACAATATTTGTTCTTCTGTATTTTTCAGTAGCTGAGGATATTGCCTCTTTGAGCTAACTGGCAACATCCAACCTGCTTGGAGTCTAGCCAGTCCTTTGCTTCAGGTCAATGTGAAAGCTGCTTATGATGGGTAGATAGCCTGTAGCTGCTTGCCTTTGTTTAATGGGACATAGCTCATTGATTCCAATGGGCTTTGAGGGCCCCTTGCTCTCTGGCTGCAGTCCACAAGCTAATTTTTTCCCAGCTTTGCTGTGTACAAATGACACATACCAAATAATAAAAGAAGCTTGCATATTTTCTCTCACCGGTCACAGTATTAGGTACATCTGCCTATTAAAGGGAAAATTGTGACCAGGGAAATATGAAGACTACTATTGCCTAACTAAGTTGCCTAACTGTCATACTGATCTAATGGAGTAAATGCTCACTAAGTCCAAAACAATTTTCCAAATAAAGATGTCTGTCTTTGACTTCACTGGCTGCATGCATGTTCCAGGACAATGACACAGAAAGTATTAACCACTTTAAGACCAGCCGCTGCAGTTATCTGCTTGCCGACCAGCCGACCAGTTTGGCTCTGCTGGGCAAGATCACGTAGCTATACGTCATCTCGCCGAGCAGCCAATAGGGGCGCGCTCGGGAGTAGACTGAAGAGAGGAAAATGGACAGCCGCACTCCGGAATAACTTAAAATAAAGTTGTCTTTTATTTTCCACTGAACATGCACAATCACAGCAACCAAAACGACAGGACAGCCGATGCGTTTCGCACTCAAAGTTAGTGCTTAATCATGGCTCATAGGGCCATGCCCACCCCCCGTTCGCCCCTGACGCCGCCGCGCGTGACTGGCGGTCGTGATCACCGCCAGGCACCCGCGGTTGTCTTATACGCCGGCAAATACGGTATATATATATATATATATATATATATACATATGTATATATATCTATATATGATATACAGTGCCTTGAAAAAGTATTCATACCCCTTGAAATTTTCCACATTTTGTCATGTTACAACCAAAAACATTCATTTATTTTATTGGGATTTTATGTGATAGACTAACACAAAGTGGCACATAATTGTGAAGTGGAAGAAAAATAATAAATGTTTTTCAAAAATGTTAACAAATAAATATGTGAAAAGTGTGACGTGCATTCGTATTCAGCCCCCTTTACTCTGATATTCCTAACTCAAATCTAGTGGAACCAATTGCCTTCAGAAATCACCTAATTAGTAAATAGATTCAACCTGTGTGTAATTAAATCTCAGTATGAATACAGCTGTTCTGTGAAGCCCTCAGAGGTTTGTTAGAGATCCTGAGTGATCAAACAACATCATAAGAGCCAAAGAACACACCAGACAGGTCAGTGATAAAGTTGTGGAGAAGATTAAAGCAGGGTTAGGTTATCAAAAAAAATATCCCAAGCTTGGAACATCTCACCGAGTACTGTTCAATCCATCATCCAAAAATGGAAAGAGTATGGCACAACTACAAACCTACCAAGACATGGCCGTCCACCTAAACTTACAGGCTGGACAAAAGAGAGCATTAATCAGCAAAGCAGTCATGAGGCCCATGGTAACTCTGAAGGAGCTGCAGAGATCCACAGCTCAGGTGGGAGAATCTGTCCACAGGACAACTATTAGTCGTGCACTCCATGAATCTGGCCTTTATGGAAGAGTGGCAAGAAGAAAGCCATTGTTGAAAGAAAGCCATAAGAAGTCCCATTTGCAGTTTGCAAAAAGCCATGTGGGGAACACAGCAAACACGTGGAGATGAGACCAACATTGTACTTTTTGGCTTAAAACCAAAATGCTATATGTGATGGAAAATTAACACCGCACATCACTCTGAACACACCATCCCCACTGTGAAACAGGGCGTGGCAGCATCACATTGTGGGGATGCTTTTCTTTAACAGGGACAGGGAAGCTGATCAGAGTTGATGGGAAGATGGATGGAGCCAAATACAGGACAATCTTAGTAGAAAACCTGTTAGAGTCTACAAAAGACATGAGACTGGGGTGTAGGTTCCCCCTCCAGGGACAACGACCCTAAACATACAGCCAGAGCTGCAATGGAATGGTTTAGATCAAAGAATTTTCATGTGTTAGAATGGCCCAAAGTCCAGACCTAAATTGAGGATCTGTGGCAAGACTTGAAAATTGCTGCTCACAGATGCTTTCCGTCCAATCTGACAGAGCTTGAGATATTTTGCAAAGAAGAATGGGCAAAAATGTCACTCTCTAGATCCCAAAAAGACTTGCAGCTGATTACAATTATGCAGTGAAAGGGGGTTCTACAAAGTATTGACTCAGGGTTGCTGAATACAAATGCACCCCACACTTTTCAGATAATTATTTGTAAAAAAAAATTGAAAACCATTCATCATTTTCCTTCCAATTCACAATTATGTGCCACTTTTGTTCTGGTCTATCACATAAAATCCCAATAAAATACATTTATGTTTTTGGTTGTAACATGACAAAACATATTATTTTTTGAGTGTGGAGGGATGGGCTTTTTATTGTCTTTAATTGTCATTAAAGATGTTGGGCCAGATTCACAAAAGAGATACGACGGCGTATCTCCTGATACACCGTCGTATCTCTGAGATACGATTGTCGTATCTATGCGCCTGATGCATAGAATCAGGTTACGCATAGATAGCCCTAATGCCGCATACAGACGATCGTTTTTTGTGATGAAAAAAAATGACGTTTTTGAAAACGTCATTTAAAATGATAGTGTGTGGGGAAAATTTCGTTTTATGTCTTCAGAAAAACGACCAAAAAAAAATTCGAACATGCTCGAATTTTTTGTGTCGTTTTTCAAAATGTCATTTTTTGTGTCAATGAAAATGATAGTGTGTGGGCAAAACGACGTTTTTAAACCCGCACATGCCCAGAAGCAAGTTTTGAGACGGGAGGTAAAACTACCATTCATAATGGAGTAAGCACATTCATCACGCTGTAACAGACAAAAAAGCACGAATCGTCTTTTACTAACAAGTAACCAGCTAAAAGCAGCCTCAAGGCGAATAGAACTTCCCCTTTAGAGTGCCGTCACTTTGTTCATCATTTTTCAAAATGATGGTGTGTATGCTACATCGTTTTTGAAAATGAAGTTTCAAAAATGTCGTTTTTTTTCATCACTTCAAACGTCATTTTTTTTTCATCACAAAAAACGGCCGTCTGTATGCGGCAAAAGGTCCGACAGGTGTAACTGTGTTACACCGTCGGATCTTAGGCTGCAATTCTTGGCCGGCCGCTAGGTGGCAATTCCATTGCGGTCGGCGTAGAATATGCAAATGACTAGTTACGCCGATTCACGAACGCCCGCTTTGCCCGTCGATCTAAATTTACGTTGTTTCCGTAGAGATGCGTCGCGTAAAACTAAGCATGAACTCTAGGTGGTGTAACCAATGTTAAGTATGGCCGTCGTTCCCTCGTAGAAATTTTAAATTTCACGTCGTTTGCGTAAGTCGTCCGTGAATGGCGCTGGACGCCAATTACGTTAACGTCAAAACCAATGACGTCCTTGCGACGTCATTTAGCGCAATGCACATCAGGTAATTTTACGAACGGAGCATGCACAGTACGTTCGGTGCGGGAACGCGCCTAATTTAAATGGTGCCCGCCCCGAGCGGATTTACGCCGAGCAGAAACGCTAAGTTTACAGGTAAGTGCTTTGTGAATCAGGCACTTACGCTGTAAACCTGCGGCGGTGTAACGTAAATGGGATACGTTACGCCGCCGCAGCGTAACAGATTTCGTTATTATCTGTACTACTGAAGGTACACCACTTGTGTTTTGTTGCAGGATTGCGTGATGTATTATTATATCAGGAAATTACATTAGTATACTATAGTTTCTTTGCATGGCAGCCTGACAATACAATGTTCCATAATGATTATACTTAATGTACTGGTTGTAAAAATAGAACAGCATACTGGGAAAAGGAAATTACATTATCATCCAAAAAATGTGCTTAAGTTTAGATTTTTTTACCATAAAGAATATATCGCTTTGGAATCATTTGAGGCCATCAGTTTCCATAGATACCAAGTGAAAGTTCCAAGCAGTAAACAAAGGGAAAAACAATGCTTTTTGTAGAAGAAGTAATGAAAGGGGAGCAATTTCTCATTAATAAGTAACTGGTATACTATAAAAAAAAGAAACCCATATGGTGTTTTGCATATCACACATTGTACACAGAGAACATGTTCCTTTTGCGTAGTTAAAGGGTTAGTTCACCTTTACCAAAAAACTGACTACAAACAAATTATACTAAAAGTAACAAATAATACACAACCAAATAAAAATGTCTTACTAAACCCAATATAATATTTGTGCGCTTGGAAAAAACTGTAAACCTTAAAGCGGGAGTTCACCCAATGATGTTTTTTTTTTATCTTTTCCCCTTAGATGGATGCTCGTTTTGTCTAGGGGAATCGGCTAGTTGTTTTAAAATATGAGCCGTACTTACCGTTTTCGAGATGCATCGTCTCCGTCGCTTCCGGGTATGGGTCTTCGGGAGCGGGCGTTCCTTCTTGATTGACAGTCTTCCGAGAGGCTTCCGACGGTCGCATCCATCGCGTCACTAGTAGCCGAAAGAAGCCGAACGTCGGTGCGGCTCTATACTGCGCCTGTGCACCGACATTCGGCTTCTTTCAGAAAATCGTGACGCGATGGATGCGACCGTCGGAAGCCTCTCGGAAGACTGTCAATCAAAATAGGAACGCCCAGTCCCGCAGCCCATACCCGGAAGCGGCGGAGAAGATGCATCTCGTAAACGGTAAGTACGGATCATATTTTAAAACAACTAGCCGATTCCCCTAGACAAAACAAGCAGGTATCTAAGGGGAAAAAGTGTTATGTGCGGGTGAACCCCAGCTTTAATGACAAAAAAGATTATAATAAAAACTCAATTAAATCAAACAGGCAGAAGCATCTAAATCACCAATCTGAGTAGGATGTGTAACAAGCTCCAACCAAACAATAATTAAAAATGTCCTATTCTTGTGCTAGGTATAAATTAACAAATCACATAAGACACACAATAAACGTGCATTAAATATATGATGAACTCAACCTAAATTGACATATCTGTGCAAATAAAGGCCCGGATTCACAAAGCACTTGCGCCAATGTATCTCAAGATACGCCACGTAAGTGCAAATGTGCGCTGTCGTATCTGTGCGCCGGACCCACAAATTAAGATAGGCCTAAAAACAGGCTTAAACCCGCCAACATAACTTGCCTACGCTGGCGTAGCATGGGCGCACATTTAGGCTGGACGCATGTGGCGCTCCCATTGTTTAGCCATTCAAATATGCAAATGAGGGAAATACGCGATTCACGAATGTACATGCGCCCGACGCAGGCTACGCGATGAGCGCGTAAGTTGTACTTCCGGCGTAAAGTTAAGCCCCATAAAGCAGGTGTAACCCAGCAGCAGACATGCAAAGGTCTGCACCAGGGAACTCAAGCCGGCGTATTTTACGCTGTTTAGGTTGGACGTGTGTCTGGCTGGGCGTAGGTTACGTTCACGCCGTAGGCAGTGATCCGGCATAGTTTAGGTAGTTGTTCCGACGTGATTTTGGGCATGCGCAGAGGAATGCGTCCACGTCCCGTCGCAATGCACAGTTAGTGATGCGTATCTGTCTTCCGCTCAGCCCATCATTTGCATGGCTCACGCCCACTTCCACCTACGCCGACTTACGCCTTCGAAACCCAGCACAGTTTTGGGAGCAGTGGCTTTGTGAATTCCATGCTTGCCTCTCTGCGCTGCGTCGGCGTAGCGTATTTTATTTGCAGTACGGCGGCGTAAAGTTGCGCCCGCTCTCTGTGAATCTGGGCCAAAGTCCATATAAAATAGGCAAACACTGTGCAAGAAAAATCTATTCTGAATATACAATATATATATTGTGGCAGCAGGCAGGTTAAGTTCCCTGGTTGCATCCAGAATGCAATGTATATATCACCTAGGTTCAGGCTTTATGCCAGTTTGTACCTCTAGGAGGAGTGCTGGGAGTCCTGCTGGGAGGACTTGATGAGCCCAGCTGTATCTGGTGGGCTCATTAGGTCCTCTACAAAAGCTTTTCTTTAGCAGATATTCTACCATGAAGGCCTGATTCACACAGTCTCCTCTTAACAGTTCTAGAGATGTGTATGCTGCAAAAGGTGGCTACTTTGAAGAACCTAGAATATGAAATATATTTTCAGTTGTTTCACACTCTTTTGTTATGTATAATTCCACATGTGTTAATTCATAGTTTTCATGCCTTCAGTGTGAATCTACAATTTTCATAGTCATGAAAATAAAGAAAACTCTTTGAATGAGAAGGTGTGTCCAAACTTTTGGTCTGTACTGTATATATATATATATATATATATATATATATATATATATATATATATATATACACAGTATAAGGTGCAAAAATATGAATTGTATATTTCACAAAATTGCTGACATTCTCACACATAGCGTGCACTCTAAAGTGAATATACAGTAATCTACCTAGAGGCTCCTCCGGGGGCCAAAACTACACATACACACTGTTAAAACTTTGTACATTTGAGAAAAATTTGCCTTACTGCTTCTTCAAATTTCCTCATCACCGTAATAGAAAATGAACATCGAATTGACCCTAATAACTATTATAAAAACAGGAACGAATGTTCGTACAATGTTCTTACAATGAATAATATTGAATGGAATTCTACTAGTGTATACTCAACTTAACTCCTTTCCTTTGTATTTTTTACATACAACTGTGTAGCATTGTCTATTTGGTGTATTTTTAGATTTGTTCTACCACAATATGTTCTCCCAACGTGTCTTTAGAATTAGCTTTGTGCCAGGACACTGAGGATATAAGGTGAGACACACTTCACCAAGAATCAGCAGACTTCACAGAAATGTTTACAGCTGGGGGGAGAAATTGGAGAAAGTTTGTGATAAAATAATTATTTTTACAAAAGTTAAAAAAATCATTGCAGTAATAGTGATTTATCACATTAGTAAAAAAAAATTCTGGCTGCCAATACATGGGTGACTCTGTGCAGTCCTCCAACCATCAAAACATTAAGAGCCGGTTCACACTGGGGCGATTTGTGATCCGACTTGAAATCGCCTCAAGTCGTCCCAAGTCGTGCTGTCAAGAAAAACAATGCAAGTGAATGGGAGCGGTGTTAATACACACGACTCAAGGCGATCCGACTTCAAAAGAAGTTCCTGTACGACTTCAATCCGACTTGTAGGCGATTCCTACCCATTGATTTCAATGGAAGTAGCTTTCAAGTCTGATCCCTGTTCATAGTGAGGCGATTTTGCCAGAAGCAGAGAGGAATTTACCCAGAAGCCACCAGGTACTCCCCTGTCCCCAGGCAGCCCCCACCTTCTTCCCACCTTCTTGGCATGGATTACTTTCACTTTCTTAGTACGTTGTCTCTGTTTGCACCATGACTGCCAGAGTTAGGAAAGAGGCCGTGGATAATGAGTCCCTTATAAGGCTGGAGACCATGCCTCTACGACAAGAGGGACCCTTTTACAAGGACCAAATGAAGAGGGACAATGCCTGGCTGGACATTTCTCGCCTGACCTTGGGGCATATTGGGGCATATTGTCTGAGACCGACCGCACTGCCAAAAGTAAGTTTAACCTTTTTATTATATGTCTATTTTCCTTGCCTAGGCATGCTGGTTGTAGTTCCATACATGCCACTTGTTTGCACAGAGAATGGCGGCATGAACTCCCTCTTGAAGACAGCAACAATAGAGCACACCGGCATCAATAGATCCCCTGGCAGGAACAGTATATCCCATGCTGGCAATAGTAGATGCAGACAGGAACCATAGATTCCCCAAAAAGTAGATCCCTAACAGGAACACTACTTCAAATGACAAGAACAACAATAGATCCCTGATCGGAACACTAGTTCACATAACAACAATGGATCCTTGACAAAACTAGATCCCTGGCAGGAACAACAGATCCCCCAACAACAATAGATCCCTGATCGAAACACAAGTTCACATGAGAACAACAATAGATCCTTGACAACACTAGATCCCTGGCAGGAACAACAGATCCCTGATCGGAACACTAGTTCACATGAGAACAACAATAGATCCTTGACAAAACTAGATCCCTGGCAGGAACAACAGATCCCCCAATAACAATAGATCCCTGATCGGAACACTAGTTCACATGAGAACAACAATAGATCATTGACAACATTAGCTCAATAGCATGAACAAAAGATCCCCCAACAACAATAGATCCCTGAAAGGAACACAAGTTCACATGAGAACAACAATAGATCCTTGACAAAACTAGATCCCTGGCAGGAACAACAGATCCCCCAACAACAATAGATCCCTGAAAGGAACACAAGTTCACATGAGAACAACACTAGATCCCTGGCAGGAACAACAGATCCCTCAACAACAATAGATCCCTGATCGGAACACAAGTTCACATGAGAACAACAATAGATCCTTGACAACACTAGATCCCTGATCGGAACACAAATTCACATGAGAACAACAATAGATCTTTGACAAAACTAGATCCCTGGCAGGAACAACAGATCCCCCAACAACAATAGATCCCTGATGGGAACACAAGTTCACATGAGAACAACAATAGATCCTTGACAAAACTAGATCCCTGGCAGGAGCAACATATCCCCCAACAACAATAGATCCCTGATCTATTGTAACGCACAGAGAGCATTTTAGACACAGGAAAACAGGGAACAGGGAAGAAGAATAATGTCAGAAGAGCTTAGTAGCTCTGATTGGCCATTTCTGACATTCCCTGTCCTGGAGGCGATTTATAAATCGCCCCAGATCGCCTCAGGTCGCCCTGTGGTTCACATTCAAGTCGTGTCGGAATCGCCTCTGGAAGTCGCGCTGGAAGTCGGATCGCCCCAGTGTGAACCGGCTCTAAAGAGATCAGAATTCTTTTAAATCGTTAAATAGCTTACACAATCAATAATAAATTCTGAATGTGAATAGGCTAGCATATTTACAAAACCTTGCTGCCACACAGGTAATAACAATCATTGACAAACTTAACGGTTTCTTTAGGTTGAAAAAGGATCATATAGTAGAAAAAAATAAATATGGATTTGGTCAAATGTGAACAGATTTGAGAAACTATTTATTTTTTGGGGAAACCAGTTGATTTGAGTGATTACTTCTTTTTTTTTGTAAAACCAATTAATTATTGATGGAATTACCCCTTTAGGGCATTTGATTCTTAAAATTTGTGATTCATTCAAAAATAGTTTTTATTAAGCAAGCACATTGATGCATGAAATGGATCTAGAGCAGCCTTTTTCAACCAAGGTGTCTAGGAACCCTGGGTTTCCTTCAGGTTTCTTCAGTGGTACCTTGGCAAAATGGCCAAAAAATTCTCCAAAATTGTATACAAGCCAACATATGGATCAAGACTGCCTTTTAGTTACACAAAAGCCACAGGTTTTCATTGTGCACCATTACAACCTTCTAGCCTCTGGTCTCCTAACAACCAATGAATCATGATGTCATGGGTTGATAAGGAGCATGTTGGGCACCTGCACAGCATTCTTTTCTACCCTTACCAGGGCCGCTCCTTCAGCGCTGGGGTCACAATAGCAGAGTGAGGGAGATGAGAAACATTGGAATACTAGTCAGTACCAGTGTGCAAATATGTATTTACTTTGGAAGAATAAATCACCTCTAATGTTAGGCAGTGCTGGGACAAGGTCATCTGGTGCCAGGGCGAAGATGGCAAACTGCGCCCCCCCCCACGGTTGTAAAGAAGGAGCGACTTATAGCGGGACCCAGTTACACTAAGGCTCAGTTCACACCTAGGCGTTCCGGATTACGGGCAGAATCGCTGCCAAATTGACACACTTGCGATCCTGTTACTTTCATTGGCACCCCAATCAAGGTGCGATTTTGTGGCAATTATCCCCCAACAAATAGCGACAAAATTGCGGGACGCCTGTTGCCCAAAATAAGCTCTGGAATGTCTAGGTCCTAAATGTAGCTTTATACACTGATCAGTTCTAATAATATGCACCGACACTGTACTAATATCTAGGGGAATCCAAGGGGTTACAAGTGTACCCAACAATGTGCAATGTGTGTACTGATTTTTACCATAAGCTGGTTTGTTTATTTTCCCTGATTTGCAAGCAAACATTCCCTTTGTACAGAGCCCTGTGTTGATTGTCAACACAGGGCTCTGGGCTGTGATTGGACACAGCCAGTCAGTAGGTCCCAGACATGAATCATTGGTTGGGATCTGCTGACATACTCCCACTGTGTCAAATCACAGGGGAGTAGGCGGGCAGGGGAATGCACCCGAAACCCTAAGCCTAGGTTCACAATGTAGCCAGGGCTGTCTTAATGAGAGGGCACACCTGGGCACTGCCCAGGGGCCCCAGCTGCATGGGGGGCCCCTGCACTTTCCCCAAAGCAGCAGGTCCTTGAGCCCATGCTTCCCCAAAATTGGGGACCCCATGGTGGCACTGAGAGTGATGGATACACAGGGGAGGCAGGCTGGTAGCGGTGCAGAGGGGCCATAGTGATGGGGAGGCATCAATCTAGCATATATATTATATGCACAGGACAGCTTTGTTACTTTATATACTGTATGTAGTATTTTCCCACTGTTTCTTTGCTGTACAGAATGATTGTTCATGTAGTTAATGCGGAGGTCCGCGTAAAAGGGGAAGCTCTGCTTGTCTGCCTCCTACCTACTTGATATCTGTTTACCTACACTGTCTCCATTGTAGGGGCCCCAGAGCATTACTTTGTCCAGGGGCCCATGATGCTATTAAGACAGCCCTGAATGTAGCAATGTGAGAACCAGTGCGATTCCAGTGCCGGTTACCGCATTTCCCCTGCAGGCAGTTCACGCTGCCCTCTGCGAACCGCTGCGGGTGTCAATACAATGTTAATAACACCCCCCAGATCGGTTTACAGATTGCAGTGCGAACTGTGGATTCGGACAGGAATCGGTTCGCATGAGTGAGAACACACGAACATGCAATCTGATTCTAATGCGGGAAAAAAAAGTCCCTGCATCTTTTTTGTGCAAATACAACTGTATAGCTGAACTCGCATTGCACAGACATCGCATGTGATCGACAGTGTGGGTGGGAATCACAGTGTCTGTGTTCGCCACAGTGTGACCCTAGGCTGAAAAAGGCAGTGATGGGTATGTCGCTGTGCTTGTAGCTGCCACCCCGTCGCAGTATATGTACTGCAATGCATTGGCAAGTGGTTAATTACCAATGGTATTTGTAATATGCAGCATGAAGGGGTTAATGTGTATTGTCAGTGCTGCATTAGTTACAAGTGGCAGTTAATTAACCCCTTTGTTCTGCATTAGTGACATCAGTGTTAATTAACCCCTGCATACTGCAGCAGTTAATTAACACTGACACTGGTGTCACTTATGCAGCCCAAAGGGGTTAATGCAGCACTGACAATACACATTAATTACCCTTCATGCATATTAAAAAAATACCATTGGTAATATATTAACCGCCCCCCAAAAAAGGAGTTAACAAATTCATCTGCAGATGGCATACTATTGCTTGGTTCCTCCTCCTCTAGATCACACTCGCTCCGGGGGTACAGTCAGCAGCACACATTACATTTTAATGACTTACCCTCCATGCTGCACTCACCAAGCTGTTATTGGTGTCTGTGTCCATGTGCTCTGTCGAACAGCTGACCACTCCCCCTGTCCCTGTCCTGGCCAATCAGTCTGAGCAAACACTGCAGCAGCCATCAGGCTCCGCAGGGAATGGATGAGCAGAGAGCACTGGCTGCTGCTGTGAATGGATATCTGGTTTCTGTTAACACTGCCTGGGTCAGAATGAGTGAAAGTGAAAGTAACATTATTTCTCTTTTTCTCTCCAGCCAGCCCAGTCACGACATAAGGAGGGGGGGTGTAGGGTGCTGCCGTGAAAGTGACATTATTTTCTCTCCAGCCCAGCCGCAACCTGAGAACGGGGGGTGGTGCAGCTGTGAAAGTGACATCTTTTCCCTGTCCTCTCTCCAGCCCAGCCGCGACCTGAGAAGGGGGGCGGCCGGGCACTTCACCTGCGCCCCCCCTTCCTCTAATAAATTGGTTCCGCCCAAGGCATCCGCCCCTTCCGCCCCTGCCTTGTACCGGCCCTGATGTTATGTTATGAATAGGGTGCCTTGTGCGTAATTTTAAAGGGTGCCTTGACTGAAAAAGGTTGAGAAACACTAATCTAGAGTCTTATGTACACCTTATGTATACCTAGCTTAAAGCAGACCTAGCTGAAAGAGGCAATTCTGCTGATCCTTCTATTTCCCACCCCCTCTACCACTTTTGGAATTTTTTTCTGGGAGTGGGTACCTACAGTAATTCCCACTTTGCCTAGGCTTCCCAAGCGGAAAAATTTGCCCCCCATCCTCCCCCATTCTCCTGACACAGCATGTTTTGCGCATGCTTAGTGGGAAGCCATCTGTGAATCAACAGGAAGTCACAGCCAGCTTCTCACAAGCTTCCCACAAGCAAGATGGTGGTGCTGGTGACCCAAAGACTAGCAAAGAACCAGTGTCGGTATATTGAAAGTCAGCAGTTACAGGATTTCCAGCTGCGATCAGTAAAAACATGTACGCCCTTGTGAATGTAGCCTATTTAGCTATATTAAACTGAAACTTAAATTGGGCTTTAACTTCCCTTTTGCTAACATGGTCATCTTTGGCTGCATTGAGCAAAGCTTTAATGTGTATGTTGACCTTGCAGACATCATTGCCCAAGATGCATAGGGGTAATAGTCATCAAAAAAAATGGAAAATGATTGCTATTAAATTCCTTTCTGATGTAGATGAGGCCCCTGATACAACCTCAGGGCTAACTCCATTCTGCCGTTTGATTCAAATTAATATGGTGAAATATGTGGACCAGACAAAGATTCACATCCTCACCTTTTCTCAGCTCAGTCCCAACAGGAAGAGGAAGCCCTCCTCACTTTAGTTTTATTAACCATATGAAATCACAAAGCATACATTGATTGGTTCACATCATACAGATACACCCACTCCATCCTCAGTATCACCCACCCCCTTGTGACGTCTGTAGCATATGACACACACATTCCAAACTCCAGGAGCAAAGGGAAAGAAATGGAAGTCCATGTTTGGGCACGCTGCCCACATCATCTAGTGTAAACAAGTTCATTCAGCTCCTTTCCAAGAGGTCCGAGTGAGAAGGAGGGGGAGGGGGAGGCTTGAACACATTTGTAACATGAGGGGTAAATGGAGGATGACAGCATCTGCTCTTGATAAAAGTCCTTTTGTATGTCCATCGAAGTTGAAATATACTTTAAAAACATATCTGACAAATCTTATCAAGGAAAATAAGCAGTATTGATCATTCTCATATATACATATGCATATATAAAAATAAATATAAAAAAACAACAATATAGAAACAATATGAAAATATAAAAGACATTAAAACATTTTAGTGGTTCTAATAAAAGAATTCAAAATAGAAATGTTATCCAGATCCATCACAGTCCCCCCTTAAAATGACTATTTTATCAGTACTGTCCCTACATTTTCTTTGTCCCTGGTCTGGCCTCCCTACTCTCAACTCTTTTATTTTTCGTGTAGCTCCCAGACAGGGCTTATCCATTGTCCTTCTTCAATGAAACTTCAGGAGGCGGTCAAACACTATTCTTTCCCTCATGTGAAAATGTGGTATGTGTTTTTCTTAACAGGTGACGGTAATGGAGGACACGGTCAATATAACAAAACATTATCGTAACCAATATAAACAAAATTGCTATACCTGAGCACAAATGTGTTATCACCCAAAATATTGTCCGCAGGTATGGTTCCAGATGCACCCCCCTTGTTCAATAGGGCCATATGTTTAGGGTCATGCGATTTTAACAAAGACGTTTGTGAAGTGGCCTCTAGGTGTTCAGTAATATTCTGGAATGCATCCTTTATAGTTAACAAACCTCTGTTGACCATAGCAAACATAATTTATCCAATCTACATTCCCATTACTAAGTTAAATTTCATAAAAGCATCCGTTTCACCTAATTACCATATTTTC
Organism: Rana temporaria; assembly: GCF_905171775.1. Taxonomy (NCBI): domain Eukaryota; kingdom Metazoa; phylum Chordata; class Amphibia; order Anura; family Ranidae; genus Rana; species Rana temporaria. The sequence continues at coordinate 376,037,910 of NC_053493.1, read as the reverse complement.
CTTTATAAGCGTTTTAATTTTATATTGGGCTCTGTCCTAAATATTTTATTTCCTAAAGAAACTTATTCATTACATTACACTAGTTTTCAGAACCGATCATACAGTATGAATACTTTTGTCGTATGACTGTTTAAACATAGCAGCCTTCAGCATAAACGAACATACAGAAGGTTTAATTGTTCCCCCACATGAGAATTCAGGTGTAAAGGCCCAATATTCCCTCCATTAATACATTCGTCAATCTGAAGCCTTGAAAGTGACATTTTGTTCCATAAATATGGCTCTATCATACTGCATCATCTGTTCATGTTGTATCTTTATTTTTAAACTATTTAACTGACCTTTTCTTTAGCTTTGCAGATTAACACGAGAGAGAGAGAGAGAGAGTGAGAGTGTGAGTGTGAGTGTGTGTGTGTGAGAGTGTGTGTGCGTGTGAGAGTGTGTGCGTGTGTGTGTGTGAGAGTGTGTGCGTGTGTGTGTGAGTGTGTGTGTGAGTGTGCGTGAGTGTTAGTGTGAGTGTGAGACCCGGTTCACACTGGGGCGACCTGTCAGGCGACTCAGCCGCCTGACAAGTTGCGGTCCACAGTAGTCAATGGAACCGTTCTAATAGGAGCGACGCAAGTCGCTCCGACTTAGAAAAAGGTTCCTGTACGACTTTGGGGGCGATTCAGGGCGACTTGCATTGACTTCAATACTGAAGTCATTTTGCAAGTTGCCTCTCAAGACGCCTTGAGATCGCCTTGCCGAGTCGCCCCAAAGTCATGTCGCCTGTGTGTGAACCGGCTCTGAGTGTGTGAGAGAGAGAGAGAAAGAAAAAAATCTTTATATCAAACCAAACTACTAAATTAATATGGGCTTTCTTTCAGATCTTCAAATGATTGTGTACAAATTACCTTTTATTATTAAAGAAAGATTTGCCCTATAATATGCTTTTATAGTTCACTTAATATTTACTTCAGACAAATATATATATTTTTGCCTTCAAATATCGCAATGGACTCTAAGAGTCATTCAAAACCCATCAGTAGAAAGTTACATGGCTTCTGTCAGGCTGCGTAACCTGATCTCTAGCCGCCAGATCACATTTCCTTATTGCTCCTCTAAAGTAAAACACATCTGCCCCCCCCCCCCCCCCTATGTCCAGATTGCACCAGATCTGTACGATACACCATATACCATACAATGTGACTACAATCAAATTGTATAGTTTTTCTCATTTTAACCCTTTTTTAAAGATTTTAAACATATTTGGTTTGTACATCTGCCAAAAATCATGTACATTACATTATAATATGACATTTCCCAACTACACCAGCGACAAAAGATCGTTTAGAAGACAAATCTCACGAAATCCACTGACCAGTCCCTGCGCATGAACCGACCAGCGTTTTCTTCTGAGAAAGTTACTCATAATTTATATTTTATCAGAAATGTCACATTATAATAACTTTTAACACTTGTTTGTTTTTTAATTTTTATTTTTACAATTTTTTACTATATTTTATAAAGTTTTTAGATTGAACATAACTTTCATATTTTAATATTTTTCCTGGGGAACCTTATAATAAACCAAACCCAAGTTTAGAATCTGTTGTAAACATTGCTCAAACCTCAACTTATTAATTCTTACGACCAGATCTGTAGGATTTCTTGTTAAATATTAAATACCATGGGCCAGATTCAGAGACATCTGCGGCAGAGTAACGTATCGCATTTACGTTACGCCGCAAGTTTTACGGGCAAGTGCTTGATTCACAAAGCACTTGCCTGTAAAGTTGCGGCGGCGTAGCGTAAATCCCTCCGGCGCAAGCCCGCCTAATTCAAATGGGGCGTGGATCATTTAAATTAGGCGCGTTCCCGCGCCGAACGTACTGCGCATCCTCCGTTTTGAAATTTCCCGCCGTGCTTTGCGCGAAATAACGTTGCACCGACGTGATTTTTTGAACGTTGACGTGAGTTACGTCCTTTCCTATTCACGGATGACTTACGCAAAAAAAAAATTTAATTCGACGCGGGAACGACGGCCATACTTTAACATGGCACGTCTATCTATACGCCATAAAATAGCAGCTTTAACTATACGCCGGGAAAAGCCGACTAGCGATGACGTAAGAGAATGCCACGGCCGAGCGTACCTTCGTGAATCGCCGGAAAAAGCTAATTAGCATACCCGACGCGGAAAACGACGCGAACTCCACCTAGCGGGCGCTGAAGTATTACACCTACGATCCAAAGGCGTACGAAGCCGTACGCCTGTCGGATCGAAGCCAAAAGCCGTCGTATCTTGGTTTGAGGATTCAAACTAAAGATACGACTCGGCAAATTTGAAAGTACGCCGGAGTATCAGTAGATACTCCGGCGTACTTCTTCTGTGAATCTGGCCCCATGTTGTTTACCATTGACTGAATTGTATACAATTCTTCACACAATCTCAATCAACAATTTTTCTATTAAACCTTTGTTCTAATCCCATGTTTATGCTTTGACATATCATAATACATTTTCAGTTGTTGGGGATAACATATTCATAAACATTTACAGGCAGAATTAAACTTAATTATCTCATTAAAGAACTTCTTTACACTCTGACATTAATTAACTAATTACCCTATGTAATATATCACAGTGATTATTGGACTCAAATCCGGGACCCCCCTTTGGGATATTCCAACCCACAAACCCCAGTGGTCACAATCACATATATTTGAAAAAAGATATATAGTTTCATTCAGATGTGGGTGGCACAGTCCATCATATCTCATCTCCAGAGAATGTTTTCGAAGGAACCTCTTAATCATCACCCAGGAGATATCGGTAATTATCGGTACCTACATCAGAAATGCGAGAAAAAACTCGTACACGGATATTAGTTAACTATTTTCCAAGAGCTGTCACATAATTTCTCAAAGTATCAGACTGTAATTGCAACTGTCATAGCTTATAACAACCTAATCTAGAGACTGTCTCAAACAAGATTTCAAAAGGGGATAATGAATGCTCCCCCCTTGGGGCCACTTTCCCACTAACCCTGAGGGTGGCATGGCATGGTATGTGCAATAAAACCATTTAAATGTACTATGTAAAATGTTCTAATGCGATACCCAGAATCTCCTCATCCTTCATTTGTGACTGTGAACACACGGACTGTAGCAATAAACGCAAGGATTTACTCACTCTCTACCACCTCAGCCACCCCATGGAATCAACGCATTGGGGTCAGGGCATCCAGGACAGCAAATGAGCGGATTCTACCTTCAGGTAGGTCTGCATCTCTACATCATTCTATTCCCTTACGTCTTCTTAGCTACTGATACACCCCGTTAATTCCTCAGTCAACTCTTTTAGCAACTGATCAATCCCCCCAGTCAACTCTCTTCTTAGCGACTGATACACCCCGTTAAAAAACTCACTTAGCTCCACTTAGTTAAGTGCCCTTAACTGCCTTAGTTAAGCAAACCCCAAAAACCTCCTCTTTCAGACCAGACATATTGACATGTGCATACTGCCAACCTCACTTAACCCAACACCAGCAAATAATGGATGTTTCAGGAAGAAATCCAGGGACAGCATGCACACATAAACATCTCCACCCCAAGACCGGCTCAGGACCCCTGAAGGAAAGATACTGTCCGCCTACAGACATAGACCCCTGAAACAGTCACATTCAAACTAACACAAAACACAGATATCAACCCGGCAGAAAGGAGACGATGGGTTAAAAACTTTTGCTCAAGAACTTTTCCCATCTTTGATTGGGTGAGGCACAGCACAACCGAGAGAATGAAGTGCGCCTGCACGGAAGCAGATTGCTGCAAAAAGCGCATCCATGGGGGTGATCAGCCTCCATCCGCACAGACGCACCCCACCACATCCCGGGGTGCTGTACCTCCCCAATAGAGCAAAACACACGTTGGGTGCCAATTGATGTAGATGAGGCCCCTGATACAACCTCAGGGCTAAATCCATTCTGCCGTTTGATTCAAATTAATATGGTGAAATATGTGGACCAGACAAAGATTCACATCACCACCTTTTCTCAGCTCAGTCCCAACAGGAAGAGGAAGCCCTCCTCACTTTAGTTTTATTAACCATATGAAATCACAAATCATACATTGATTGGTTCCCATCATACAGATACACCCACTCCATCCTCAGTATCACCCACCCCCTTGTGACGTCTGTAGCATATGACACACACATTCCAAACTCCAGGAGCAAAGGGAAAGAAATGGAAGTCCATGTTTTGGCATGCTGCCCACATCATCCAGTGTAAACAAGTTCATTCAGCTCCTTTCCAAGAGGTCCGCGTGAGAAGGAGGGGGAGGGGGAGGCTTGAACACATTTGTAACATGAGGGGAAAATGGAGGATGACAGCATCTGCTCTTGATAAAAGTCCTTTTGTATGTCCATCGAAGTTGAAAATAAGCAGTATTGATCATTCTCATACATACATATGCATATATAAAAAGAAATATAAAAAAACAACAATATAGAAACAATATGAAAATATAAAAGACATTAAAACATTTTAGTGGTTCTAATAAAATAATTCAAAATAGAAATTGTATCCAGATCCATCACATTTCGATAAGCTGTGCTGAAGGTGCCTGTGGTGTATCTTTCAGACCTTTCTTAATGAGCAATGTGTTTGAAGAAGTGCTGGACTTAATCAAATGCCTAAGGCCCCGTACACACGAGAGGATCGATCCGCTGAAATTGATCTGCTGACCAGTTTCAGCGGATAGATACCCTGGTGTGTACAATACAGCGGATCTGTTTCCGCGGATTTTTGTCCCCGGGGATGGATTTCCAGCGGATAAAAATTTCCTAACATGCTAAGAAATCTATCCGCTGGAATCCATTCCAACGGATTGATCCGCTGGTCTGTACAGACTTACCGGATCAATCCGTCCGAATCCATCCCCCTTATGCGTCGTAACGATTCGACGCATGCGTGGAAGTCCTTATATCACAGCGTCGCGTACGTCGCCGCGTCATCATCATGGCGACGGCACGACGCGTCACAGCGGACGGAATTCCGCAGGGATTTTGATCTCCTGGTTAGTACAACCAGGAGATCAAAATCCGCCAGAGGATTTATCCGCGGAAACGGTCCAGAGGACCGTCCAGAGGACCGTTTCCGCGGATAAATCCTCTCGTGTGTACTAGGCATAAGGGTAATGCTTTCTCCTTCAAATGTCCTCAAATTTTTTAGTTAAAGCTGGCCATAGGTTCGAATTTTAGCTGGTTCAGCCGGGACCGGCCAAGATTCGAACCATGTATGGGCAGGCTGGTTGTACCCAAGTTGATCGATCCTTCAACTTGGGTACAATCAGAATGTCAATGCCGCATACACACGACCGTTTTTTGGGTTGTAAAAAATTACATTTTAATGGTCTAGAAAAAACAATGTTTTTTTCAACCCGATCGTTAAAATGGCCTTGCCTACACAAGATCGTGAAAAAAAATGCTCTAGCAAAGTGCGGTGAGGTACAACAGGTACGACAGCACTATAAAGGGGAAGTTCCATTCGGAGGCCGCCACCCTTTGGGCTGCTTTTGCTGATTTTGTGTTAGTAAAAGACGATTTGTGCATTTCAGTCTGTTACAGCGTGATGAATGTGCTTACTCCATTACGAACGCTAGTTTTACCAGAACGAGCGCTCCAGTCTCATAACTTGCTTTGAGCATGCATGTTTTTTTCACGTTGTTAAAGCCCACACACGACCATTTTTTACGACGTTAAAAACTACAACGTTAAAAATCGTGAAAAATTAGAGCATGTTCTGTTTTTAATGACATTTTTTACAACCCGAAAAACGGTCGTGTGTATGCGGCATCAGACTTTTCTTCATATGATTACTGCCAGTGGCTATATACAGTGACCATTGCATTCTGCCAGACAGCCGGAAAATTTGAGAACCAGCTCTCAATTTTTTGTTGTCGAAAATTTCACCAGAAAATGTCCAATAAAGCCAACACACGGTCGGAATTTCCGACAACAAGCTCCCATCGAACATTTGTTTTCAGAAATTCCGAGCGTGTGTACGCGGCATAAGACTCAAGCATTCATAAGCATTAGATAACAGTCTCCAAATTAGGCTAATTTGGCCAGATTAGTTGAAGATCCAATGAGGTACCTACAGACACAGTTGGTCAAGGCTCATTGTCAGTGTTGAGAATTGAAAAGCTAGAATAGTCACTGTTGTCTTCTCCCTGATGTGCCAGCGTTAGAAGGTGATTGCAGAGTGATTTCCCCTACTTATTGGCTAAACAGGAATATTTGACCAAGGCTTAAAGACCCAACAGGAAGCTTAGATTCTTGAGGCACATTGCAAACACCCATCTCGGCTATCTAAAGTTAGCCATGCAGTGAGCTAATTTAGGTCGGTTCATCAGGCAGTCTGATCAGTAGGTGGCCCTCCCAATACCACTCTGCCAGTCATCCTTTGATCAAAAAAATTAAAGGAGCCAAGTAGAAAATTGTCATCCAGACAGCACCTGTATACAGTCAGATGCAGGCACTGTTCATGTACTTCTACAGGTTGCAGAACTGGTAGCAGAATACATTACTGGTAGCAGAGATATGTCCATATGCACTCTGCAGCATTTATGGAGGAATCTGTTTGATTTCTTTTGTTCCACTCACAGGTTGAACAAACAAAATCTATGTGCATATAGCCAGTTTAGGACTACCTTTTGTTGTTAGAAGCTCTACGTTCTCTGACACAGTTGTGGTATTAGGGAAGAGGGGACGGGTAATGTGGGCTCTGCCAGTCAATCAGTGCTGCTGCCTAATCCCAGATCTGGCAGAGCAAACATGAATTATGAACATATATTCAGAATGGCAGAAACTCAACACATTATTTTCCAATTGTCAGCTGAATGGTCTCTGCATTTCATAGTATTCAGCAGGATAATGTCTATTGTATGATTTTATTCACATTACACTTTTCTTTGTAAACTATTAAACAGAATAGGCTCTGCTCTTTATGTGATTATGTACAAATCATGCTTCTTTGTGCTTTTGAGTTTAAAAATATATAGTAAAATCTAAATGCCACCTGTGATCTCATCCCCATCTGTCATTCCCACGTTGATTGCTGTCGTGCCTGATACTCAGCGCATACTGGCTGTAAAAAAAACAGTTGAGTTGAGCCCTAAATACTACAACATGAGATTGGCTCTTCCACTATAAAGTACAGGGCTGGGCTGTCACTTTGGTTAGCTCTAAGCATTCAGACCCCCGACGATGGATCCTAACGCATGTAGGACAAGGCTGTGAAACTCATATCTCACGCCTTACACATACTGCTCACTATCATAATCTTCACACTTCTCTCCCATTTGCCCACGGTCATTCCCTCCGCATTCCTCTCATGCACATACTGCTTACTGTCATGTCTTCTTCATTCCACCTCTGCACACATTGCCTGTTGTCATATCTTCTGCACACATCTCTTGCATACACTGTCCTCTATCTTATTTTCTGCACTCCTCTCCTGCACATACTGCCTGCTGTCATATCTTCTGCATTAATCTCCTTCACATACTGCCTGCTGTCATATATTCTGTATTCCTCTCCTGCACATACTGCCCGCTGTCATATCTTCTGCACTCCTCTCCTGCACATACTGCCTGCTGTCATATATTCTGTATTCCTCTCCTGCACACACTGCCTGCTGTCATATCTTCTGCATTCCTTCTGTTCCCCGCTGCTTCCAAGACTGAGAGCTGAGCGATCAAAGACCGCTGATCGCTCAGTTTTCAGTCTCCAGCAAGCAGAGTGCGCTGACTGATTGAAGCATTGGGCTGCTGGTCCAGGCATATGAGTGGATCTCGACTGTAAAGTCCATACTATTCCAAAGCATGGACTGACTGAGTGATGTAAGCTGGCTTTAGCTCGCTGTTGGCTGAAAGTGGGTCCTGTGATTCGTAGAAGTAGTTCTAAAAAAGTTTTGGCTCTACCTCTCCTTTAAAATGCCTATATAGCGGTGTGGCTACAAGTTACTAACATCCATGCATATTCACCCTGTATCCAGACATCCATACGTAACACTTGTAGGCAAAGAAAAGTATTTTGCTTTGTTTTGTTGTTTGATTTGGGGGATTAAACTTTGTTGGTGGAAAGGGGTATGGGATGCCCATAGAAAAAATTGGTATTTGCAATGTTAGAGCAGATTCGGCTTTACATTGACAAATGGTTTACTCATTATCTTTGCATTATTTTGAACAGAACAAAAATGGCGGACTCTAATCTTGACAGACTTTCACCTCAGAACTTCTCCCGCCTCTACACTCTCCCTGCAGACTTTTTCCTCCAGGACACTTTTCCTTCTGCGCAACACTTTCCTGTCACAGCATTAAACATTCTGCCATACCATCTTGAGCTTACTAGGCCTCACTCTGAATAAGTCCTAGGAATAGTTTCACTTGATGATTAATAGGCCAGGGGCCTGCAGTACCCCTTCTTGATGGCCCTGAACATTTAGTTAGAAAGCATATTTGATGACGGACTACTGATCCTAGCAAGCCTAACTTGCAAATCCTGCACCCTCAGGCTGCAACGACTTGGCACAAAACCCCACAGTCTCTCCTCTGACTCTGCACCCAGCTCCCCTGGCATACCTCTTCCAGATCTCCACTCTGCTTCACTCACTGTCTCCTGCCCTGAGTTCTTCTTAATGGATTTACCTGGACCATGCGGACCAACTGTTCCTCCAGCTCCTGTTTCAGGACACCTCTCCATGACCGTTTAAGGAGAGGCTCCCTCCCAGCTCCCGAGCTCCTCCGCCAGATCCACACCCCCTATATGGGGGTGTCTCTCCAGCACGCAGTCTAGCACTCCAACCTTCAGTTCACCCAGGTGACAACTCCTCCCCAGCAGGCTGACTGTGAGTTTATGTAGGAGGCCTGCCCCCTGCCAATCCTAGTTGGGGACTGGCCAGGGCTCCTCACATGTACTCCATGTCACGCCAACTCTAGACCCTGCCCCTCTTTCAAAACATTCAAAAGCTCATTATTCCCTCCCAGGGGCCACCCAGGGAAAACAAGTTTGGTGGGCATAAAATGCTAACCGTCAACACTGGGGTCAGACTCCCCATTAAGTGTTCCCTCTCCCCTTCCTTGTAGATGTCCAGTCCTTTTTTTAAGAACTTTACTGAGTCAGATAGAGCCAGTTCCTTTGGAAGACGTTATCACATTTTCATACAGGGCTGGACTGGGACAAAAAATTGGCCCTGGACTTCATCCAGACTGGCCCACTTTGACATGTCTCTCCTATGGCGGCCGGACAACAACCCGCACCCCCCCCCCCGGCCACCCAAGCCCCCTTCTCCCCCTTCACTAGCCACTAGCTGTACTACTTTATTAGAATAGAACGGTTGGTACTGGTACTCTTATAGGCAGTACCAGTGGAGAAGCTAGACATTATTTCACCCGGGGCAAAAAATCAGTTCAGTGCTCCCCCTTATGGGACAAGTTTAGGCAGAAGTGAGAAACTCCCAGGCCATAGCTGTTGAGTCAGCTGTCTGTCCCCTCCCCCATGCTCCTCTGTCGTCGTCCCCCCCTGCTCCTCCCCCTTATTCTCTGTTCCCCCCAGGTGAGCGCTGCAGGGAGGGAGAGGAGGTGAGTTCTGAGAGGAGAGACAGACAGAGGAGCGGAGGGGGGCAGCGGTCCGCTGTCACTGAAGCCGGCCCACTGAGCCATCGGCCCACCAGGAAACTCCCTGTAGTCCCAATGGCCAGTCCATCCCTGTTTTCATAGCTTCTAGTCTAAAGATTTCGTCCAGTATGTGTGATCCCTTTTATGATAAGCCTCTTAAGGGTAAAACAATGAATTTAGCTAATATTTCTTCATAAATGGAATCTTCCATGCATCTTATTAATTCAGCTGCCCTACCCTACTCTATTTCCAGTTCCACCATATCATTTCTGTTAATTGATAATAATGAGTACATTTTGATTTTCTTTGTTTACCTCCTATTTAATTATCATGTTTTATGTTTTTAAAGCATCTCTGAGGCCCTGTACACACGACCGGTTTTCTCGGCAGAATCCAGCAAGAAACTCGATGGGAGATGTATTCTGCCGAGAAAACCGGTCGTGTGTACACTTTTCGCCGAGAAACCCGTCGGGAAACTCGTCGAGCCAAATAGAGAGCATGTTCTCTATTTCCTCGTTGGGCAATGGGGAAATTTGGCTTGACGAGTTTTTTGACAGCCGAACGAGAAACTTGACGAGAAAAAACGTTGAGTTTCTCGGTCGTGTGTACGGGGCCTGAGGTTTATTTTGCCTGACATTCCATTAAAGGGTCTCCTTGTATCCTTTACATTTGCAATCATTCTCCTCCTTTGAGGTATAATATAGATGTGTTTACTGCACAATGTTTAGATATGTCATATAGAATTGTCTCTATTCCTTTCACTAATTATCGGAGTATGGCAGATGTGAATGTTACATTTCTCGGAGTCAGAGATTCAGAGCCCTGGATCCTCCAGCAGCTGACACTGGGTTTTAGGGCCAAATATTAGCATAGGCAGATTGAAGTTAATGTGTTTCTAGATAAACTCAAATGCTTTTTGACAAATGTTAAGCTTTGATTTTAAACTAGACCCAAAATGAGCTATTTTGTAGAGTAAGGCAATTACACATCTAGTTAGTTAAAAATGCTTTCCAGCAGTGTTGCCAACCGTCAGTATTTTTACTGGCAGCCAGTAAAAAACAGGCAATTTTCTCCAGTAAATGCCAGTAATGCCTCGTACACACAACCGTTTTTCTCAGCAGGAAAAAAAAACATAGTTTTTCCCGATGGGATTCCTCTCTTGCATACACAAGTTCAGCCCAAATACCGCCTGTCCAAAGCGCGGTGACGTACACCACTTACGACGGGTCTATAAAGGGGAAATTCCATTCAAACGGCGCCACCCTTTGGGCTGCTTTTGCTGATCCTCGTGTTAGTAAAAGTTTGGTGAGAGACAATCTGCGCTTTTCAGACTTTGTGCTTTTCAGTCCATTACAGCGTGACAAATGTGCTATCTCCATTCCGAGCTCTAGTTTTACCAGAACGAGTGCTCCCATCTCATACTTGATTCTGAGCATTAGTGTTTTTTTCCCCTCAGCAAAGCATACACGCGATAATTTTTCCCGATGGGAAAAAGTCCGCCGGGAATCCCGGCGGGAAAAAAGAAAACATGTTCCCTTTCCCCCCCCCCCCCAGTTTTCTCGTCGGGAAAACTGCGATGGAGCATACACACGGGCAGGCGACTCTGGTGGAGGCGGTGCCTGAGCATGTTGTGTTATATCACAGTGCAATGGAGCCAAGCCGTAGTGGCCAGAGCCTCGCGTGCAGGTCTGCGGTAGTGATGTTGCAAACATAAAATTTTCCGTTTGCGAACGCGAACTTCCGCAAATGTTTGCGAACCTGGCGAACCGCCATAGACTTCAATAGGAAGGCGAATTTTAAAACCCACAGGGACTCTTTCTGGCCACAATAGTGATGGAAAAGTTGTTTCAAGGGGACTAACACCTGGACTGTGGCATGCCGGAGGGGGATCCATGGCAAAACTCCCATGGAAAATTACGTAGTTGACGCAGAGTCTGGCTTTAATCCATAAAGGGCATAAATCACCTAACATTCCTAAATTGTTTGGAATAACATGCTTTAAAACATCAGGTATGATGTTGTATCGATCATGTAGTGTAAGGGTTACGCCCGATTCACAGTGACAGACCAAACTCTGACAGACACCAAATCCCTGCATTAATATATTAAGCAGCCTGTATAATGTATTATTACTGGGATTTGTAGTTCTCTGTAACTGCTGGTATCCTGCATTGTGTTTTATATAATGTATTGCTGGGATTTGTAGTTCTTTGTAACTGCTGGTATTCTGCATTGCGTTTTATATAATGTATTGCTGGGATTTGTAGTTCTTTGTAACTGCTGGTATTCTGCATTGCATTTTACATAATGTATTGCTGGGATTTGTAGTTCTCTGTAACTGCTGGTATTCTGCATTGCGTTTTATATAATGTATTATTGCTGGGATTTGTAGTTCTTTGTAACTGCTGGTATTCTGCATTGCGTTTTATATAATGTATTGCTTGGATTTGTAGTCCTCTGTATCCTCTGGTATTCTGCACTGTTTTTATATAATGTATTTGGGGGGGGGGCGGCAAAATGCACCTTCGCCTTAGTTGGCAAAAATCCTTGCACCGGCCCTGGCTGTGAGACTGACACACACGCTGGCAGGCAACTGCAATTAGATTACAGAGGGAAAAAAAAGCAGACTGAAGGGCTTTTTGGGGTGCTGTCAGTATATTAGGAAGAGCGGATGTAGCTAAACTCAATACAGTGTATAAATATATAAACAACACCTGGGATGCATATATATCCTCTACACACTGTAACTCTAACTGACTAGCCTGCCTGCTCTATCTAACTCCAAAAAATTACACTCTCTCTCTCTCTCTCTCTGTCTCTCTCTGTAAACCACTGCAACACATATTAGATTACAGAGGAAGAAAAAAAAAAAGCCCTAAAAAGGACTTTTTGGGGTGCTGTCAGGGCGCTGTCCTTACAGCAGAGATCAGATGAGTCTTTCAGGACTGGAGTGGACACTGAATACACTGGCCTAGCAATCTATTTCCCTATTAAATCAGCAGCAGCTACACTGTCCCTCCTCTCACTAAGACTGCAGCTTCAGAATGAATCTAAAATGGATGCTGTCCAGGAGGTGGGAGGGTCTGGGAGGGAAGGTATGCTGCTGATTGGCTGGAATGTGTCTGCTGACTGCGAGGTACAGGGTCAAAGTTTGCTTAATGATGATGAATAAGGGGCGGATCGAACATCGCATATGTTCGCCCGCGGCGGCGAACCCGAACACGATATGTTCGCCGGGAACTATTCGCCGGCGAACAGTTCTGTACATATCTAGTCTGCGGTATGGGAGCAAGGCAGGCTGGGACCAGGACCATCAGTGCTGTTTAGAATGGAGTGTACTGGAGGGACCGGACTGCGGTGTTGTGTCAATAAATTTCAATCTGGTAGGTTGGCAACACTGCTTTCCAGTCATACATTACAATGTTTCAGTTTAAGAAACACCGACTTAAAAAAAAGGCAGAAAAGGCTAAGATACAGCATTGGAAAAATATACTTGTATTTGCTACGGTGCTGGATTAAACATAAAGCAAAAAAAAAAGCATGTGATTAGGGCCACAAAAAAAGCATGTGATTAGGGCCACAAAAGAAAGGGTACACCACAGAGTTTTCCCTCTAACTATCATGGCCTTAAAGGATAAGCACATTTTAAAACAAAATGCAGTTTTCTTATTTGCCCCCTTTGCCCTGACCTACCTGATTTCAGCCTCCCCCACCACAGATATATACTGTACATACCGATATACGACTACTGCGACCACGTTGTTTATTTATGTCACATTCTGCAAAACCATTTTCCTCCTGGCCCTGTAGACACATTACAGCCCCCTAGAGTTTTACCTTCATCTCTTGGCCAGGTGGAGTAGGGTGGGATCAGTTAGCTCAGGGAAATGGAGCAAAAAGAATAAGTGCATTTTGTAAGTGCACTTATTCTTTAACACTTTCCATAAGTAAATAATTTGCTTATAGGGTTTGAAGTTCAAAGTGAACAATTATTAAGTGAGAAGTGAGAAGTTTTGGGGAATAAAGGGGTTTTGAGTGCATTTTCCATTTTTACCATTTAATGTGAATTCATGAACATCAAAGTGATGTTAAAAAATATATATACCGGTAGTAAAAATTATTATTTTTAATTGTCATCATTTCCCTCCTCATTTCTAAATAAAAGTCCCCAGTCAGTTGCTTGATTTTGATTAAAACCTTAAAAAAAACAATGTTTTCAATTATAATGGTAGTGGAGTCTGGCGTGGGGCTGACCTGGAAGAAAGCTCAAGAAGGGTTATATATTTTCAATCACTTTCAGTGCTTTTTAAGTTATAATGTCTTGTCAGTTAAGCAATGGAGGGTCCAAGGGAGTGCCATTGTTGGGCCATACTTAGGGCATCAAAGCAGAGGCCCTTAAAGCGGAGTTCCATCCAGAAATTGAACTTCTGCTAATTGGATTCCCGGGCGGGAGCAGATACCTGTCAAATACAGGTATTTGTTCCTACTTCTGGCGAAAGAGCCCTGCACGTTGTGCGGCGAACTACGCTATGTCCGGTCCCTCCTCCTCCTCCCCCCCCCCCTGCTGTCTTCTGGGAGACACACAGGTGCTCAGGAGGAAATGTAAATATCTTCAGGTGAATACATATATTTCATAGTCTATAGTTTATAGGTCTATATCAATTTAATCTACTTTTTCATTTTTGATCCTGTCCCATAGGTACAAATTTCAAATTATTATTTAATTTGATCTATTTTATTCAGCTGTTTATGTTTTGATATTTGACCCTTTTGAATGATATTACCTGCTGTGTTAGTGTATTCACATGATGTGATCAGTATAATTATTGATAAATGTTTCATATACACTACACAGTGCATAATGTCCTTATGATATGATGACCATAGATTCTATTACTGAATTGAGATGTTTATTCTAATGGGTGGTATATATTTTTGAAATTTTTCAATCTACAGTTGAGTGGATCGATTATTCATCATTCATTTATTTATCCATTGTTCGTCGGTTCTATGGTCTTTTGATGCATGTGCACTTGTTTGTTTTGACCTCTAGATCGTTTGTCAATACGGGCAGCTTGTAAATGCCTGGTCTACAGACGAGTGTATCTATATATACTTATTAATCAATCGGCCAACTCAGCTGATTGAATTTGGTATATAATATTGATCATGAACTCAACAGCACTTTGGTTTGTGTCTACCCCACATTGTGCGTTTCTCCTTTATCTACCTTTATCTATCTTCCGCCATCCTATTATTATTACACTCTGATGGCTATTCTTTTTTGCTTTCTCCCATCGATAATCCTGTCTATTTTACATTTTATGTACTGTCAATGCATTTTTATGCATTGTCAGTACATGGATGTGTACATATCATCTTTTCATCAGTTTCCTATCTATTTTTATGTACCGTATATACGCGAGTATAAGCCGACCCGAATATAAGCCGAAGCACCTAATTTTACCACAAAAAAATTGGGAAAACTTATTGACTCGAGTATAAGCCTAGGGTGTACATCTGCATGCCTCACTGTGCCTCGCTTTGCCTCACTGTGTCCATGTGCATGCCTCACTGTGTCAATGTGCATGCCTCACTTTGCCCATGCCTCACTGTGTCCATGCCTCACTGTTCCCATGCCTCACTGTGCCCATGCCTCACTGTGCCCATACCTCACTGTGTCCATGACTAGACTGACATTTAACATGGGAGTCTATGGAAGGGGTGCCGGTTTGAAAAATCGGTGCTCCCCAGCTGTAGGTCCCCCAGACAACAAACTTTGCATTCTTGTAGAGGAGAAACTGGGCTACATGTGTGCCAAGTTCCGGGTCCAGTGGACCTACCACCGGCTGGTACCGGGTCCGCAAATTCACCAGATAAATTACCATTTAACATTAGAGTCTATGGAAGGGGTGCCCGGTATTGAAAAATCACTGCTCCCCGACCGTAGGTTCCCCGGACAACAGACTTTGAAAACTTGTAGAGGAAGAGTGGGGCTACATGTGTGCCAAGTTGGGGTCAAGAAGACCTAAGGCCGGCCGTTAGCTGGGTCCCGAATGTCCGGAAGATCAGGCGCAAAAAGGTGACACAAGTATAAGCCGAGGGGGGCATTTTCAGCACAAAAAAAACGCGCTGAAAAACTCGGCTTATACTCGAGTATATACGGCAGGGCTCAAAATTTCAAGTCCTGAGCTACTAGCCAGGCCTCAAGGGTTACTCGCCGCCTGTTGCCCCGCCCAACCCCTACCCTGCCCTGCCCCTAATCCCGCCCCTAAACACGCCCTCATGTATTATCTCATGAAATTACACTTAAATGTTCTATGCAGAATTAAGATATAAAAATATTAACAACTTTATCTATACCCAAAAATGCATCCTGCACGTGTCCGCCAATGCAGCCCGTGTCCGCCAATGCAGCCCGTGTCCGCCAATGCAGCCTGTGTCCGCCAATGCAGCCTGTGTCCCAGTTCAGCATGTGTCCCCGTTCAGCATGTGTCCCCAGTTCAGCATGTGTCCCCCAGTTTCAGCTTGTGTCCCCCCCAGTTTCAGCCTGTGTCTGCCCAAGTTTCAGCCTGTGTCCTCCCCCAGTTTCAGCCTGTGTTCCCCCCCAGTTTCAGCCTGTGTCCCCCCCCAGTTTCAGCCTGTGTCCCCCACCCCCCAGTTTCAGACTGCGCCCCCCCCCAGTTTCAGCCTGTGTCCCCCCCAAGTTTCAGCCTGTGTACCCCCCAAGTTTCAGCCTGTGTCCCCCCCCAGTTTCAGCCTGTGTCCCCCCCAGTTTCAGCCTGTGTCCCCCCCAGTTTCAGCCTGTGTCCCCCCCCCAGTTTCAGCCTGTGTTCCCCCCCCAGTTTCAGCCTGTGTTCCCCCCCCCCCAGTTTCAGCCTGTGTTCCATCGCCTGGCTAATTAGAGAGCTGGGGAACATAACAGCTTTCATTACAATAACTGTGTGTTTCCCCGCCGTGCTGCGTCATATACAGCCCCTCCCCCTTGTCCAGGATTGGACGGTGATCTGTCTATCAAAGTGCCCGGACAAGGGGGAGGGGCTGTATATGACGCCGCACGGCGGGGAAACATACGGCTATTGTAATGAAAGCTGGTTCCCCAGTGCTCTAATCAGCCAGACGGCGGCGGCTCTCCTCTCTCTTCCCCTACGATCGCTGGGACGAAGGCTCCCATACAACCCGGGCCGACGGTGGTGCTCGCCCCCCCGCTCCCAGGCAGCCCACACTCGCCCCCCTCAAAATCCACTCACAAAATGCGAGCAGGCGAGTGGATTTTTTGAGGGCTGATATACGGTATATATATATATATATATACATACAAGGCAATGGAGGAGAACTGCACACGGTATATAACAAGTGCCACCGACCATATATATAAGAGAAAAAGTTCAAGATTTGCTGCACTTAAAATCGTTTTATTTTTCAAATCTTCTCGTAATGGTTACATACCAACGAAGTATACAGAGTATTCAGACATGGATGTGCGTTTCGGGCTTACATGCTACCGCCCTTCTTCAGATCAAGTCAGAACATATCTAACAATTTCATCAAAGTCATGTGATTTTCAACACTTCACACATTACATCACATATGGAATCAATTACATGGTTAATTGCTTACTAATCAGATCAAATTCACACAAGGTAATTTCAAGTATTTCACACCATAGATACAAAAAAGGGTTAATCCAGCTGGCCACAGCCTCAAAATTCTCCAGGAGTAATCCCAGTGTCAGTCTAAAAAAAATGACATATATCATACAAAGAACATTTTTAGATAAAAAATATACATGAAAAATCAAAAAATATATATATTGAAAAAATAATAAAGGCTGTGGCCAGCTGGATTAACCCTTTTTTGTATCTATGGTGTGAAATACTTGAAATTACCTTGTGTGAATTTGATCTGATTAGTAAGCAATTAACCATGTAATTGATTCCATATGTGATGTAATGTGTGAAGTGTTGAAAATCACATGACTTTGATGAAATTGTTAGATATGTTCTGACTTGATCTGAAGAAGGGCGGTAGCATGTCAGCCTGAAACGCACATCCATGTCTGAATACTCTGTATACTTCGTTGGTATGTAACCTTTACGAGAAGATTTGAAAAATAAAACGATTTTAAGTGCAGAAAATCTTGAACTTTTTCTCTTATATATATATATATATATATATATATATATATATATATATATATATATATATATATGTATGTATATATATGCAATTCTTTATTCTTGACACCATTTGTAACACTTTTGAAAATATGTTTTTGATAAATATGTTTTAAAGCGAAGTTCCTACAAAAAAAATAAATAAAAGTCAGCAGCTACAAATACTGCACTTACCACTTACCTGTCCCAGGGTCCAGCGATGCGAAGCCCCGCTCCTCTCCCCCTCCTCTTCACGGCATCGACATTGTCACTGTGGGTGCCCGGCTATGGCTTCACAGCCGGGCACGCACTGTGCATGCTCGAGCCACGCTGCGCACTGTGACTGGCCGAGCAAATGTCAAATGTGGCATGTCAGGGGGTTACCTTCCCTTAAAGCAGAAGTAACATTTTGGGGTGGAACTCCGCTTTAAATTATCTATGTATAAGCATTTTCAAGGTGTAATACATGCTAATTAGTTAAGGAGTTTTTTTTTCTTTTTTGATTTGTCATTATACTCCTATTGTTATATGCACATGGTCCGTTCCATGTTTTTTCCTGGCTATGTGTGTTCTTCAACCACACCTGTTTGTTTTTTAATTCTAATTTATCACAATTGATCCCGGGACTATGTTACACTAGTCCATATGTGTGGCAAACCTTTGTGGTTGTGTAGCTATGATTAAGCACTACTGACAGTGTGGAACGCGTCAGTGGTTTTATCCTGTACCCTTCTGCTGTAACAACTTTTTACTTTTTATTTTACACAATAAACACGTTTGTATCGGAGTGCGCCTGCCCAGATTCTCCTTCTTCATTACATATATTTCCTGCTACCAGGTTACATGCTTTAAATCCTTTGTTTAAATCCTTTGTTAATTAATTTTTTTTTTTTAATCAACACAAGGTCACACCCCGTTGACAACCCAGAGCTTGTCCCAGGGCTAAAACCTACATCATTTGGTGGCTCAACAAAGACCTTCTCTGGATCGGGAATTACCTTGACAGGGACCAACCATATTCCTTGTAATATTTTGTGGATGAGTTAAAGCTGCCCCCTAGTAAGACATTTTGATATCTTTCCTGCATTCTAAGCTTGCCCTATTAGATGGACCCCTTCCACTCACCCTTTTTGAATTGTCTTGTCAAGCAGTATATGCTTCCCTCGCTGACCCAACTACCAAACATTCATATATGATTCAGTGGGAGTGGGATCTTAATTTTACTTAATCTGGTCCACACCCATATTGCCAAAATGCATCCCACTACATCGCCTGCTTGCTTTTAATGTTGTGAGCAACTGGGGACTATATGGTGGCACTGCCCTATAATGACTAGATTTTGGATTAGAATGTTTAACTTTATTTATTCAGTGAAAGGAGTAAATATCCGCAGATCCCCAGAGGTGGCCCTCTTCCATAAGCTACCTGACGAGGTCCAAAAGAAATCTGTGAAACTCATTATATGTTCCTGGCAGCGTGAATTACTATCACTAAACATTGGCAGTGGTTGGTTGTACCATTTGACTATATATAAAACATAAGCTTAAAGCAGAGCTCCACCCTAAAGTGGAACTCACGCTGATCGGAACCCTCCTCCCCTCCGGCGTCACATTTGACACCTTTCAGGGGGGAGGGGGGGCAGATACCTGTCTAAAGACAGGTATTTGCACCCACTTCCGGCCACAACAGTCTCGGGCAGACTGCAGGCATGACGTCACCTCCCGCCCCCCCCCCGTCCCCCGCTGTGTGCTGGGAACACTCGGCTCCCAGTACACAGCGGGAGCCAATCGGCAGGCGCAGCGTGACTCGCGCATGCGCCGTAGAGAACCGGGAAGTGAAGCCGGAGCGCTTCACTTCCTGGTTCCCTCACCGAGGATGGCGTGGGGAGCAGCAGAGTGACGAGCGATCGCTTGTCCTCTGCTGCGGACGGCGCTGGACTCCAGGACAGGTAAGTGTCCTGATATTAAAAGTCAGCAGCTGCAAAAGCTGCTGGCTTTTAATATTTTTTTTTCAGCGCACATCCGCTTTAATTGGATTATGGTCAATGACAAACTCACCTGCACTCTCCATAACATTAAGAAGTTTGACAGGACGTGGGAACCCATGAATTCGGTACATGTCAGTGCCTTAAAGCGGGGGTTCACCCAAAAAAAAAAATTCTAACATTACATTGAGCCGAGTTGTGATATGTATAGATCGATGGCGCAAAAACCAGGAGAGCACAGTCAATAATAATAAAGTACATATATCATATGGTCCATGTCAATAACAAAAATAGGAACATAATAAATGAATAAAATAAGTCAATGGATCAATAATCCAATATAAGTCCAATAGCACAATAGTGGCAGCAAAATCCGGAGGTAGAAGCAGACTCTGAAAGATATGTTTAAAAAGAGAAAATGCGCCAACCTAAGTGCAGTAAGTAGGTATTTAATTCAAGCAATTTGCACAGTAAAAGTGGCTACTCACAAAACCAGTATAAATACAGGCATGTAATGGAGGAGACGGCTGGTCCGATGTCACAACTTGTAGTCAGCAATGCAACAGGCTGGTCTCTTATCCTGGTCCCCCGGGTGATGGAAATGAAGGTCCAAGATGTTCGGGAGCCTTTGGGGAACCCCACAGAGAACAGGAGCCGTGGATGCTGTACCAGAAGCGGCGTGCGTTCCAGCGTGGAACGCAACGTATCGCCGTATAACCGGAAGTGACGTAGGGGCTTCGGACAGCCAATGGGATGACGCGTTTCTCAGCCTCCGCTGGTTCATCAGATCCATGCTGTCCAATAGGAGCGGACATAATAAATAAGCAGGGGAATGCCATGATTGGTCAGCGGCGCCAGTGGGCAAATACACACAGTGAAAGGAGGAAATTCATATGAAATAACTGGGGAAATATACACTACTAGTAATGAGTAATTAAAACAAATAGAGATTAAAAAGGGACCTCTAAAAAGGGGACCAATTTAAAAAAGGACAACTTTAAAAAACGATTTAAAAAACGAACAGCAACATATCATATCAATGTAACAAGCGTGTCTAAGCATTGGTTTGGGATGAAAAAAGAGGGGGGGAAAGTTACAAATGGGGACTGGGAAAAACAATCTGAAATTTCACATAAGCATGTGAACATCACTGGGTGGGTAAAATATGCTAAGAAAAATTATACATATACATATACAGAAATAGTGAAAATAAATACACCTATACATGTATATACATATATATATATACACACATGTATATATATATAGAGAAAAATTAATAATAATAAACCAAAAATATAAAAAATACATATAAAAAAATTAATTATATATAAAAATATATATAATAATGAAGAATGAATAATAAATAAATAATAATAAATAATGAGCAATATGAAAATAAAGATAAAAATAAGGATGTAGAATAGAATTAAATATCAAAAGGTCAAAACATTTATGTTAATATCTGATCCATAAAAGATCATAGATTCACCATATATGTACATGTACATGAGATAAAATGTGTACAATAGAAAAATAGAAAAATAGAACCGACACATCCAAAGCTGATCATAAATAAAAGTATATATATATATATATATATATATATATATATATATATATATACATAAAACTAATGGTAATTCAAATTATTAAAATACACTGGTGCATATAATGCACAGTGGGCCAGATCCTCAAAAGAGATACTCCGACTTAACTGCTGTTCAGTCTGTGTGTAACTTTGGAAACGATCCTCAAAAGGCTTTTTCCAAAGTTAGACAGAAGATCCGGCATGTGTAATTGAATTACACTGCCTAATTTTAGGATGCAGTACCGCATCCGCCGCTGGGGGCATTTCGAGTCGAAATGCCGTTGCTAGTATGCAAATTAGCACTTAAGGCGATCCACAAAGCTTTCTAGCTTCCTTTTTGCGCCGTAAGTGTTATTTTGCAAGTGTAAAATTAGGGCTCGTTTTACAAAGTGTAAAGTTAGTCACACCTTGTAAAGGCCCATTCCAGCGACGGCATTTGGTATGCTTTCCCGAGAGAGAACTCCACGTCAATTTGTAAAAAACAAAACCGGCATGGGTTCCCCCCCAGGAGCATACCAGGCCCTTAGGTCTGGTATGGGTTGTAAGGGGACCCCCCCTACGCCGAAAAATCGACGTAGGGGGTCCCCTACAATCCATACCAGACCCGTATCCAAAGCACGCTACCCGGCCAGCCAGGAAGGGAGTGGGGACGAGCGAGCGCCCCCCCCCCCCTCCTGAGCCGTGCCAGGCCGCATGCCCTCAACATGGGGGGGTTGGGTGCTCTGGGGCAGGGGGGCGCACTGCGGGCCCCCCCACCCCAGAGCACCCTGTCCCCATGTTGATGAGGACAGGACCTCTTCCCGACAACCCTTGCCATTGGTTGTCGGGGTATGCGGGCGGGGGCTTATCGGAATCTGGGAGTCCCCTTTAATAAGGGGGCCCCCAGATACCGGCCCCCCACCCTAAGTGAATGGATATGGGGTACATCGTACCCCTATCCATTCACCTGGAGGCAAAAAGTAAAAGTTAATAAACACACAACACAAGGCTTTTTAAAATATTTTATTATTCTGCTCCGGACGCCCCCCCTGTCTTCGTTATTAGCTCAATTACCAGGGGGGGCTTCTTCTTCCACTCTCCGGGGGTCTTCCGCTCTCCGGGGGTCTTCCGCTCTCCGGGGGGGCTTCTCCGGACTCCGGGGGGGCTTCTCCGGACTCCGGGGGGCTTCTTCCATCTTCTCCCCTCTTCCGCTCTTGACTCGGCGAACCCCGGTTCTTCTGCAGCTCTCCGGTGCCTTCTTCTTCAGCGCTGGCTGCCTGCTATGTTTGTGTGTTAGCTCGATTTCAAACAGGCAGCCGGCGCGGTCTTCTGTGACGCCAGGGTCTTCTGGTCTTCCGATGTTGCCTCGTCGCCTGTTGTCGCTGTAATGATGGAAGCGCGCCTTGCATCACATTTATATAGGCATCACCGTCCCATCATGCTCCGGTAGGTACCCACGTGGTGGGTGCCTACCCACGTGCACCCACCACGTGGGTACCTACCGGAGCATGATGGGACGGTGATGCCTATATAAATGTGATGCAAGGCGCGCTTCCATCATTACAGCGACAACAGGCGACGAGGCAACATCGGAAGAAAGGAACAGAAGACCCTGACGCCACAGAAGACCGCGCCGGCTGCCTGTTTGAAATCGAGCTAACACACAAACATAGCAGGCAGCCAGCGCTGAAGAAGAAGGCACCGGAGAGCTGCAGAAGAACCGGGGTTCGCCGAGTCAAGAGCGGAAGAGGGGAGAAGATGGAAGAAGCCCCCCGGAGTCCGGAGAAGCCCCCCCGGAGTCCGGAGAAGCCCCCCCGGAGAGCGGAAGACCCCCGGAGAGCGGAAGACCCCCGGAGAGTGGAAGAAGAAGCCCCCCCTGGTAATTGAGCTAATAACGAAGACAGGGGGGGCGTCCGGAGCAGAATAATAAAATATTTTAAAAAGCCTTGTGTTGTGTGTTTATTAACTTTTACTTTTTGCCTCCAGGTGAATGGATAGGGGTACGATGTACCCCATATCCATTCACTTAGGGTGGGGGGCCGGTATCTGGGGGCCCCCTTATTAAAGGGGACTCCCAGATTCCGATAAGCCCCCGCCCGCATACCCCGACAACCAATGGCAAGGGTTGTCGGGAAGAGGTCCTGTCCTCATCAACATGGGGACAGGGTGCTCTGGGGTGGGGGGCCCGCAGTGCGCCCCCCTGCCCCAGAGCACCCAACCCCCCCATGTTGAGGGCATGCGGCCTGGCACGGCTCAGGAGGGGGGGGGGGGCGCTCGCTCGTCCCCACTCCTTTCCTGGCCGGCCGGGTAGCGTGCTTTGGATACGGGTCTGGTATGGATTGTAGGGGGACCCCCTACGTCAATTTTTCGGCGTGGGGGGGTCTCCTTACAACCCATGCCAGACCTAAGGGCCTGGTATGCTCCTGGGGGGGGAACCCATGCCGTTTTTTTCTTTGAAAATTGGCATGGAGTTCTCCCTCAGGAATGCATGCCGCTGTCATTTTTTTTTCCCCGACGCAACTTTAAGCCGTCGCGATCCTCAAAAACTCGGCGTAACGTAACTTCGCGCATGCGCAGTACGGCCGGCGCGGGAGCGCGCCTCATTTAAATGGGACTCGCCCCATTTGAATAGGAACGCCTTGCGCCGGCGGAATTTTAGTTACACAGCCTGAAATTTCTAGATAAGTGCTTTGTGGATCAGGCACTTAGGTAGAAACTTTAAGGCAGTGTAACTTAAATTGGATTTTTTAAGTTACGTCAGGTTTTTGTGGATCTGGCCCAGTGTATCTATAAATGACAATGCTTCTTTTTTATTGCAGACCCCCCTACCAAAGCCTCTATCTTCCCAATTAAAAAGAAAGCACACAGACGAGGCACGAGAGGAGGCAGGGGGAAACATAAATCCTCACTCTCCGCGTCCAGACAAATTGCGGAAACTGTGAAGATTTATAACCTATCCTCTCTCACTTTGAATGGGCAGGAACTTTCATTGTTAGCCAAAGGTCTTAATTTCGCTCCTACTATGTATCCTAATTCCTTTACTATGTTTAAAGATCTAAATAAATGTATTCGTAACCTTACGTTAAAAAGACATTTTAATATGAAAACTTCAGCTGTCCCTGTAGAGGCCCAGTTACCATGTGACAATCTGCCTGCTTTGGATACTTCCGCTGACCTCCAGGCTATCCAGGATCTTTGTGATCTATGGAATGCCGATGGAGATAATGGAGAAGATGAGGATCTATTGGTATGGTCCCAATTTCACCCACTCTCCTCGCTCCATAACCCACACTCCGTTTAGACCCAAGTCCATTTTTAACCCTACACAGTCTAAGGGTCCCTACCTTTCTACTTTTTATCAGGTAGTTTTCAAGGAGCTCACCGACTTGTGCAAGTCGGACCCCTCTGGTGCTACCCGGTTCCATAGTAACCTCCAACCCTCTGAACATTCAGCTTTAAAATCACTGAGTAACAATCCTGACATTATTATTAGATCTGCGGATAAGGGAGGGGGGATTGTTATACAAGACAAGAATGACTATATGACTGAGGCCAGACGATTACTCTCAGACAAAGATACTTATGAGAAACTCAAATATGATCCCCTGCCAAAATTTGTAGTTGAGTCATCTGATATTGTTCAGCGTGCCCTCCTCGATGGCACGCTGAGCAAGGTAGAGGCTGCCTTTTTCCAAAAACCCTTTTTTCAAGTTCCGTACTTGTATCATTTGCCTAAGATACATAAGGATGCTAATAATCCACCTGGTCGTCCCATTGTTGCTTCCATGGATAGCATTACCACCAGCTTTTCGCTTTACATTGATCATTTCCTGCAACCACTCGCCCAAGCCCTCCCATCCTATATTCGTGATGGTACCCATCTAATCGAGTTGTTGTCTCCTTATACCTGGGAGCCTTCGTACCGTTGGCTATCTCTTGATGTTTGCTCGCTTTACACTTCTATACCACACTCTGTGGGATTAGAGGCTGTTTCACATTTCCTTAATGAAGATTGTAGTCTAAACATACAACAGATTGAGTTCATCCTTTTGTCAACTCGTTTTTGCCTAGAACACAATTATTTTCAGTTTAATGATGAGTTTTTTCTACAAAAGCAAGGCACAGCCATGGGTGCAAATTTTGCACCAAGCTATGCCAACCTGACCATGGGTCGATGGGAGGCTAGCTATATAGATAAAAACAACCCCTTTTCGGCACATGTCGTGTTTTATGGTCGTTATATAGACGACATCATAATGATCTGGGATGGGTCTACTGACTCCATTACCAATTTTCTAGCATACTGCAATAACAACTCCTTTGGAGTGACTTTCACTTCAGCCAGTGACCCCGAATCGTTATGTTATCTGGATCTTGAACTTTTTCACGATCATGATATCATTGGTGCTAGGAACTTCACCAAACCGACCGCTGTGAATTCGTACCTTCACTATTCTAGCTGCCACCATCCCAAATGGATCAATAATGTTCCCAAAAGCCAATTTAATCGTCTTAGACGCAATTGTACCAGATTGGAGGACTATAAATCTTTGAGTGTTAATCTTAAAGATAAATTTATCGTCAAAGGTTACCCTCCTAACCTTGTGGAATCCGCTTGTAATAATTATGATTCGGATTCCCTACCTTTATCCAAGAAAACAGACCAGGCCCCCACTACCCGTTTCATTACCCAGTATCACGCCAAATACAAAAAAATGGAAAATATTATTAAAAAACATTGGCCCATTCTTATTCAGGATCCCCACCTGTCCTCATCCATAACAATTCAGCCTAAATTTGCCTATCGTAGGGCGCCCAGCATCAAGAGTAAAATTGCTCCCAGTAAAATAAAATCCTCTGGTAATACTAAACTTAATAGGCTCAAACAACTCACGCTCATTCCTCTTGTCGGAATGTTCCAATGTAAAAAGGCCAAATGCTTGACTTGTTCCAATGTCAAGCATGGACAAAAAAGTTTTGTCATTCATGGCCAAACTTATAATTTGAATTCCTTTTATAACTGTTCGACGACTTATGTCATTTATTGCATCTCTTGTCCTTGTGGACTTTTTTATGTGGGTAGAACCATTAGAGCGCTACGTACTAGATTTGGGGAACATCGACGTGCTGTTCATGCTGGGGACCCCAAGTCTAGTATTGCACGTCATTTTGCCATTAACCATCACAAGGATATCTCTCTCCTGCAGGTGTGGGTCATTGAGGCTATTCCTGAAACCCCCACTGCAGTTGAGAGATTTCAGCGCTTATGCAGACAGGAAACTTTCTGGATTTATTCTTTAAACACGATGTCGCCTCATGGCCTCAATGAGGAAATTGAGACGAATAATATTATTTAATGTATGCAGGTTGTTCCTATTTTCTAATAGATTTTTCCTACTTTTAATAGATTTTGCCCTTTGGTTGAGGATAGTTTTTTGGTACTTTTCATATTTTCATATTTTCATATATATGCATATAAACTTTTTTCTGATACGCATTTGACATATGCACGGGGTACTACAGGATTACCTTGTGTAATAGTCTTTTTGTCATTTATAGATACACTGTGCATTATATGCACCAGTGTATTTTAATAATTTGAATTACCATTAGTTTTATGTATATATATATATATATATATATACTTTTATTTATGATCAGCTTTGGATGTGTCGGTTCTATTTTTCTATTGTACACATTTTATCTCATGTACATGTACATATATGGTGAATCTATGATCTTTTATGGATCAGATATTAACATTAATTTTTTGACCTTTTGATATTTAATTCTATTCTACATCCTTATTTTTATCTTTATTTTCATATTGCTCATTATTTATTATTATTTATTTATTATTCATTCTTCATTATTATATATATTTTTATATATAATTAATTTTTTTGTATGTATTTTTTATATTTTTGGTTTATTATTATTAATTTTTCTCTATATATATATACATGTGTGTATATATATATATGTATATACATGTATAGGTGTATTTATTTTCACTATTTTTGTATATGTATATGTATAATTTTTCTTAGCATATTTTACCCACCCAGTGATGTTCACATGCTTATGTGAAATTTCAGATTGTTTTTCCCAGTCCCCATTTGTAACTTTCCCCCCCTCTTTTTTCATCCCAAACCAATGCTTAGACACGCTTGTTACATTGATATGATATGTTGCTGTTCGTTTTTTAAATCGTTTTTTAAAGTTGTCCTTTTTTAAATTGGTCCCCTTTTTAGAGGTCCCTTTTTAATCATTATTTGTTTTAATTACTCATTACTAGTAGTGTATATTTCCCCAGTTATTTCATATGAATTTCCTCCTTTCACTGTGTGTATTTGCCCACTGGCGCCGCTGACCAATCATGGCATTCCCCTGCTTATTTATTATGTCCGCTCCTATTGGACAGCATGGATCTGATGAACCAGCGGAGGCTGAGAAACGCGTCATCCCATTGGCTGTCCGAAGCCCCTACGTCACTTCCGGTTATACGGCGATACGTTGCGTTCCACGCTGGAACGCACGCCGCTTCTGGTACAGCATCCACGGCTCCTGTTCTCTGTGGGGTTCCCCAAAGGCTCCCGAACATCTTGGACCTTCATTTCCATCACCCGGGGGGACCAGGATAAGAGACCAGCCTGTTGCATTGCTGACTACAAGTTGTGACATCGGACCAGCCGTCTCCTCCATTACATGCCTGTATTTATACTGGTTTTGTGAGTAGCCACTTTTACTGTGCAAATTGCTTGAATTAAATACCTACTTACTGCACTTAGGTTGGCGCATTTTCTCTTTTTAAACATATCTTTCAGAGTCTGCTTCTACCTCCGGATTTTGCTGCCACTATTGTGCTATTGGACTTATATTGGATTATTGATCCATTGACTTATTTTATTCATTTATTATGTTCCTATTTTTGTTATTGACATGGACCATATGATATATGTACTTTATTATTATTGACTGTGCTCTCCTGGTTTTTGCGCCATCGATCTATACATATTATACTGATTTCTTTGAAGCCTTTTGATGTGCCGCAGACTTAGTAGTGCTCAGCTATAATATTCTTTTATTATCACCTCCCCCCCCCCTTTCCCCTCCATTCCATCCCCCCCCCCCTCCCCCTTTTTTCTTTCTTCCT
Organism: Rana temporaria; assembly: GCF_905171775.1. Lineage (NCBI taxonomy): Eukaryota > Metazoa > Chordata > Amphibia > Anura > Ranidae > Rana > Rana temporaria. The sequence goes on along the minus strand of NC_053493.1, from coordinate 376,009,382 downwards.
TTTTCTTTCTTTTTTCCTTCCCCCCCCCTCCCCCCCATCCCTCTTTAGGTCCATTGTCATAGTAAATTGTTCTATACACCTGCTTGTGTGAGAGAGATACATATGTATATTTCCCTACTTTAAGCCTACTATTGAATTGGTCTTCTTTTCGCTCTTTGAGCATAGTGCACACTTTATATTCTATATATATGTATGTTTGTGTATACACATATATACACACATATATATATATATATATATATATATATATATATATATATATATATATATATATATTATTTTTCCTTCTTTTTAAGTGATTTTATACTTTTTGTATATTGTTTTTATTGCCCCCTTTATTTCTTCATTTCTTTTTAATATGGACCTTATAGAGTCTATCGAGCAACACAAATTTGATTTTTTGGATGAACTTTATACATTATTCCCCACTAATTTCTTTAGCCCCCTAGTCCATTCTAGAACGTGGTCTGACACTAAATATAAAGACACATGTACTAGAATGAGACGCATAGAGGACCTCACCATTTCTGCCAATCAACAATGGTGGGATTGCTTCTTTTTGAAGCAATATTTTGCCTCTAAAATTTCACCTAGGGGACTTCGGGTTCTTAAAGGGTGTTCATTTTTGAATCCTGATGCCTCCACTGAGTGGGAAGGCATAGCTGAGTTCTGCACCCAGAAATGGATCCAGATTCTCATCAAGCATAGAACTGAACGTTGCCTCCTTTTGCAACAGAAAATTATAGATAATATTACCAACTTTTATTCCACATATTCTTCCCTACCCATTTTATGGTTAAAATTTTTTAAAATTAATACTAAAAAAAGTGAAGATGCTTTAATTCAAAATAAATTACACAAATTTAGGAGAGATTTAAATGACTACATATATAAAAGAGTCTTCAATTGGAAAAAAGCCCTGTCCCATTCTACTCCTGTACCACTTATGTCCCTGAATTTGGTACCAATATTTACTCGACATCCAACCGACACTTTCACTATTCCATCTAAGAGGGTGTCATCCTCCACTGATAGACTGACACCCTCTCCCACGGTTTGTAGTTCCGACATCATTAGCTCTGATAGTCCACCAGCCCACCCCTTTCCGGTAGAATCCTCCCATCATACAGCACATCCTATCATTCCTGTTATGGATGTCCTGTCTTGCCATGATGATTGTGGGCCTGGTGTAGTGCCTATTGACACTACACCAGTCTCCTTTGGAGGCTCCTCCGATATCATTCCTGCTTCTTTTTTATTGCAGACCCCCCTACCAAAGCCTCTATCTTCCCAATTAAAAAGAAAGCACACAGACGAGGCACGAGAGGAGGCAGGGGGAAACATAAATCCTCACTCTCCGCGTCCAGACAAATTGCGGAAACTGTGAAGATTTATAACCTATCCTCTCTCACTTTGAATGGGCAGGAACTTTCATTGTTAGCCAAAGGTCTTAATTTCGCTCCTACTATGTATCCTAATTCCTTTACTATGTTTAAAGATCTAAATAAATGTATTCGTAACCTTACGTTAAAAAGACATTTTAATATGAAAACTTCAGCTGTCCCTGTAGAGGCCCAGTTACCATGTGACAATCTGCCTGCTTTGGATACTTCCGCTGACCTCCAGGCTATCCAGGATCTTTGTGATCTATGGAATGCCGATGGAGATAATGGAGAAGATGAGGATCTATTGGTATGGTCCCAATACACCCACTCTCCTCGCTCCATAACCCACACTCCGTTTAGACCCAAGTCCATTTTTAACCCTACACAGTCTAAGGGTCCCTACCTTTCTACTTTTTATCAGGTAGTTTTCAAGGAGCTCACCGACTTGTGCAAGTCGGACCCCTCTGGTGCTACCCGGTTCCATAGTAACCTCCAACCCTCTGAACATTCAGCTTTAAAATCACTGAGTAACAATCCTGACATTATTATTAGATCTGCGGATAAGGGAGGGGGGATTGTTATACAAGACAAGAATGACTATATGACTGAGGCCAGACGATTACTCTCAGACAAAGATACTTATGAGAAACTCAAATATGATCCCCTGCCAAAATTTGTAGTTGAGTCATCTGATATTGTTCAGCGTGCCCTCCTCGATGGCACGCTGAGCAAGGTAGAGGCTGCCTTTTTCCAAAAACCCTTTTTTCAAGTTCCGTACTTGTATCATTTGCCTAAGATACATAAGGATGCTAATAATCCACCTGGTCGTCCCATTGTTGCTTCCATGGATAGCATTACCACCAGCTTTTCGCTTTACATTGATCATTTCCTGCAACCACTCGCCCAAGCCCTCCCATCCTATATTCGTGATGGTACCCATCTAATCGAGTTGTTGTCTCCTTATACCTGGGAGCCTTCGTACCGTTGGCTATCTCTTGATGTTTGCTCGCTTTACACTTCTATACCACACTCTGTGGGATTAGAGGCTGTTTCACATTTCCTTAATGAAGATTGTAGTCTAAACATACAACAGATTGAGTTCATCCTTTTGTCAACTCGTTTTTGCCTAGAACACAATTATTTTCAGTTTAATGATGAGTTTTTTCTACAAAAGCAAGGCACAGCCATGGGTGCAAATTTTGCACCAAGCTATGCCAACCTGACCATGGGTCGATGGGAGGCTAGCTATATAGATAAAAACAACCCCTTTTCGGCACATGTCGTGTTTTATGGTCGTTATATAGACGACATCATAATGATCTGGGATGGGTCTACTGACTCCATTACCAATTTTCTAGCATACTGCAATAACAACTCCTTTGGACTGACTTTCACTTCAGCCAGTGACCCCGAATCGTTATGTTATCTGGATCTTGAACTTTTTCACGATCATGATATCATTGGTGCTAGGAACTTCACCAAACCGACCGCTGTGAATTCGTACCTTCACTATTCTAGCTGCCACCATCCCAAATGGATCAATAATGTTTCCAAAAGCCAATTTAATCGTCTTAGACGCAATTGTACCAGATTGGAGGACTATAAATCTTTGAGTGTTAATCTTAAAGATAAATTTATCGTCAAAGGTTACCCTCCTAACCTTGTGGAATCCGCTTGTAATAATTATGATTCAGATTCCCTACCTTTATCCAAGAAAACAGACCAGGCCCCCACTACCCGTTTCATTACCCAGTATCACGCCAAATACAAAAAAATGGAAAATATTATTAAAAAACATTGGCCCATTCTTATTCAGGATCCCCACCTGTCCTCATCCATAACAATTCAGCCTAAATTTGCCTATCGTAGGGCGCCCAGCATCAAGAGTAAAATTGCTCCCAGTAAAATAAAATCCTCTGGTAATACTAAACTTAATAGGCTCAAACAACTCACGCTCATTCCTCTTGTCGGAATGTTCCAATGTAAAAAGGCCAAATGCTTGACTTGTTCCAATGTCAAGCATGGACAAAAAAGTTTTGTCATTCATGACAAAACTTATAATTTGAATTCCTTTTATAACTGTTCGACGACTTATGTCATTTATTGCATCTCTTGTCCTTGTGGACTTTTTTATGTGGGTAGAACCATTAGAGCGCTACGTACTAGATTTGGGGAACATCGACGTGCTGTTCATGCTGGGGACCCCAAGTCTAATATTGCACTTCATTTTGCCATTAACCATCACAAGGATATCTCTCTCCTGCAGGTGTGGGTCATTGAGGCTATTCCTGAAACCCCCACTGCAGTTGAGAGATTTCAGCGCTTATGCAGACAGGAAACTTTCTGGATTTATTCTTTAAACACGATGTCGCCTCATGGCCTCAATGAGGAAATTGAGACGAATAATATTATTTAATGTATGCAGGTTGTTTCTATTTTCTAATAGATTTTTCCTACTTTTAATAGATTTTGCCCTTTGGTTGAGGATAGTTTTTTGGTACTTTTCATATTTTCATATTTTCATATATATGCATATAAACTTTTTTCTGATACGCATTTGACATATGCACGGGGTACTACAGGATTACCTTGTGTAATAGTCTTTTTGTCATTTATAGATACACTGTGCATTATATGCACCAGTGTATTTTAATAATTTGAATTACCATTAGTTTTATGTATATATATATATATATATATATATATATATATATATATATATATATATATATACTTTTATTTATGATCAGCTTTGGATGTGTCGGTTCTATTTTTCTATTTTTCTATTGTACACATTTTATCTCATGTACATGTACATATATGGTGAATCTATGATCTTTTATGGATCAGATATTAACATTAATTTTTTGACCTTTTGATATTTAATTCTATTCTACATCCTTATTTTTATCTTTATTTTCATATTGCTCATTATTTATTATTATTTATTTATTATTCATTCTTCATTATTATATATATTTTTATATATAATTAATTTTTTTGTATGTATTTTTTATATTTTTGGTTTATTATTATTAATTTTTCTCTATATATATATACATGTGTGTATATATATATATGTATATACATGTATAGGTGTATTTATTTTCACTATTTTTGTATATGTATATGTATAATTTTTCTTAGCATATTTTACCCACCCAGTGATGTTCACATGCTTATGTGAAATTTCAGATTGTTTTTCCCAGTCCCCATTTGTAACTTTCCCCCCCTCTTTTTTCATCCCAAACCAATGCTTAGACACGCTTGTTACATTGATATGATATGTTGCTGTTCGTTTTTTAAATCGTTTTTTAAAGTTGTCCTTTTTTAAATTGGTCCCCTTTTTAGAGGTCCCTTTTTAATCATTATTTGTTTTAATTACTCATTACTAGTAGTGTATATTTCCCCAGTTATTTCATATGAATTTCCTCCTTTCACTGTGTGTATTTGCCCACTGGCGCCGCTGACCAATCATGGCATTCCCCTGCTTATTTATTATGTCCGCTCCTATTGGACAGCATGGATCTGATGAACCAGCGGAGGCTGAGAAACGCGTCATCCCATTGGCTGTCCGAAGCCCCTACGTCACTTCCGGTTATACGGCGATACGTTGCGTTCCACGCTGGAACGCACGCCGCTTCTGGTACAGCATCCACGGCTCCTGTTCTCTGTGGGGTTCCCCAAAGGCTCCCGAACATCTTGGACCTTCATTTCCATCACCCGGGGGACCAGGATAAGAGACCAGCCTGTTGCATTGCTGACTACAAGTTGTGACATCGGACCAGCCGTCTCCTCCATTACATGCCTGTATTTATACTGGTTTTGTGAGTAGCCACTTTTACTGTGCAAATTGCTTGAATTAAATACCTACTTACTGCACTTAGGTTGGCGCATTTTCTCTTTTTAAACACAGCTGAGTTGTGATAATGATATTATGCTGACCTTTTTTATTGTCTTGCCGTACATACCGTTTTATCTATATTTTCACTGCGGCTTCCGGGTATGTAATCTGCGGGACTGGGCGTTCCTATTCACATGCTAATCACGAGTTGTCACGAGTTGCCGAACTTGTTTTTCATGTTGGAAATTGCGATCGTGTGTACGAGACATTAGACTTTTGTACACCATGGGCTAGATTCAGAAAGCTTTTACGCTGGCGTATCTATTGATACGCCGTGTAAGTTAAAAGTTGCGCCGTCGTATCTATGCGGGGTATTCTGGAACCTAGATACGCCTGAAATCTGGCTTCAGCCGACCGACGTAAGTTGCCGTACGCCATCGTATCTTGGGTGCATATTTACGCTGGCCGCAAGGGGCGCTTCCGTAGATTTACGTGTCGAATATGTAAATGAGCTAGATACGCCGATTCACGAACGTACTTGCGCCCGCTACGCCGTTTACGTAAGGCTTACGTCCGGGGTAAAGTTACCCCTGCTATATGAGGCGCAGCCCATGCAAAGGTATGGACGTCGGAACAGCGTCGTCTTTTACATCGTTTACGTAAGTCATACGTGAATGGGGCTGTGCGTAGGTTACGTTAACGTCATAGGCATTGAGGCGTCGTATGTTTGGGCGTATATTCGACGTGATTCTGAGCATACGCGCAAATGCGCCGTTCGATCGGCCGCTCATTTACATGGGGTCACGGTTAATTTAAATGAAGCACGCCCACTACCTGCCTATTTTGAATTAGGCGGGCTTACGCCGACCTATTTACACTACACCGGCGCAACGTACGGCGCGACTCCTTTGTGAATACTGTTCTGGGCTCCCTGTTTTACGTTGGCGTAGCGCATATGAGATGCGCTATGCCGGCCAAAAGATACGCCGCTGTACCTGAATCTGGCCCCATGTCTTAAATATACAGCAGAGTTCATGAAATAGTTTGTAACGTTTCAATGTAACAGATTGTTCTGGTCTTTAGGATATTACTCCATAAGCAAGAAGAAGAGACAAAAGTTTTAGTCTTGGGAAATAGGAGAATGGCATTTTGTAGACCTTTTTAACACCATTATATTATCGTGCATAAGAGACATTCTCTGTGGTTAGTTCTAAATACACAACTCCTAATCATTTTGCAATGATTTAGTATGTATCTTTCCATCAGATTTATAAATCATGGTCATTTCTTAGCAACAGGGCACTAAACATTGCACTTGTCCTTGAAAGTGCACAAAGTTTTTAGCGCAGCAGACAAAACTCGATGTTGTATGTATTAGGAAGACATCCTTCACCGCAACGCTATGTTCCTTCTGGAGCAGTGAACATTTCTGTTATCATTAGTTTGTCATGTAAGGTCCTAAAAACGAGGGAAAGCACTTCCAGCAAGTTCATTAATATTTCATTACAAATCTGAATCCTGCTGAGAATTGACAGACGGCACTCCGAGCAAGTGCTCTATATTAAGAGACTCGCTGCATGGCTGGGAGATGCTGGGACTGACATGAGCGACGCAAAGCAACTTAATTCACTTCTAAACGGAGATGTCTGGAAACAATAAACAGTCTGATAATGAGTATGACGTGCAAAGACTTCAATAGTTAAAGGAAACCTGTACTGTGAGAAATACGGAGGCTTGCATTGCTTAATTTCTTCTGAAAATGCTAATTGCCCAGCTGTCAAGGCGATCCTTCAAATTCAATATTTTCTAAACAAATTACTTGGAACAAGCTTTCAGTTAGAAAATTCAGATTGTCTGACTTGTTGGCATGCTTTAGGTTAGAAACACAGTGGGAGTTATTTACTTAAGCTGGAGAGTGCAAAATCTGTTGCAATTCTGCAAAGAAACAATGAGCTTTCAGGTTTTATTGCCAAAGCTTAAAGGGGTTGTAAAAGTATTTTTTTCCCCCCCTAAATAGCTTCCTTTACCTTAGTGCAGTCCTCCTTCACTTACCTCAGCCTTCCAATTTGCTTTTAAATGTCCTTATTTCTTCTGAGAAATCCTCACTTCCTGTTCTTCTGTCTGTAACTACACACAGTAATGCAAGGCTTTCTCCCTGGTGTGGAGAAAGCCTCTTGAGGGGGGAGGGGGCGAGCAGGCATGTCAGGACACTCTCTACTTTGCAGATAGAGAAAGGAGCTGTGTGTTAGTGGGCGTCCTGACACTCCTGCTCGCCCCCTCCCCCTCAAGAGGTTTTCTCCACACCAGGGAGAAAGCCTCGCATTACTGTGTGGAGTTACAGACAGAAGAACAGGAAGTGAGGATTTCTCAGAAGAAATAAGGACATTTAAAAGCAAAATGGAAGGATGAGGTAAGTGAAGGAGGACTGCACTAAGGTAAAGGAAGCTATTTAGGAAAAATTATACCTTTAAATACCTTTACAACCCCTTTAAAGTATAACTAAAGGCAAAACGTTGATGTTTTGGATTGAGTGGAGAGGGATTATTACACCTGTCAGTTTTTATTGCAGTCTGTGTCCCCATTATAGAGATTCACCCTATTCATCCTGTTTACCCTTATCATTAAAAATTAAATTAAAAGAAAATCCCAAATTTTGGGTTGTTCCCAAAAATGTAATAGAGGGGAAATCTCCAAATGGGGACACTAGTTCTGATGACCTGGGGGTCCCCAAGAAATACCCCTAATTTGCAGCGATTTCCTCTCACTTCCTGTTTGGCTATGGGACAGGAAGCTGAAGTTAGAAACTGATTTGCACCAACTGCACCATATTCTGAGTGGACCTTTTTGTAAATCTACCCCAGAGAGTACCTAAGCTATTGCCTCAGTATGACAACCTGGGTTAAAAAGAGGTCAGCAATGACCAGACGTTGCATTATCTTTGCAGGTGAATTTCAGGCAGAAATAAAAGACACATAATAAACTAGACCCAAGAATAAAAATGTAAAACCGCTTAGAATTCTTGGATCTAGTGGATGCATACACCTGTGCACAGTAAAGCACCTTTACAAAAGCACCATGTGACAGAGTGAGGCATTTTATTCATGACAACGTCCCAAGAGTTTAGTTCCTTGAAGTCCTTCTCTTCATGTAATGCACTTGTTATAACCCAGGCAAAATATGAAGTTCCAAAAGCATGTGCCACCGAAACATTGATACCCTAGAAGAAGCTACAATCTCTGTCAACTAATGCAGTGAATACAGCAATTAACCTGGTCCAGAGCTCATTTGGCCATACTTCTCTTCTTGGTCATAGGAGTGCAATTCTGTGACGCAGATTTGGTCCAGTCTATGTAGGGATCCCAACTTTATTGTTGGGATCCACCCAGATGCCTGACCGGAAGCTGGCTTAGAGCCGGTTCACACTGGGGCGACTTGCGATCCGACTTCATGTCGCCTCAAGTCGTCCCAAGTCGCGCTGTAGAGAAAAACAATGGAAGTGAATGGGAGCTGTGTTAATACACACGACTCAAGGCGATCCGACTTCAGAAAAGGTTCCTGTACTACTTCAATCCGACTTGTAGGCGATTTGTACCCATTGATTTCAATGGAAGTCGCCTCAGAAGTCGGATCACTGTCTTATCTGAAGCTACTTTCCAGGAAGATAACATACATTTCTCAGGCAAATCTATCCTGCCCTCCTCCCTCCCCCTCCCTCTCCCAGAGCTGATTGTTGTTTTATTGGCCACTGGAATGTCTCCTGTCCTGGAGACGACTTCAAGTCGTGTTGTAAATCGCCCCAGATCGCCCTGTGGTTCATGTTCAAGTCGTGACGGAGTCGCCTCTGAAAGTCGTGCTGGAAGTCGTGTCGCCCTAGTGTGAACCGGCTCTTAGCCTCTCAACACTTCACTAAGAGCCTGAGCCAGCTGCTTCTGCCCCCTCTCCAGCCTGGAGCTCCAGTGAGTGCTGGAGGGGCAGAGCAGTGAGCAGTGACTGACACCACTTTCTGTTTAGTGAGGACTGAGAAAACAGTGGCCATGTGATTGTTCGGTTCTCAGTCTTAGAGCCAGCGGGGAACACAGGGTAAAGGTGAGACATAGGGTATAGGCGAGAATAGATGTTTGCTTTTTTTTTTTTTTGCACTTCTCCTTTTAAAGTTTATTGCTGGGTAACTAAATCCTAACTACAGTTTTTTTGTGCCTTTACATTTGTTTGCTCGAAATGGTCCAAAATAATAATTATTACCTACACTAATGCCACGTAATGGCATTTTTTAGATTGGTCGTGTGTATGCTCCATAGCATTTTTCTCAACGAGAAAACTGCCCACAAAAAAATTTGAACCTGTTCTATTTTTTCTCGTTGTTTCGTTTTTCGTTGTTTTTCACGTCGTTCTTTTTCTCGTTGCGAAAACTGCTTGTGTCTATGCTTTTCCGAGGGGATAAAAATGCGCATGCTCAGAAATTAACAAAATTAGAATGGAACTTCCCCTTTATAGTGCCGTCGTACGTGTTGTATGCCACCACGCTGAGCTCGACCGTTTTTTTTTCATGAACATGTGTATGCAAGGCAGGCTTGAGAGGAATCACGACGAGAAAAACTTTGTTTTTTTACTGGACAGGAAAAACGGTTGTGTGTATGGGCATTACAGATGCGTCCACTATGAGAGCTGTACAAACTGTACAGGCATACCCCATTTTTAAGTACACAGTGGGACCAGAGCATGTTTGTAAAATGAAAATGTACTTAAAGTGAAGCAATCCCTTATTTCACTTCTAGGGGATCAGGGGCTGTAGTGGGGGGGGGGTCAGGGATAGAAGTGTACAGTACATACTGTAATCCACTTACTTTTAGACAGCAACTCTGGGCTGGCTGGTGGACAACTCTGGCCTGGCTGGTGGGCATGGCTGGCAGGCAACTCTGGGCTGGCTGGTGGGAATTTGCCTCTTCACTTTCGGCCTCTAGTAATAGCAACAACACCAGGCGGGTTCTCCGCCTCTTCCAGGCCATACTGCGGCTGTGTGGTTAACAGTGTAAATTTGCTGTCCCCTCAAAATAACTCAACACACAGCCATTAATGTCTAAACCGCTGGTAGCAAAAGTGAGTACACCCCTAAGTGAAAATGTCCAAATTGGGCCCAATTAGCTATTTTCCCTGTCATGTGACTCGTTAGTGTTACAAGGTCTCAGGTGTGAATGGGGAGCAGATGTGTTAAATTTGACGTTATCGCTCTCACTCTCTCATACTGGCCACTGGAAGTTCAATATGGCACCTTATAGCAAAGAACTCTCTGAGGATCTGAAAAAAAGTGTTACTCTACATAAAGATTGGCCTAGGCTATAAGAAGATTGCCAAAACCCTGAAACAGAGCGGCAGCACGGTTGCCAAGACCATACAGCGATTTAACAGAACAGGTTCCACTCAGAACAGGCCTTGCCATGGTAGACCAAAGAAGTTGAGTGCGCGTGCTCTGCATCATATCCAGAGGTTGTCTTTGGGAAATAATGAGTGCTGCCAACATTGCTGCAGAGGTAAAGGGGTGGGGGGGTCAGCCTATCAGTACTCAGACCATACGCCGCACACAGCATCAAATTGGTTTGCATGGCTGTCGTCCCAGAAGGAAGCCTCTTCTAAAGATGATGCACAAGAAAGCCCGCAAACAGATTGCTGAAGACAAGTACACTAAGGACATAGAATACTGGAACCATATTCTGTGGTCTGATGACACCAAGATAAACTTATTTGGTTCAAATGGTGTCCAGTGTGTGTGGCGGCAACCAGGTGAGGAGTACAAAGACAAGTGTGTCTTGCCTACAGTCAAGCATGGTGGTGGGAGCATCATGGTCTGGGTCTGTATGAGTGCTGCTGCTGGTTCTCCAGCTTGGAGAACCAGAATTGTGGCATTATATTTTTTGTTGTCCATTATCCTTGTTCCATGTTTATATACTGTATGTGTATTGTATAAATATTTTTTCAATATTTGCATAATAATATTTTTTATATATTTTTTTGAATTATTATTGTTGTCTATATAATACCAATCATAGAAGTTACTTTTAATGTTGTACTGTTGTTTTGTTCTTTTTAAATTGAATAAAAATAATTAAATGATTGGATTCTGCATTAATACAAGTTCTGTTCCCTGCAATAGGACTCTGTTGCCTCGTACACACGACCGGGATTCCCGACGGGAAAAGATCCGTTGGAAATCCGGGGGGGGGGGGGGTTAACCGAGAACCTGCTCGGTAACTTTTTCCCCGTACACATGAGAGGTTTTCCCCGTCGGGAAAACTCTAGTGAGGGCTTTGGTCGGGAATCCCGACCGTATGTATGCTCCATCGCAGTTTTTCCCATAGGAAAACTGTCAAAAACTGCCGGGGAAAAGTCAGCCCGGTGGGAAAAAAGAGAACAGATTCTCTTTTTTGGTCCGGCGTTTTTTGGGCAGTTTTCCCATCGGAAAAACTGCGAGGAGCATACACATGGCCAAGATTCCCGACCAAAAGCTCTCCTTGGCAGTTTTGCTGCCGGGAAACCCGGTCGTGTGTACGAGGCATGTGTGTTTACTGCGACCACACCACTCTGCACCTCTCTGCAGGGGTTTAACTAATCTCTATTCCATCTAATACAAAAAAAAGGTTTGGCTATAGATACAGTTCGACAGATGCGATTGCATACCTTTTACTCATGACAAAATACACCAGCATACCAGGGTAAAGGACTTATGTTCAGCAACTGTCCTGAAGGCTACAGAGCCTGGCATCTTAGGCCTCGTACACACGAGAGGATCGATACGCTGAAATTGATCCGTGGATCGGTTTCAGCGGATAGATCCGCTGGTGTGTACGATCCAGCGGATATTTATCCACGGATATATTTCGGGCCGACCGATTTCCAGCGGATAAAAATTTCTTAGCATGCTAAGAAATCTATCCGCTGGAATCGGCTCCAGTGGATCGATCCGGTGGTCTGTACAGACTCACCGGATCGATCCGTCCGAACCCATCCCTCGCATGCGTCGTAATGATTCGACGCATGCTTGGATATACTTATATGACAGCGTCGCGCACGTCGCCGCGTCATCATCGCGGCGACGGCGCGACACGTCACCGCGGTGTGAATTTGGCGCGGATTTCGATCCGATGGTGAGTCCAATCCAGCGGATCGAAATCCTCAGAGGATTTATCCGCGGAAACGGTCCGGAGGACCGTATCCGCGGATAAATCCTCTCGTGTGTACCCGGCATTAGAGTTATCATAGACAGACAGACCTCTTAACTTGGAAATGAGTCTGCTGAGCATGGTAAAAGGAGCAGGGAAATCAATATAAACTACCCTGAGAATGGTAATAAAATGATCTGGGAAAGACATGAGTACAAGCCGCTAGGACTCCAAGGAGCAACAGACGTGCATTGCAATAAACAGCCTGTAGTGTTTGCAGCTCCTGACACTCTCTAAGGTAAAGGACTATTCAGAGACTTAACCCAATAAACATCTGTGTTACACCGCTGCCCTCTGAGAAAATGAGTCTGTGTTTGGAGTGGAGAAACTGACAGCTTTATCTATCATTCATGCTGCAAACCCATATGCCCCGTGCCCTCTGAAAAGACACAATCTCTATATTTTAAGATGCTTCTGTCAAAGCAATTGACATAAAATTGTGGGTATTAAAGCTGAACTTTGATCTGGCTAAAAAAAAGTTTGGATCTATTCACATCTACTATGTCTTTTCCCCCAATGTGTTTTTCTTTTAAATCAATGGAAACATTTTAACCACTTTTTGATGCTGAAGGCGGTACAATGTTTTGCATGAAAATTTGGTCTTTTATATTGTAGGCCTCTAATTCTGAAGCCTCGTACACACGCTCGGTTTTCTCGGCAAGAACCGACAAGAAAGTTGCCGAGTACACCATGCGTGTGTACGAGGCTTTCAGGTTTCTCGTCAAGAAAACTACCCAAAAACCTTGACGAGAAAAATAGAGAACCTGCTCTCTATTTTCTTGTTGCGGTTCTCGGCAGTGTTTTCCTGCCGAGAAACCCAAGCGTGTGTATACTTACCTGTCGCCTTGGAAACCTGCGCATGCTCGAAATGACTTTGACGCATGCGCGCTAGCTTCCTAGGCATAGGTAGGGTGTAGCAAGATGGCGGCGACGGCATCGAATGTGACGAGCGCATGCTCGTTGTAGTCATTGACGTCACCACGTTCGTTCCATTCAAAAGAACTGCGTTTTTTTTAATGGAGTGTGTGTACACTCGGCCGGCAAGAGATTCTTGCCGGCGAGATTCTGGACCGTGTGTACGGGGCTTAAGGAATAGCTTGATTAAATCTGTCCAAACAAGAGTCTAGTAGACATCCCGGGTATGATAGTTTGAAACACAAAATCATAAATTATAATATAATAAATAACTATAAATAACTATAACAAATAATAATATAATAATAATAAAATGTATTCAATAATGTAATCAAATCAAAAACACTGAAATTTGCTCAGTTGCAGAATTATCGCTGTCATTACTTTCAGTGTTTGATGACGAATTTCCTCACAATTCACTATCGCTCAATTCTGCAAGTGATTCTAATTTACTATCACTGTTTTCTAGCTGGTCTAAAACGGCTTTTGACATAAAGGGACACTTTTTGGTTGCTATGGACAATCTCAAGTTTCCAGGCAGAAAGAACAGTATATGTCATATAAAAGTGCAGGCAGGGCACTGGACAAAGCACTTTGTATACACTTTATGGTACAGTTAAGATATTATTATTAACTGCTTGCCAACCAGCCGCCGCAGTTTTACGGCGGCAGGTCGGCTCTGTTGGGCGAGAGCACGTAGATCTACGTCATCTCTCCCAGAAGCCAATAGGAGCGCGCGCTCCTGACTCCCGCGCGCATGCCCGGCAGTCGCGATCACCACCGGGCACCCGCGATCGCTCGTTACAGAGGTGGGACCGGGAGCTGTGTGTGTAAACACACAGCTCCCGGTCCTGTCAGGGGACAATGTATGAACATTGATCAGTCATTTCCCCTAGTGAGTCCACTCCCCCTACAGTTAGAACACACCCAGGGAACATACTTAACCCCTTCCCCGCCCCCTAGTGTTAACCCCTTCCCTGCCAGTGGCATTTTTATAGTAATCAATGCATTTTTATAGCACTGATCTCTATAAAAATGCCAATGGTCCCAAAAATGTGTCAAAAGTGTCCGAAGTGTCCGCCATAATGTCGCAGTACCGAAAAAAAACGCAGATCTTCTTAATAAAAAATGCCATAAAACTATACCCTATTTTTTATACGCTATAACTTTTGCGTAAACCAATCAATAAACGCTTATTGCGATGTTTTTTTTACGAAAAATATGTAGACGAATACGCATTGGCCTAAACTGAGGAAAAAAAACGTTTTTTTATATATTTGTGGGGGATATTTATTTTGTTAAAAAGTAAAAAATATTCCTTTTTTTCAAAATTGTCTTTGTTTATAGTGCAAAAACTAAAAACCGCAGAGGTGATCAAATACCACCAAAAGAAAGCTCTATTTGTGGGAAAAAAAGGACACCAATTTTGTTTGGGAGCCACGTCGCACGACCGCGCAATTTGTCAGTTAAAGCGACGCAGTGCCGAATCGCAAAAAGTGCTCTGGTCTTTGACCAGCAATGAGGGCCATCAATTTATGCAGCGTTTTACATATTTATTATTCATTCACATCAGATATAAAAATGCTTAAACGAATGTGGTATATTTAGCCTAGAGGTTCACACTTGTGCATGTGTGTTTGCTTGCTCATTTGTTGGGTACAGCAGCCCATTCCTTGGAATGGGCTGCTGTACCAGTGAGAAACATGGGAAAAGAAGTTCTCAACCCTTTTTTAAAAAGCAGCCGCAAGGAACCACATGCTGCTAAGGCACAATGTTGTTTCCTGCACACAAAAATGTGGGTGTGTTTCTAATGAATAGGGGTGTCACTAAGAATAAATGGCACCCCCTTACATCTGCTAAAAAACAGCGTATTTTGCCTGCGGAATGGGAATGCACGTATGTGACTTCATGTAATTAACACCCAGTGCTGCTCTTTATGGCATAATAATTATAGCCAGAAAATAAACACAGGTGCTGAAACTGTAATGTTCCCTCACATTGGTGGTCAGTGGAGGAATGCCCCCCTAAATTAATATTTAGTGAAGAAGTTCCCCCTTAAAGTGGATGTAAACCCACTCTCAGTCTTCTTACTCTGGTAGTTAGTGAAGTGTTCCCTTACACTGGCTGTTAGAGTAGTGTCCTCTTACATTGATGGTCCGTGGAAAAGTGTCCCCTTATATTGGAGCTAGTGAAATGCTGCTTTATGTTGGTGGTCAATGGAAAATTACACTTTAATATTGGTATTTACTATTTAGTGGGAGAAGGACTTCATTACACTGGCTGTCAGTGGAAGGAATATTACTTACATTGGTGGTTTGTGAGAAGAATGCCCCTTACCTTAGTGGTCAGTGGGAGGAATATCTCTTACATTGGTGGTCATTTCAAAGAATGTCCCTTATATTGGTGGCCAGAGAAAAGAATGTTCATTACATTGGCGAGAAGTGAAGAAAATGCTATCTACATTGGTGGTAATCAGGAAGAATGTCCATCTTACAAAAAGCTAAAACTATCACTGGTGTCAGTGGGTCAGTGGTTACTTCTCTAGGGTTCAACTAACTCCAGGGTTCAACAGAATCCAGGTTAAGAAAACCTGCTGTAGAATTTATGGGTGAACATTATTTTGCTGTACATGATAAGATGAGACCACTTATGCAATTACTGGATTTTCTCTATGTGTCTCTGCCCAGTTATACTCTTCAAGCACATGGATGAGGTTCACCTGAAGCTTACTCTTGGTCTTCCTCCATTTAAGCCAGGGATTTCTAAAGTTTCTTTATAAACATTTCAGTTTCTTAGATGCAGAGTTGTTCTACTTTGCAGCCCCACTACTTGATTCCTACAATTCTAGTTTAATGGCTTTCAGTTTGTATGGTTGGGGCAGTCTTTCTGGAGATGGCCAACTCAACCTCCCCAGCATAGGTATGGCGACCCTGCCTGCCTTAGCCTCCTCTGAGGCAGTGTTTGCCCTCTCCATGCCCCTTGCCTCATGTTGGCTTGATGATACCCAGGGGATGGGTCCTTGATGTCCTGAGCTTACAGGAAGTGGATTGAATGAAGCTAAAGGAGTTGTATAGGTAACTGTTTTTTTCACCTTAATGCATCCTATGCATTAAGGTGAAAAAACATCCGACGGTACCGTCCCCCCTGAACCCCCGTTTTACTTACCTGACCCCTCGAAAGTCCGGCGCGCCCACGTGATCCTCTTTGGTTCCCAGTCTGGCCATCGATTGGCTAGGCTGGGAGGATTGATAGCAGTGCAGCCATTGGCTGGCGCTGTTGTCAATCACAGCGGATGACGCGGCGCGCCGAGGGGGCGGGGTCGGATGATACAGTCGGCGGCTATGCCCACCACTGTATCACGGGCGCGCGCAAAATCTTTCCACCATGTGAGCTTGCTCGCCTGAAGGTGGAAAGCTTTTGCGAGGAGGAGCCGAGACAGCCGCAGAGGGACCCCAGAAGACAAGGTTAGGGGACAAAACGAGCTGCACAGTGGAGGTAAGTATAACATGTTTGTTATTTAAAAATAAAAAAAAACTTTGGCCCAGATTCTCGTACATCCGTGTATCTTCGCGCGGGAGTAACGTATCTGATTTACGTTACGCCTCCGCAACTTAGCAGGGCAAGTGCTGTATTCTCAAAGCACTTGCTCCGTAAGTTGCGGCGGCGTAGCGTAAATCGGCCAGCGTAAGCCCGCCTAATTCAAATTTGGATCAGGGGGGCGTGTTTTATGTAAATGTACTGTGATCCGACGTAATTGAGGTTTTTCCCGAACGACGCATGCGCCGTCCGTGGAATTTCCCAGTATGCATTGCTCCAAAGTACGCCGCAAGGATGTCATTGGTTTCGACGTGAACGTAAATGACGTCCAGCCACATTCACGGACGACTTACGCAAACAACGTAACTTTTTCAAATTTTGACACGGGAACGACAGCCATACTTAACATTGGTACGCCGCACTTACGCCACCATATAGCAGGGGTAACTATACGCCGGGAAAAGCCTAACGTAAACGGCGTAAATGTACTGCGTCGGCCGGACGTACGTTCGGGAATTCGCGTATCTAGCTAATTTGCATACTCGACACGGAATTCGACAGAAGCGCCACCTAGCAGCCAGCGTAAATATGCATTTACGATACGACGGTGTAACACAGTTACGCCAGTCGGATCTACGGGAAATCTATGCGTAACTGAATCAGGCGCATAGATACAACCGCGCAACTTAGAGATACGATGGCGTATCTGGAGATACGCCATCGTATCTCGTTTGAGAATCTGGGCCTTTGCCTTTAGTGTTGCTTTAAGTGGCAGCAGTAGGACAGAGTAGACTTTCTGCAAGGGGCAGCTCTGTCATTGGAGGTAAGTATTGCATCAAAATAATGTTTTTGTTGTTTTTATTTTAAACACTGCTGGGCTATTCATTTTTTTTATTTTTGGTTTAAACTGGAGTTGGGCTTAACGCAACAGAGTCCGCAATTTCAGCATCTATATTTCTATCCCCGTAAAACTGAATTAGGAGTTCTCTTTTTCATCTCTGTCTTCAGGAAACAGTATTTACCTTAGTCCAAAAAAAAAGGCAAACATAGCCATAAGGTTTCTTCTGACTGTATTTCAGATTCAACTAAATGGCATAAATCTGTTTACAGACCATCAGCCACTGCTTCCCTATAAGACTACCCTTCAGGCAAGGGGACCAGTTACATCAATTTCCTACCATGCATTTTATTTATGACAGACTTAATACATCCTTCATATTTCAGTCATACATGGCTTCATCCTGAGGAACAGAAAACAAATTTGATTCCTGTCCCAACTATTCAGCTACAAATGTGCTCAAAGCTAAAAACTTACAGAAGATAGGAAGATTCCTCAATAAGCCTCATTTCCAAGTGTTCAATCATGCATGGAGATGTCAAGAATTATTTAACAAATGAGAAATTATAATAAACACATTTTCATTAGTTTAAAGGGAATAGAATCTTCTTTATTTTAAAATGGAGAACTGATTTTTTTTAAAATCTATTTTTGGTTCAGATTTTGAAAAGGCTTCTAACAGTTGTTTAGATTTTGTTTTCTCTCATGCCAAGAGTAGTAAATCATTATTGATCTGTATGGCTTTCACTGTAAATTATCTTTATAAAGGGGGAAAAAGAAAAAAAAAGTAAGTGCAGGGCTAATCTGAATGACTCTAACTCCCCCTTGGCATGATTCCTTAAAGAATGATGGTTATTTCACTACATGATATACATTGGTTATTGTACCTGCAGCCTCAAAAATGGCAAATTATGATTATTAACCATTACTGAAGAAAGGTCTTCTTGCCAGCAATGCTACCTAAAGCCTCCTGGTTGTGAGTACAGTAGGTGTTTGCGATATTGTGTTTTTAGCATGACAGCATCGCGCTGATTCTCGGCGACATGGTGCCGAGATCTCGCACTCACTGGAATAGTGACAGCACATTCCAACGTGCGCGTCATAGAAGCGACGGGAGATCCGACTTGGATTCCCGCCAATTCTACACGTGTGTGGCGTTTGTTATGAATCCTGAGGGGGAAGTCCCCGCCGGATTTTAAATAAAAATCCGGCATGGGTTCCCCCCTCAGGAGCATACCGGGCCCTTAGGTCTGTTATGGGTTGTAAGGAGAGCCCCCCCACGCCGAAAAAACGGCGTAGGGGGTCCCCCTACAATCCATACCAGACCCGTATCCAAAGCACGCTACCCGGCCGGTCAGGAAAGGAGTGGGGACGAGCGAGCGCCCCCCCCCCTCCTGAGCCGTACCAGGCTGCATGCCCTCAACATGGGGGGGTTTGGGTGCTCTGGGGCAGGGGGGCGCACTGCGGCCCCCCCACCCCAGAGCACCCTGTCCCCATGTTGATGAGGACAGGGCCCCTTCCCGACAACCCTGGCCGTTGGTTGTCGGGGTATGCGGGCGGGAGGCTTATCGGAATCTGGGAGCCCCCTTTAATAAGGGGGCCCCCAGATACCGGCCCCCCACCCTAAGTGAATGGATATGGGGTACATCGTACCCCTACCCATTCACCTGGAGGAAAAGTGGTAAAAACACAAATAAAAAACACAGGGTATTAAAATATTTTATTAGTCTGCTCCGGAGGCTCCCCCTGTCTTCTTTAGCTCTTTTACCAGGGGGAGCTTCTTCTTCCGATTTCCGGGGGTCTTCTCCTGCTCTCCGGGGTCTTCATCGCTCTTCTGTGACGTCTTCTCCGCTCCGGGGGGTCTTCTTCTATGTTCGCCGCTCTCCGCTCTTGACTCGGCGCACCCCGGTTCTTCCTCCCGCTGTCCGGTGCCTTCTCCTTCTTCCGCTGTTCTGTGACGTCTTCTCCTCTTCTTCCGCTGTTCTGTGACGACTTCTACTTCTCCCTTCAGGCCGCTGTGCTGTGACGTCTTCTCTTCATCTCTTCTCCCGATGTTGACACGCCGGCTCTTCTCGCTGAAATGGCAGGTGCGCTGCTTTCATCGGACCTATATAGGCCTCACAGTCCCATCATGCTCTGTACCTACCCATGTGATACCTACCCACGTGGGTAGGTATCACATGGGTAGGTACAGAGCATGATGGGACTGTGAGGCCTTTATAGGTCCGATGCAAGCCGCGCACACGTCATTTCAGCGAGAAGAGCCGGCGTGTCAACATCTGGAGAAGAGAAGAAGATGACGTCACAGCCCGGAAGAAGAAGAATACCTCACAGCACGGAAGAAGAAGATAGACGTTCAGCGCTGAAGGAGAAGGCACCGGACAGCTGGAGGAAGAACCGGGGTGCGCCGAGTCAACAGCGGAGAGCGGCGAACATAGCAGAAGACCCCCGGAGAGTGAAGAAGACCCCCGGATAGCCGAAGAAGACCCCCCCGGATAGCGGAAGAAGCACACCACCCCCCGCCGAAGACGTCGGAGGAAACCCGCCGAGGAGTGGGCGCTTTTATAAAAGCGACCCCCCCCGGCGGTGGAAGAGAACCGGACGGCGGCGAAGAGCGGCCCCCACCCGAAGACGTCAAAGAAGAAGCCCCCCCTGGTAAACAGAGCTAAAGAAGACAGGGGGAGCCTCCGGAGCAGACTAATAAAATATTTTATTACCCTGTGTTTTTTATTTGTGTTTTTACCACTTTTCCTCCAGGTGAATGGGTAGGGGTACGATGTACCCCATATCCATTCACTTAGGGTGGGGGGACCGGTATCTGGGGGCCCCCTTATTAAAGGGGGCTCCCAGATTCCGATAAGCCTCCCGCCCGCATACCCCGACAACCAACGGCCAGGGTTGTCGGGAAGGGGCCCTGTCCTCATCAACATGGGGACAGGGTGCTCTGGGGGCCGCAGTGCGCCCCCCCTGCCCCAGAGCACCCAACCCCCCCATGTTGAGGGCATGCAGCCTGGTACGGCTCAGGAGGGGGGGGGCGCTCGCTCGTCCCCACTCCTTTCCTGACCGGCCGGGTAGCGTGCTTTGGATACGGGTCTGGTATAGATTGTAGGGGGACCCCCTACGCCGTTTTTTCGGCGTAGGGGGGGGCTCTCCTTACAACCCATAACAGACCTAAGGGCCCGGTATGCTCCTGAGGGGGGAACCCATGCCGGATTTTTATTTAAAATCCGGCGGGGACTTCCCCCTCAGGATTCATAACAAACGCCGCACACGTGTAGAATTGGCGGGAATCCAAGTCGGATCTCCCGTCGCTTCTATGACGGCTTTGTCTCTATCGCGGCAAGCCAGCTCGGCGCTGGCTCCCGCGATGGGGCTCGTAGGTGCTCAATCTCGCCGAGAAAGGGAGCGAGATTGACACAATATCGCGTGCACCTACTGTACATGCTGCTGTGTGCTGAAAATTCCTATTTAGTTTACTGCAGTTTACTAATCAGTTTACTGCAGGAATTCCAAATAGGACTCTCTAGTGGGGTGCAGGAACAGCGGGCCAGATTCACTGAAGAAATACGCCGGAGTATCTACTGATACTCCGGCGAATTTTCAAATTTGCTGCGTGGTATCTAAATTTGTGATTCACAAACAAGCTACGACGGCATTTGGCTAAGATCCGACAGGCTTACGGCTTCGTACGCCTTCGGATCTCAGGCTGCAATACTTCGGCCGCCACTGGGTGGAGTTTGCGTCGTTTTCCAGCGTCGGGTATGCAAATTAGCTTTTACGGCGATCTACGAAGGTACTCGCGTGCGTTACGTCGTCGCAAGTCTTTTTTTCCCGTCGCAAAGTTAAGGCTGCTTTTTCATGCCTTAACTTTAGACCAGCCATGTTAAAGTATGGCCGTCGTTCCCGCGTCAAATAAAAAAAAAAAAAACTTTGGCGTAAGTGCGTTACGCACGTCGTCATTCACAAACACGTCGGGGCACCGTAATTCCGCGCAAAGCACGGCGGGAAATTTTCAAACGGAGCATGCGCAGAACGTTCAGCGCGGGAGCGCGCCTAATTTAAATGGTACACGCCTCATTTGAATTAGGCGGGCTTGCGCCGGACGTCTTTACGATACACCGCCATAAGTTTACACGCAAGTGCTTGGTGAATCAGGCACTTGCGCTGAAAACTTGCGGCGGTGTAACGTAAAGACGATACGTTACGCTGCCGCAGTTTTTGCTGAATCTGGCCCAGCATGTTTTCAGCAAAGATGGATCAAAACCCATGGCCAAGTCCTGCTATTGTTTATATACTGTATAACTCATGTATCTGAAGAAAGTTTAACCCATCAAACTGCCAATTTGTTTAGAGGCTGCAAGTACAAATGAAGTGCAGTTATTTGCCACCTTTCTTACCTGTGGGATGGAGAAGAAGAAGCCTGGTGTATGCTCCAAGTCACTCTGATCATAGCTCACACTGGGCCATTGCCTCATAACCTCTCCCCGTTTGATCCCATTGGTAAATGGATAGAAGATAGTGTGGTAAATGGATAGTGAACAAGGCCACTATGGCTGAAACACGTTAAAGCGGGGGTTCACCCTATGAACGCAAAAAATTTTTTTTTTCTTCTACCATAAAATCAGGCATTGTAGCGCGAGCTACAGTATGCCTGTCCCGATTTTTTTACCCCCGTACTCACCTTGTACTCGTACATCGAAGATACCGGGGAATGGGCGTGCCTATGGAGACAGAGGATGATTGACGGCCGGCTCTGGCGCGTCACGCTTCTCCGGAAATAGCCAAAATAGGCTTGGCTCTTCACGGCGCCTGCTCATAGCCTGTGCGCAGGCGCCGTGAAGAGCCGAGACCTACTCCGGCTGTCTTCGGGGAGAGTGACGTGCCAGGGCCGGCCGTCAATCATCCTCCCTCTCCATAGGCACGCCCATTCCCCGCGGGAGCCGAAATCTACAATGTACGATTACAAGGTGAGTCCGGGGTTAAAAAAATCGGAACAGACATACTGTAGCTTGCGCTACAATGCCTGTCTCGATGGTAAAATCATGTGAGTGAGGGTGAACTACCGCTTTAACATCGGCTGTTGTATTAGGATGCATTTAGGTGAAAAAACACAAGGGTTTACAAACCCTTTAATAGTTTTTGTTAATGAATATGTATGTCATGCCTTCAGCAAGGTTTTCTTATGTTCATTGTATATGCTAATGGTATGTATAATAGACATGTGCATTCGTTTTCGTCTGAACGCATTTTCGTCTGAATTTCGGGTATTTTCATTATCGTTTTAACAAAAATGAAAACGAACGCGCAGAAACCGAAATCCGAAAGATCCGACATAAAAAAAATTCTTTATTTTCATTTTCGATGATACAACAGTTCGATATAGATAGAAGATTCGACATGACACTGACAATAGCAATCTGTGTCTATCGAGCCTGTGGTCGAATGTGCCTAACCTTGAAGCCTCGTACACAGTTTCTCGACAGTTTCCTCGACGAAAATGTACACACGACTGGTTTCCTCGGCAAAAAAATATCTCCCAGCAAGTTTCTTGCTGGTTTTTGCTGAGAAACTCGGTCGTGTGTACGAGGCCTAACTCTATTAGTCCAAGATTAATCTTCATAGAGAGGAAAGATTCGACAGAGAGAGAAAAGATTCAACATTATAGAGACAGTGTTGGGGTAGACCATTCGTCATGAACGACTAAGATTCGGCGAAGCAGCGAAAAACATACAAACGTCGAATCTGTCATTAAAGGCTTATGGTGTCTGTCGAAAGTTCTAAGAAGATTCGACAAGCAGCTAAACTGTACAACGCCGCAATCATACATTTCCGGTCAAATGCTCGGCCCATAGGCTATAAAGGAATTCGAATGTTGGTTGACTAGTAATAATAATTTATAAATATAATTATTACTAGTGTCATACAACATTAGAATTCTTCTATAGCTTGTAGGCAGAACATTTGACCGGAACTGTACGATTACGGTGTCATACAGTTTAGCTGATTGTCGAATCTTCTTAGAACAGACAGACACCATAAGCCTTCAATGACAGATTCGACCTTAATTAATGCATTTTTTTACGAAACAAATTAAATAAAAACTCATTTCGGGAGTAACGAAATAAATGAATTTTTCGGACGAAAACGAAATTCCGAAACAAAATATTTCAGTGTGCACATGTCTAATGTATAATACATTGTAATATTACCATCTAGTGCCTCTTTTACATACTCAGTGTTTGTAAGATTTATTACTGAAGGTAGATAGAGATTGTTGCTTAAAAGCCACCGTAGCTTCTCATGATTCTTGTGGACTATACCATGAGGTCTGAGAGACAGCCCCCAGTAACCAACCTTCTTCTTCCTACATGCACCTTCTCCAGAGGACTCCACATCTATTCAGCTGCAATTCTAATGTAAGCTTAATGGAAACATTGCCGGTATGCTTATAATCCCTTTACCCAGTTAGACTAGTGTGTATATTGTTTATATACAAAGAAGTGTAGCGCTGGAGTAAATAATGAAACCATGTGTTGCAATGAATAGACAATATGAAAAAAATATAAAAATCAATAAAACAAAAATCAATAGTCAATCAATAATGTTATGGACAGTCCACAAGTGAAAAATCCCCAAGGACAAACTTCAAACAGGTCAGATAAACATCCAATGTGAGGAAGGAAATACGTGGAATCCAATCCGTGAAGATACCCGTCACTAAAGAATAGATTCAAGGCTTACCAGATAGCCAGTGACCGCCCTTCTCAGGGGGGTCAAACAGGCTAAGTAGATAGGTGATCCTCACAGGAGTGTTGTGGAGTCTTTCCGCCTGTCCTGGATCAAGGGGTTCAGGTCCACAATCTCAGATAGCCTAGCTGTCTTCCCAGTATCCAGGAGAGTTGTGGCTTTCATCTGTCAGCCACTTCAGAATATGCTGCCATAGAATTACACCTGGGGATATCACTGAGACTCCTTGGGACTTCCAGAATGCCGGACCACCTGCTATATAACCAATATGATATGATTCTACCCACCCACCCTTTTAACTGTTTTTAAATTTCTTGATGTATCAATTTCAATGTGCTTTATTCTACTGGTCCTGACGAAGCAGACAATCCGCAAAACGTGTTGACCTTCTCAGAAGACTTTATGCACAGTTCTTATAAAACCCCGCTCGGGAATTGTGGACCTGAACCCCTTGATCCAGGACAGGCGGAAAGACTCCACAACAATCCTGTGAGGATCATCTATCTACTTAGCCTGCTTGACCCCCCTGAGAAGGGCGGTCACTGGCTATCTGGTAAGCCGTGAATCTATTCTTTGGCCCCGTACACACGACTGAACATGTCTGCTGAAACTGGCCAGCAGACCAGTTTCAGCGGACATGTTCGGTCGTCTGTACGTCCGACTGGACAATTTCCCGGCGGATCGGACATGTTTCCAGCGGACAAATGTTTCTTAGCATGCTAAGAAACATGTCCGCTGGAAGCCTGTCCGTCGGACATATTCGGTCTTCTGTACGACTTACCGGACATGTCCGCTCAGCCGAAAGCCCTCGCATTCGTCGAAGTGATTCGATGCATGCGTGGAAGCATTTTCACTGCGTATACTGTCCGCGGGGATTTTGGTTTTAATGGTGTGTACAACCATCAGACCAAAACCCGGCAGTGGACATGTCCGATGAAAACGGTCCGGCAGACCGTTTTCATCGGACAGTCCGTCCGTGTGTACGAGGCCTTTGGTGACGGGTATCTTCACGGATTGGATTCCATGTATTTCCTTCTTCACATTGAATGTTTATCTGAACTGTTTGAAGTTTGTCCTTGGGGATTTTTCACGTGTGGACTGTATTCATCATTATTAATTATTATTATTATTATTATTATTATACAGGATTTATATAGCGCCAACAGTTTGCGCAGCGCTTTACATCAGGGAAGACAGTACAGTCACAATACAATCAATACAGGAGGGATCAGAGGGCCCTGCTCGTTAGAGCTTACAATCTAGAAGGGAGGTCAAGTGGAACAAAGGGTAGTTAGCTGTGGGGGATGATCAGATGGACTCAAATGAAAAAAACAGTTATGTGTGGGAAGGGTAGGCTTCTCTGAAGAGAAGGGTTTTCAGGGATCCTCTAAAAGCTGATAGAGAAGGAGATAGATGGATAGATTGGGGTAAGGAGTTCCATAGGCATGGAGAGGCTCTAGAAAAGTCCTGGAGACGAGCATGGGAGCAGGTGATGAGAGAGCTAGAGAGTAGGAGGTCTTGAGAAGAACGAAGAGAACGTACAGGTTGGTATTTAGAAACTAGGTCAGTGATGTAGCTGGGGGCAGAGTTGTGGATGGCTTTGTAGGTAATTGTTAGTATTTTGAATTTAATTCGTTGGATGAGCGGAAGCCAGTGGAGGGATTGACAGAGAGGAGTAGCAGAGACAGAGCGGTTGGTAAGGTGGATTAGTCTGGCAGCAGCATTCATGATAGACTGAAGGGGGGATAGAGTATGCAGCGGTAAGCCAATGAGGAGGGAGTTGCAGTAATCGAGGCGAGAGATGACCAGGGAGTGAATTAAGAGTTTTGTGGTGTCATTGGTTAAAAATGGGCGTATTTTGGAGATGTTGCGAAGGTTGAGGCGGCAAGATTTGGACAGTGATTGAACGTGAGGCTTAAAGGAGAGTTCAGAGTCCAGGACTACTCCTAGGACCTTGACATGTGGGGATGGGCAGATAGTTGTACCATTAATTTTGACAGAGAGATCAGGGGAAGAGGCACGTGGGGGAGGAAAAATTATAAGTTCCGTTTTGGATAGGTTGAGTTTGAGGAAGTGGTGCGACATCCAGACTGATATATCCGATAGTAAATTAGTTATACGTGAGGAGAATGAAGAAGTGAGTTGAGGGGTAGAGAAATAGATTTGAGTGTCATCAGCGTAAAGATGGTATTGGAAGCCGTGGGAGGCTATCAGCTGACCCAGGGAGGAGGTGTAGATAGAAAATAGGAGAGGTCCAAGAACAGAACCTTGGGGGACCCCAACAGAGAATGGAAGAGGAGAGGAGGAAGTAGAGTTGTAAGCAACGCTGAAGGTGCGGTTGGATAAGTAGGTGGAGAACCAGCGAAGAGTACAGTCACGGAGACCAAAATTGTGGAGTTTTTTGAGGAGGAGTGGGTGGTCAACCGTATCGAAGGCGGCAGAGAGGTCCAGGAGTAGGAGCACAGAATAGTGTCCCTTAGTTTTGGCTGTTAGTATATCGTTTGTTAGTTTTAGGAGAGCAGTTTCTGTGGAATGTTGAGGACGAAATCCAGACTGAAGGGGATCATAGAGGTTATTTTTAGCAAGGTGGACGCTCAGTTGGTTGTAGACTAGACGTTCAAGGAGTTTGGATAAAAAGGGGAGCAAGGAGATGGGGCGTAGGTTGTCAAGATTGGACGGGTCCAGTGAGGGCTTTTTAAGTATGGGGCTGACTAGTGCATGTTTCAAAGAGTTAGGGAAGATGCCAGAAGAGAGGGAGAGATTGAAGATGTGGGTTAGAGAGTGTAGAATCGAGCCAGAGGGCGAACGTAGCATTTGCGAGGGAACAGGATCCAGAGCACAGGTGGTAAGATGGACGTTAGCAAGTAATTTAGCGACCTCGTCTATAGTGGTAGGGTTGAAAGAGGGAAGTAATGACTGTACCTGTAGGCATGAGGCGTGAGGCGTGGAGGGTATCTGAACAGTAGAGATCTCGTTGCGAATTGTATCAATCTTCCGCTTGAAGTGATTGGCGATCTCCTGGGCGGTGAGTGAGTTAGTGGGTGGAGGCAATGGAGGACGAAGGAGAGAGTTGAAGGTAGAGAAGAGTTGACGGGGACGGGATGATAAGTTTTTAATAAGGGTGATAAAATAGGTCTGCTTGGCAGTGAAGAGGCTAGAATTGTATATTTGGAGGGCAGATTTATACTGGGCGAAGTCTTCCTGGGACTTAGTCTTGCGCCACAGGCGCTCGAGAGCACGGCTATGTTTTTTCAGACTTCTAGTATCATTTGTTTGCCAGGGTTGAAGGGGACGGGGCCTTATTCTGCGTGTAGTGAGAGGGGCCAGTCTGTCCAGTGATGCTAGAAGTGAAGTGTTGTAGACTGAAGTGGCTAGGTCGGTGCAGGACAGGGGTGCAATTTTGTCATGGAGGTGGTCAGTCTCAGAGTATAGAAGAGAAGGGTTGATATGGTCCAGGTTTCTACGAGTAACTGTTAGGCATTTGGGGGGAGAGGATGTGGAGGAGAGTGAGAGAGTAAAATTAATAAGGTAGTGATCAGAGAGGGGGTAAGGATAATTGGAGAGGTTGCATAGAGTGCATAGGTGGAAAAAGACAAGGTCAAGAGTATTGCCTTCAGAGTGAGTAGGAGCATGTATCCATTGCTTCAGGTCAAAAGAGGAGGTTAGACTGAGAAGTTTGGAAGTTGCAGGAGTGTTAGCATTAGTAGGGATGTTGAAGTCGCCAAGAATGATTGTGGGGATTTCAGAAGAGAGAAAGTAGGGTAGCCAGGCAGAGAAATCATCAAGAAAGGAGGATACTGGACCGGGGGGGGGCGGTAGATGACAGCTATCCTTAGAGAAACTGGGGAGAAGAGACGAATGCAATGCGCCTCAAATGAGGAGAGTGACATAGAGGGAGGTGGCTGAAGCACCTGCAAGGTGCTATGTGGGGCCAATAGGATTCCAACACCCCCTCCTTTGCGTCCACTGGGTCTGGGGGAGTGAGTCCAAAGAAGACCACCGTGAGATAGAGCAGCAGAAGACGCGGTGTCGGATTCATGAAGCCAGGTTTCAGTAATGGCGAGAAGATTAAATGAGTTAGCGATAAAGAGATCATGGAGGGGGGTGAGTTTGTTACAGACGGAGCGAGCATTCCAAAGGGCGCAAGAGAAAGGGAGTCTGGTCTTGGGAAGAAGGGAAATGGGAATTAGATTGTGTGGATTGTGACTGCATCCAGAGGGTGTAGGGCAATGGGTGCGTTGAGCACAGTTAGATGGAGGGCCAGGGTTTGGGGAGACATCACCAGAGGATAGGAGAAGTAGAAGGGTGAGGGAGGTAATGTGAGAATGCGATTTATATGAGGGGACATGCCCCAGCGATTTGGAGCATTGGGCATTTGGTTTTAGAATTAGCATGAGTTGGTGAGTGCAGTAATAAGAAGAGGACAGAAGTGAGGGTGATATATACAAGGTGTGGGGTGGCGAAGAGGGGTGAAGGGAAGACAGTTTAAGGATAGAAGACACAGCTGTCAGAAGCAGTGGTAGACAGTGCATTTTAGAAAGGGGAGGAAAAGTAAAACCTCCCATAAAAAAAAAAAAAAAAAGTGATACCTGTATTATAAAAGACAAGTCATTTAATACTTTCCCGCCTTGTACAATCACTGAAGTGCAGAGCCGAAGTGCTTCCACTTATAGAAAGGCCCCACTTGAAGAATGAGCCCCAGACGCTATGAGCCCCCTGCAATACTTTCACTTGTGGACTGTCCATAACATTATTGATTGATTATTAATTTTTGTTTTATTGATTTTTATACTTTTTTGTTTTCATATTGTCTATTCATTGCAACACATGGTTTCATTATTTACTCCAGTGCTACACTTTTTGTATATATATATATATATATATATATATATATTTTGCACCTTATATCAGGGTAGTGGTGTTTAGCAGCAGGACGTCCGTTAGGGACTATTTGTATTCATTTTTCACATTTATTTCTCACCTGGCGCAAATTTTTCCACTTTCCCGTTTCCTTTTTTATCCATCTGTATATTGTTTATATTCATTGTATGTTACCGTATTTATCGCGGTATAGCGCGCTCCCGCGTATACCGTGCACCCCTAAAGTTGCCCCCGAAATTCCTGTAAAAAAAAGTTATATGATTTTATTACTTACAGTTTTGGTGTCTTCCCAGCGTCCATCGTCTGGTCCGGCGTCCGTCTGCGGCCTCGGTGGTGTCCTTCCGGCTTCTCCAGAGCGCGCCTCAAGTCGAGTCCCTGCTTCCCGCGCTCAGTTTGAACGCCTCCGCCGACATATACCGAGTGCAGTACACTCGGGTACATTCGGCAAGGCTCGGCTTCGCTCGCGCTCACGCTCTGTGACGTTTGTGCGTGAGCACCAGCGAAGCCGAGCCTAGCCGAATGTACCCGAGTGTACTGCACTCGGTATATGTCGGCGCAGGAATTCAAACTGAGCGCGGGAAGCGGCTATCGGCGTATATCGCGCACCCACGATTTTCCCCTTATTTTAAGGGGAAAAAAGTGCGCGATATACGCCGATAAATACGGTATTTATTTTATTTTTATTTTCACTCTAACTTCCCTGCAATAAAAGTTGAAAAAAAGGACCTTGTGCCTGCCTCAATGAGTTGTTAAGGGAGGAGAGTTAGCTGTCTGTCTAATTATATCTTTGCTACGTATAGTGAGGGCAGAACAATGTAACTGCACAAAAAAAACTGTACAGGAACTCTATAGTACAAGTAGTTTAATACAGAAAAGTGCTAACTGTAATTTCAACTTGCCCTGCAATGTACTCATTTGCAGACTCCCCATGTTGGTCTACTCTACCTGATCAACAGCCTTTTTTGGTCGCTGTGACCTACCATGGTATTTATTCTTTCCTTACCCATCAGAGTCAGACTACACCATGATTAGAGTTTTCTTTTTCTTTTTGCTGACTGCGCTTTAGCACCCAGTGCACGTGTATACGCAGCCTCAGTCATCTAAATGAAAAATGAAGCTCTTTATATTTTTGTGACTTCCATTGTCAATACTAAGAGGCAGGGGGAGGATGAGAAGACAGTGATGACACTTGAAATGCACTGTGTAGGATTTCTCTGTACAATCAGCCAAATTGCCTATAATTTCCCTTTCATCCATATAACAGCTTATTCCTGACAGTGGCTGGAGTGATCCAATAGTGGAAGTCAGGCTGACTCAGAACACATCCGTGTGGATGGAGGTCATCCAATTCATCCACATATCTGTGTCTTGTATGTGTTTTGTTCTTTTAGTTCTCTCATATGTCATTTTACATATATCTGGCAAAACCAACGCATATACGTGTGGAGAATAGGGCGCTCTCGATAACAAGGAGACTTTAACAAACAATACATGACTGGCTCTTGAGATGTGATTAATGCACCATAGCAGCACTTCACAAGAGGGAAGCACACTCTATAGGAAAAACAAGCAGAGAAGAAGGCGCTTCTAAGTGCAGTAATAAAACACTTTAATGACAAGGAAGGGTTAAAAACACACATGGCTAGATTCTGGTACATCCGCGTATCTTTGCGGCGGCGTAACGTATCCGATTTACGTTACGCCTCCGCAACTTAGATGGGCAAGTGCTGTATTCTCAAAGCACTTGCTCCGTAAGTTGCGGCGGCGTAGCGTAAATCGGCCGGCGTAATTTGGAACAGGGGGGCATGTTTTATGTAAATGTTGTGTGACCCGACGTGATTGACGTTTTCAGGAACGGCGCATGCGCCGTCCGTGGAAATCTCCCAGTGTGCATTGCTCCTAATACGCCACAAGGACGTATTGGTTTTGACGTGAACGTAAATTACGTCCAGCCCCATTCACGGACGAGTTACGCAAACAACGTAAAATTTTCAAATTTCGTCGCGGGAATGACGGCCATACTTAACATTGGTACGCCACACTTACGCCACCATATAGCAGGGGTAACTATACGCCGGGAAAAGCCTAACATAAATGGCGTAAATGTACTGCGTCGGCCGGGCGTACATTCGTGAATTCGCATACTCGACGCAGAATTCGACGGAAGCGCCACCTAGCGGCCAGCGTAAATATGCATTTACAATACGACGGTGTAACACAGTTACGCCTGTCGGATCTAAGGGAAATCTATGCGTAACTGATTCTAAGAATCAGGCGCATAGATACGACGGCGCAACTCAGAGATACGACGGCGTATCTCGGTTGTGAATCTGGCCCTTAGGCTACAGCACACTGAAGCTAATAAACTGCAGTTTATTGGCGTTTTGGGCTTTTTTTTAAAAGCCCATAAACTGAACTCTATGTTAGCTTATGTGCCCATGCACACATGGGCGTTTTTTAGTGTTAATGAGCTTTTGGAGTTTATTGGCTTTTTTCTGAAGAGTGAAAGGAGACGTAGCTAATGATGAGCTCATCTCTCTGTCCCTCAACTCTCTCCTCCAATCAGCATAGTTCATTGCACTGCAAAACAATTGACTGGTTTCTTGTACTTCTTCTCCCTCCCCCAGCCTGGGCTCTGCTGTACAGAGGATTGCAAAAGGCTGCTACCCAGTCATTCAGTCACTTTAATGGACACTAAAGGCAGAATTTTTTTTAAAATAACAAACATGTTATATTTACCTCCACTGTGCAGCTCGTTTTGCACAGAGTGGCCCCGAATCCGGTCTACTGGGGTCCCTCGGCGGCTGTCTGTCTCAGCTCCTCCCTGCAAAAGCTTTCCACCTTCATGCGAGCGAGTTAGCATGGTGGAAAGCTTTTGCGGGCGCGCTCCCATGATACAGCGGTGGGCATAGCCTCCGGCTGTATCACTTGGCACCGCCCCGGCGCGCCGCGTCATCGGATGTGATTGACAGCAGCGCCAGCCAATGGCTGCCCTGCTATCAATCCGTCCAGAATAGCCATTCAACGGCCAGGCTGGGAACCAAAGAAGATCACAAGGATGTGCGCGGGACTTTCGAGGGGTGAGGTAAGTAAAACGGGGGTTCGGGGGGGGGCGGTACAGTCGGATGTTTTTTCACCTTAATGCATAGGATGCATTAAGGTGAAAAAACATTTACCTTTACAACTCCTTTAAGGCCCGTAATTCGACCGTTTGTATGCTACATCGGACAATTGTCAGATTTTCCGACAACAAATGTGGGATGGCATGCTTTAAAATTTTCCGACAACAAATGTGTGTTGTCGGATTATCCGATCGTGTACAAACACGCATGCTCAGGTGGCGCTAAAGAGCAGAAAAACCACATTGTTTCTGTTTGTTGGACGACAATTCTTTGCCATTTGTATGCAATCTAAGTTCACAGCCAACGCCCTTCGGACAAAAGTCCTATCCGATCGAGTGTACGAGGCTTAACACTTCTTGCATTAAACAATACATTGTATAAATGATCACAGAGCTACAACAGTTTGCGTCTTTTATATCTGCCTGACGTTCTGCGATAAAGCTTTTTTTAGCATTTCTGATTCAAATGAATTGTGTAATTAGAATTAAGCATGTTCTCATTTTTTATTTATTTTTTACCCTTTAACAGCTTTCATTTAAAAAATGTTTAAACTGCAATTTTTTCCATAAATAATGTAATTATAGATTTTCACATTTTTTGACTTTGAACAGCTTTGTTTAAAAGTATAAACGCACAAAACTGACATTTTCGTGTGATCTTTATCACAACAAAACTAGATCCAAATCCAAACTCAGCAGTCAATGTAAACCATTAGACAGGAAGAGTGTGTTCCAACCATTAATTGTTCTCCTATGATATACTGATGGAGACATTGTATGTTCACAGCTGGATTCCTGTGTGCGCCAGACATCGCTGGTAGTTCTGGTGGTGGTGAGAAATCATCCGAGCCTAGGAAGGGATCAGATTGAAGTGACATGCTTTGGAATTCTGTATTTATTAAAGCAAGCCCCAAGGCAGTAATTCAAAAATATCCTTTATAGAAGGTTTACACTTCTTGAGAAGAATAATGATACACAGTATAGGGTTGGGTGGGACACTGTATACATTGTATAAACTCTTTCAGTTGCTTTGCTCACAAAGACATATTGGTAGTGCCTGGCACACAAGATATTTGCCTCATTGCAGTGTAGGCAGGCCCGTCGCTACAGGACAGGCAAAACAAACAATTGCTTGGGGCCCCGAGCTGGCCTGGGGCCCCCAACTTCCCCTTCCCAGGCTGTAGCGTGGCCGAGCTCCTCTTCCTTCATCCTGGAGTCCTGTCAGTCCGGCCGGGTACCGCACGCAGTACAGGAGATTTTGTTCCCTCTTCCCAGCCGGACTGACAGGAAGTGCACACTGAGTGCTCACTTCCTTTCAGTCCGGCCGGGAACACAGGAAACTGAATCTCCTGTACCGCGCGGTACCTGGCCCAGGCACTATCTGATAGAAGAGTGGGGACCCATAATGATAGAACACCTGACTGACAGGAGGAAGAGGAGCTCGGCCATGCTACAGCGGCAGCCTACAGGGAAGAAGTGGAGGTGAGATTAGAAAAACATAGGGACTAGGGAAGGGGGGGAGGAGTGAGAACATGGGTGTAAAAATTGTAGCGCTAACGTAGGCTTTGCGTGTGTGGGGCAGGGGTACTTGGGTGTGGGTGTGGATATGATATGATATATGATAAGGGCCATCTTTAACATTTTCTTCTTTACATTTCGCTCTCCATCTGCTTTGAGACATACAATAAATAGCAACTAGACTCAAAATCAGTTTACAGAATCAGATCAGGCAGCGATTGCGATTGGTTGCCAGAGGTATCATTACTGCTCACTGACTGACTGCTAAAGTTTGCAGCACACATTATGACTCACTGATTATTTGCTAGAGGTTAAAGCACATGACTTCTGCTTGTTGATTGGTTGCTAGAAATTACTACACATCAATACTGCTCACTGATTGGTTGCTAGAGGTTACTGCACATTATTACTGCTCACTGAATGGTTGCTAGAGGTTACTGGACATCTTTACCACTCACTAATTGGTTGACTGCACATTATTACTGCTCACTGATTGGTTGCTAGAGGTTACTGTCAGTCTGCGGCTATTTACATATTAATGCCACTACTGTTTACATATCAATTCTGCCGATCTGTGGCTATTTACATATTAATTCTGACTCTATTTAGATATCAATGTAGGTTTTTTACATGTAAGCACAGGATCTGCAGGTGAGTCAAAAATAACTATTTCAGCCATTCTGTGAGAGAAGAGGGAGCAGTGTGCTTGTAGAAAGCTGTCTTATTTTTAGTGTTTTCACAATGGTTCCCATCATGAGCACGTGTGAGGAAATGCTCCTGATGTTGCTGTTGCTATGGCTCTGAAAACATAGAAAATTGCATGAGAGGACCAGAGTTTGTTGCTACTGGACTCATCCATTGATGCAGGCAACATCATGTGGTCAAATTTTCACCACTTTTTTATGTTCAAAACTTTTCAGGATTTTATTCCCCTTTCAAAACATGCAGTTTACCACGTTTACATGAGGTTCCAAGCATTTGGCGTAATGAAACAGTCCTGAACGCAATTTTTCTGCTTTAAAAAAAATGCCTATAACCTCAACTGCCTCTAAACTACTATAAACCACTGAGTGTACATGTACATATAAGACAACATATAGGTGAGGGGCTGCTGGAAAAAACGCACAACTGCTCCTAAAATTTAGTTTAGCAGCTGCAGTGTACCTGAGGCCAAAGAGTGTTCATTGTGTGCCTGTGACATGTTTTTTTTATTAAAATAACAAACACGTTATACTTACCTCTATGTGCAATGGTTTTGCACAGATAATTCCTAATTCTCCTCTTCTGGGGTCCCCTGCTGGTGCTCTAGGCCGCTCCTCTTTGGCAGGTGCCCCCATGGAAAGGGCGTGCATGCTCGCTCCTAAGTCCCCACTGCTGTGTCCATTGACACAAAGCAATTGATTGACAGGAGTGGGAGCCAATGGCTCCCGCTGCTATTAATCTGCCCAATAAGGAGGGAGACAGCATCTAGAACCACTGCTGTCGTACACATCGCTGGATCGGATTGGATACAACCATAAGCCTTTAGAACCACTTTAAGGCACTTGGGCTGAGGACTTCTGAGGATGCTAAGAATTTAAAGCACATGTGCTTAGGGGTTAATACACTTGAGCTGAGGAGTACACATACATGTGCTGGTCACCGGTAGACATGGGTTTATATACTGAAAGCAGGGGTCATTCTCTACAGCAGCCTTTTTAAACCAGGGTGCCCAGGCATGCTGGGGTGCCTAGAGGTTTTTTCAGGGGTGCCTTGGCAAAATGCCTAAAAATTGCCCAAAAATTGTACACAAGCTATGGATAAAGCCTGCCTTTTAGTTACACAAAGCCACAGGTTTTCATTGTGAATCGTTACAACCTTCTAGCTGCCGGCATCCTAACAACTAGACATGTGCATTCGTTTTCATCCGAATGCATTTTCGTCCGAATTTCAGGTATTTTCGTTATCGTTTTAACAAACGATAACAAAGGCACAGAAAACGAAAACCGAAAGATCCGACATAAACAAATGCTTTATTTTCGTTTTCGTTGCGGTTGAATGTGCCTAACCTTAACTCTATTAGTCCAATATTATTCTACATAAAGAGAAAAGATTCGACATAGAGAGAAAAGATTCGACATTATAGAGACATGAAGAAGAGTCGACATAGAGAGAAAAGATTTGACATAGAGAGAAAAGATTTGACATAGCGAGACATGAAGATTCGACATAGAGAGACATGAAGATTCGACATAGAGAGACATGAAGATTCGACATAGAGAGACATGAAGATTCGACATAGAGAAACATGAAGATTCGACATAGAGAGACATGAAGATTCGACATAGAGAAACATGAAGATTCGACATAGAGAGACATGAAGATTCGACATAGAGAGACATGAAG
Organism: Rana temporaria; assembly: GCF_905171775.1. NCBI lineage: Eukaryota > Metazoa > Chordata > Amphibia > Anura > Ranidae > Rana > Rana temporaria. The sequence continues at coordinate 375,972,997 of NC_053493.1, read as the reverse complement.
ATTTGACATAGAGAGACATGAAGAGTCAAATTTTTTATTTATTTTTAAAGATTCTGTCGAATCCTTCTTTTTTTTTTTTTCTTAGAACATTCGACAGACACCATAAGCCTTCAATGACAGATTCGACCTTAATTTGGATTTTCGGACAAATGCATTTTTTTTTACGAAAAACAAAATAAATAAAAACGAATTTCGGGAGTAACTAAATAAATTTATTTTTCGGATGAAAACGAAATTACGAAACAAAATATTTCAGTGTGCACATGTCTACTAACAACCGATGGCATCAGTTGATAAGGGCAGGGCTGTATTCTGGCCTAGGCCGACAAGGCCCAGGCCTAGGGCGGCACTTTGCGGGGAGGCGGCCGGCCAGAGGGATCAACGTTGCAATTTCGCTGGGTCTGGTAAGACTGAGCCATTAGGAAGTGCCTAGCCTGCTATTCTCTAGGCCTTATTGACCGCCACAACATCCCTCTCTGTCCTCTTCCCACGGCATCCTTTTCCCACGGCGTCCCTCTGTCCTCTTCCCACAGTGTCCCTCTGTCCTTCACCCACGGCATCCCTCTGTCCTCTTCCCATGAAGATGACAGGGTGGGTCTTAAAGAAGAAGCAATGTGGTCTTGACAGGAAGGGGTGGTCATATTTATATTAGGGGGTGCGGGGGTGCAGGGGTGCGCAAGTTTAGTCAGGCCTAGGGCAGCACAAAACCTAAATACACCTCTGGATAAGGGGGGTGTCAGTCGCCTGCATAGCATCCTTGTTTGACCCTCCCCTGCCCCTCTCATTGAGGGACCTTAGATGAGTGATGGAGAAAAACTAGGGGGGGGGGGAAACATTAGTATACTGTTCAGTACCAGTTTACAAAAGTGTATTTGCTTTGGAACAATAAATCACCTGTAATGTTGGGTGTCCTACTTGTGTGGATGTTGCTGCATTATGCAAAATGATTAGAATAGTTTTTACATTTTAGAAGGGGGTGCCTCAAGACTGTCCATAATTTTTAAAGGGTGCCTTGACTTAAAAAAGATTGAGAAACACTGCTCTACAGCATAATGGCAAGGCACAGTCCTTTCTACTGTGGCTGCTTCCTAAAGAAAAAGGCTTTGCACAATTTTTGCTTTTATGCAAATGGAATGTATTTACCTGATTTAAACTGAAAGTTCAGCAGGGTGGTTATGTTGGATTAGGCGCTATGGTTAGGTGTTTCGGTCAGATTAAGGACCGGTTCACACCACTCCAGATCCGTTCCGGATTCGCGATTCTGCATGCAAGTTTTTAACATGTTTTTGATGTGTTTCCAGATACATTCCAGGTGCTTCTTTTTTCCTGTTTTTTTGTCACTATACTTGGGTCCAGTGCGTTTTTGATGCATTTTTGATACGTTTCAGTACAGTCCAGTGCAGGAAAAATGTAGCATGTTCTATTTTTTCTGGAACTGACTGCACTGGTGTGAACTATGCCGTTGGAAACTATATATCCTACTTTCCATGCGTTTTTGATGCAGAACAAAAATGCACTGGACTGCATGTGGTGTGAACACGGTCGTTTTTCGGCATGGGAAAAAACAACATTTTTCAGCATGTCCAAAAAACGACGTTTTTCCAACTTCATCATTAAAAACGATGTTGCCCACACACCATCGTTTTTGAAAAATGATGAACAAAGCGCGGTGACATACAACACGTACGACGGCACTCTAAAGGGGAAGTTCTATTCGCCTTTGGGCTGCTTTTAGCGGATTCCTTGTTAGTAAAAGACGATTCGTGCTTTTTTGTCTGTTACAGCGTGATGAATGTGCTTACTCTATTATGAATGGTAGTTTTACCTGAACGAGCGCTCCCGTCTCATAACTCGATTCTGGGCATGCGCGGGTTTAAAACGTCATTTTAGCCCACACACGATCATTTTTTACAACCCGAAAAACGACATTTTAAAAAACAACGTTAAAAAATGCAGCATGTTCGAATTTTTTTGGGTCGTTTTTCAGAAGCCGAAAAACGATGTGAAGCCCACACACAATCATTTTAAATGCCGTTTTTAAAAAATTCTTTTTTTCCATGCCGAAAAACGACCGTGTTTTTCCCGATATTAGACCTTAGTCATGGGAGTTGCTGCAGATTTGTCCATGATGCGAATCTCCCATTCCACCACATCCCAAAGGTAAATAAGTGAAACTCCTGCGCTGTCTGTGAATGGATTATATTTGTTAATATTGTTTGAGTTTTTTTTATGCAGAAATGATATGGTTTTTACATGTCATTGCTAAAATCAAAAGTCTACAAATTCATGTACTATATGTAAAATGATGATGTCTGCTTTTGTGAGCCTCGGTATGGATATTTAAAATTATACATATACCAGAAACCTACAGTTAGCTATGGCTTTCTAAGTAGTATAGTTTACAGGCACAGAACCATCAACCAGAATCTTAATGCCTCCAATTGTTGTCATTCCTGGTGCTCTGCTGACATTATGTGGTAGATCATGTGTACTGCTGGTTCTCTCATACAATGACTGCACATTATTTTATATACCTTCTTCATCATCCAGGGTACCTACTATTCCAATGAGTATGTGCAGGGTGGTCCACGATGCTAAAACACCTGCCCTTTCCTTCTGTTTCCTCTGATTTTTAATACCGTTCAGTGGCTACAGTAGGATGGCCTCCGTTTGGCAACTCTAGACTGATACAGTTGTGCTCAAAAGTTTACATACCCTGGCAGAATTTATGATTTCTTGGACATTTTTCAGAGAATATGAATGATAACACAAAAACGTTTTTTTTCACTCATGGTTAGTGTTTGGCTGAATCCATTTATTATCAATCAACTGTGTTTACTCTTTTAAAATAAACACAGCAGAAACTAGCGAAATTACCCTGATCAAAAGTTTACATACCCGGGTGATTTTGGCCTGATAACATGCACATCAGTTGACACAAAGGGGTTTGAATGGCTATTAACCACTTAAGGACCCCTTCACGCCGATATACGTTGGCAGAATGGCACAGCTGGGCACAGGCACGTACCTGCACGTCCTCTTTATAAGCCCAGCCGTGGGGTCGCGAGTGCGGCGCCACGCTCGCGACCCGGTTCTGTGCTCCGTGACCGCGCCCGCGGGACCGGCGGACCCGATCACCACCGGTGTCCCGCGAGCGGTCTCAGGAGCTGAAGAACAGGGAGAGGTGTGAGTAAACACACCTTCCCCCTTCTTCATTGTGGCAGTGTCAGTGATCGTCTGTTCCCTGATATAGGGAAAGACGATCACTGACATCACACGTCCAGCCCCGCCCCCCTACAGTTATGAGGTCGCACTTAATCGCCCCCTAGTGGTTAACTCCTAAACTGCAATTGTCATTTTCACAGTAACAGTGCATTTTTATAGCACTTTTCGCTGTGAAAATGGCAACGGTCCCAAAAATGTGTCAAAAGTGTCCGATGTGTCCGCCATAATGTCGCAGTCATGAAAAAAATCACTGATCGCCGCCATTAGTAGTAAAAAAAAATATTAATAAAAATGCCATAAAACTATCCCCTATATTGTAAACGCTATAAATTTTGCGCAAACCAATCGATAAACGCTTATTGCGATTTTTTTTACCAAAAATAGGTAGAAGAATACGTTTCGGCCTAAACTGAGGAAAAAAAATGTTTTTTTTTAGATCTTTTTTGGGGATATTTATTATAGAAAAAAGTAAAAAATATTGATTTTTTTTTCAAAATTGTCGCTCTATTTTTGTTTATATCGCAAAAAATAAAAACCGCAGAGGTGATCAAATATCACCAAAAGAAAGTTCTATTTGTGGGGGGAAAAAAGACGCAAATTTTGTTTGGGAGCCACGTCGCACGACCGCGCAATTGTCAGTTAAAGTGACGCAGTGCCGAATCGCAAAAACTGGCCATGTCCTTTACCTGCATATTGGTCCGGGTCTTAAGTGGTTAAAGGTAACCATCCTCACCTGTGATCTGTTTGCTTGTAATTAGTGTGTGTATAAAAGGTCAGTAAGTTTCTTTACTCCTGAAAGAGCCTTGTATCTTTCATCCAGTGCTGCACTGACATTTCTTGATTCTGAGTCATGGGGAAAGCAAAATAATTGTCAAAGGATCTGCGGGGAAAAGGTAGTTGAACTGTAAAAAACAGGAAAGGGATATACAAATATATCCAAGGAATTGAGAATGCCAATCAGCAGTGTTCAAACTCTAATCAAGAAGTGGAAAATTAGGGATTCTGTTGAAACCAAACCACGGTCAGGTAGACCAACTAAAATGTCAGCCACAACTGCCAGGGAAATTGTTCAGGATGCAAAGAAAAATTTCAGGTGAAATACAGGACTCTCTGTAAACATGTGGTGTTTCAAGATGCACAATAATGAGGCACTTGAAGAAAGATGGGCTGCATGGACGAGTCGCCAGAAGAAATCCATTACTACTCAAATGCCACAAAGTATCCTGCTTACAATCTGCGAAACAGCACAGAGACAAGCTTCAAACCTTATGGCACAAAGTCATTTGGAGGGATGAGACCAAAATGGAGCTGTTTGGCCAGAACCATAAACACTACATTTGGAGAGGAGTCAACAAGGCCTATGATGAAATGTACACCATTCCTACTGTGAAACACGGAGGTGGATCACTGATGTTTTGAGGATGTGTGAGCTACAAAAGCACATAAATTTGGTGAAATTTGATGGCAAGATGAATGCAGTATGTTATCAAAAAATACTGGTGGAAGATTTGCATTTATCAGCCAGGAAGCTGCACATGGGACGTACTTGGACATTACAACATGACAATGATCCCAAACACAAGGCCAAGTCGACCTCTCATTGGCTATAGTAGAATAAAGTGAAGGTTCTGGAGTGGCCATCTCAGCCTGCTGACCACAATATCATGGAGCCACTCTGGGGAGATCTCAAACGTGCCGTTCATGCAAGACAGCCCAAGAATTTACAGGAACTGGAGGCTTTTAGCCAAGAGAAATGGGCAGCTTTTCCATCTGAGAAGATAAAGAGCCTCATCCACAAATACCACAAAAGACTTCAAGCTGTCATTGATGTTAAAGGGGGTAATACAAGGTATTAAGAACTGAGGTATGTAAACTTTTGATCAGGGTCGTTTGGGAAGTTTCTGTTGTCATTTTGATTTAAAAAGAGTAAACACAGTTGATTGATAATAAATGGCTTCAGCCAAACACTAACCATGAGTGGTTGTTTGACACCCCCCATCCAAAAACTCCAGGTGCTTCAGTCAGATGAGACAAAAATTTAACTTTTTGGCCTAAAAGCAACATCACCCTGAACACACCATCCCCACCGTGAAACATGGTGGTGGCAGCATCATGTTGTGGGAATGCTTTTCTTCAGCAGGGACAGGGAAGCTGGGCAGAGTTGATGGAAAGATGGATGGAGCCAAATACAAGGAAATCTTAGAAGAAATCCTGTAAAGCCCTGTACACACGATCGGTCCATCCGATGAAAACGGTCTGATGGACCGTTTTCATTGGTTAACCGATGAAGCTGACTGATGGTCAGTCGTGCCTACACACCATTGGTTAAAAAAACGATCGTGTCAGAACGCAGTGATGTAAAACACAACGGCGTGCTGAAAATGTTTTAACCGATGGACGAGCCTACAAACGATCGTTTTTTTTTCTATCGGTTAGGTATCCATCGGTTAAATTTAAAACAAGATTGCTTTTTTTAACCTATGGATAAATAACCGATGGGGCCCACACACGATCGGTTTGGACCGATGAAAACGGTCCATCAGACCGTTCTCATCGGTTTGACCGATCGTGTGTACGCGGCATTAGAGGGAAGTTTCAGGAAAGAAACTTTCCACAGCCCCCTGCGTTTAACACGCAGGTACAGTTTACCCTTTATTTTCAGCGTGAAAAAGTGAGTGTTATACGCCAATAAATGCAGTACATCTATACAGATCAGACCAAAATGAGGGACAAATGAGGAGGAATGAGGGACAGAGGGACAGTTGGGAGCTATGCCACAATGAAGTTGATTTTGACACCCCTGCTGTACACTCTTCTTTTTCAGGTATGCCTTGGTTTAAACAATTTTAAATAGCAACAGTAAGACCTTAAAGCAGTTGTAAAGAAAAAAAAACACCTGATGTTGCCGCCCCCCGAGCCCCCGTTATACTTACCAGACCCCTCGAAAGTCCCGCGCTCGGTCCCGAGATCCTCTTCGCCACGCGCCTAGGGGCGGGGCCGAGTGATGCAGTGAGCGGCTATGGCCGCTTGCTGTATCACGGGAGCGCGCCCGCAAGGACTCACCACCATGCGAGCTCTCTCGCATAAATGTGTTGAGTTCTTGCGGGGAGGACCAGAGACAGCCGCCGAGGGACCCCAGATGACGTGGATCGGGGCCACTCTGTGCAAAACGAACTGCACAGTGGAGGTAAGTATAACATGTTTGTTATTTTAAAGGAAACATTTTTTTTCTTTATTAACCCTTTAAAGCATACCTCCCAACTTTTTGAGATAGGAATGAGGGACACCTATTAGCAAAATTAAGTGGGCACAGGACACACCCCCTGTCCCGCCCCCCCCCCCCCAAAAAAATAGTTAAAATCTCAAGAGCTTATTTTTTACAACAATTATTCCCTTATATTGGCTTTTTACATTTACAAATGCAGCAAATTAGAAATTGGATGAAAGGTTTAGCACCGTGAAACACTTTTTGAAAGATAAACAGCGCATTTTATATGTAATTATATAGATCAGACCAACATAAGGGACAAATGAGGAGGACAGAGGGACAGAGGGACATTGGGCCAAATCCACAAATATCGGGCGCAACTTAAATCTTCCGATTTAAGTTACACCGCCGCAAAATTTCTCCAAGGGGCCGATCCACAAAGCGCTTACCTTGAAATTTGCGGCGGTGTAACTTAAATGTGTCCGGCGCAGGGCGTGCCGAATCTAATGGGGCGAGTTCCATTTAAATTAGGCGCGCTCCCACGCCGGACGTACTGCGCATGCTCCGTCGGGTAACTTACCCGACGTGCATTGCGCTAACTGATGTCGCTCCGACGTCATTTGCTTAGACGTTAACGTAAATGGCGGCCATACTTAACATGGCTTAAGAGAACTAGGGCTCAGCCCTAGTTTTACGCGGCGTAACTCGACGTAAACGACGTAGAGTTAGAGCGACGGGCCCGTCGGAACGTTCGTGGATCGCCGTAAGTGTTCATTTGCATATTCTAGGCCGGCCGCAATGGCCTCGCCACCTAGCGGCCGGCCTAGAATTGCATCCTTAAGATCCGACAGTGTAATTCAATTACACATGTCGGATCTTCTGCCTATCTCTTGGAAACTGATTCTGTGGATCAGTTCCATAGATAGAAACAGGGATACAACGGTGTATCAGTAGATACGCCGGCGTATCCCTTTTGTGGATTACCCCCATTGTTCCAAATCAGGGACAGTGCCTCGAAATCAGGGACAGTTGGGAGCTATGCCTTAAAGCAAAAGTCTATTTTTTATGAATGAATGAATGAATGAAAAACTTATAAAGCGCGGCGCATGCGAACTGAATCGCTTCTGGGCGCTAGTTGTTCGTGTCTCATGACATCAAAAGAGCAGAGTTTTGATCCGTCTTCTGAAAGTCAGGTGGTTTTCCTCCAACCGAATGCTGGTTGGTAAAGCGTTCCATAGTCTAGGACCCTGAAAAGCAAACCTTCTTTCTCCTTTGGACTTGTATTTGGTTTTTGGTACCCTGACCAGATTTTGGTCGGTGGATCGCAGAACGCGATTCGAATTGTGAGGTTTTATCTTGTCGCAAAGATATTGCGGAGCCTTCCCATGGATGCACTTATGTGTCAGGCAGAGTGCTTTAAATGCAATTCTGTCTTTTACTGGCAGCCAGTGAAGGGTTCTCAACGAAGGTGAGATTGATTCCCATTTTTTTTTCCCAGTCACCAGTCTGGCGGCCGTATTCTGAACGACTACAGGGCGTCCGAGGTACAGGGCGTTAGCATAGTCCAGTCTGGAATTCACGATTGTTCCCACCACGACTGCTACGTCTTCTTTGGGGATAAATGGAATAAGTCTGCGTAGTAGGCGCAACAGATGGTGCGCTCCGCTGACTACTGACCCTATTTGTGCGTCCATTGTCATGAAGGTGTCGAAGATGACCCCAAGACTTTTGACTTTGGAGCTAGGGGTGATGATTTGGCCCAGAATGGGCGGGGGTGTCCAGGTTGTTGCCAGTTGACTCTTTCGGCTGGCGTGAAACATAAGGAGTTCTGTTTTTGAACTGTTGAGTTTAAGATAACTCTTTGTCATCCAGTTTTCTATCAAAGAGAGACATTTCTCTAAACTGGGATGATGATCCTTTTTGTTGCAGATGCGAAAATACAGTTGCGTATCGTCTGCATAAGAGTGATAGATAGATGTTGAAAAGCACCGGTGACAGGGGGGATCCTTGGGGGACTCCACATGACACCGTGCGCTTTTCCGACGTGAAACAACCCAGTTTAACTGTTTGTGATCGGTTTTCAAGAAAGGAAGAAAACCATGGTAAATCACCTTCTGCGACTTCTGCTACCTTGGCTAGTCGCATTAGTAACAGTTTGTGGTCTACCGTGTCAAAGGCTGCGCTTAGGTCCAGCAGAACCAGGAGACAAGATTCTCCTTCGTCTGCGGCCTCGAGGGCATCGTCCCATATTTTGAGTAAGGCCGTTTCTGTCCCGTGTCCGGGACGGAAGCCTGAATTGTAATGGATCCAGTAGATTGTGGGTATCTAGATGCTGTTGCAGCTGTTGTACCACTACTTTCTCCATTATCTTGGAGAGAACATTTAGGCCTGTTATGGGACGGCGGTGAGTTGGGTCCTTGGGATCCAGGTTAGGTTTTTTCAAGATGGGCTGGATTGTGCCCTCTTTCAACAGGGATGGCACTGTGCCTTCCTTAAATGACTGGTTTATAAGCTGTGTGATGGGTGGTGCCAGGATGTCGGCACATTCCTTCAGCAGTTTGGTGGGGATGATATCATTGGGCGATGTGCTGTTCCGCAAAGCACCAATGATATTTTTTGTGGTATCGATGGAGATCGGTTCCAGAGTGAACTTTGTTGATTGTAGAGCGTTTCTGTGGGTGTTTTGTGGTTGATTGACGGTGGGGTTGAGGGGGGTATTGTTTTGCAAGATGCTTTCCCGGATTCTTTCAATTTTGTTGATGAAGAAATCCGATAGTTCATTACAGAACTCTTGGGTGTCTGAGTTGGGGACTTCAAGACATCCTGGATTCATGGTCTGGGTGACCATCTTGAAGAGTTCGCGGGGGCGGTTTAGGGCGCTGTTAATCGCCATAGAAAAATGATGCTTCTTGGCTTTGAAGATTTCTTTATGATATCGTGTTGTTATTGCCTTGTAGATGATGAGGTTATGCTCTGCAGGACTTCTTTTCCAGGCGGCTTCCGCCCTTCTGCGCTCTTGCTTCAGAAGCGACAGCTGGTTGTTGAACCAGCCAGACTTTCTTTTTCGGATGCAGGCTTTGCGTTTCGGTGCTACTAAATCGGCTGACTGTAGCAGGGCTGCGTTTATGGCATCCAGTGTATCTGCGGCTGTTTGATGTGGATGGATTGTTTTGATTCTGTTTCCCAAGGTAGATTTAAAGAGTTCCGAATGGAGCTTCTTCTGAGATCTAGCCCAGTGTATTGTCACCGGCTTGGGTGCTTTTATCACTGGGGGAATTTTGGAGATTATGAAATTGATTGCATGGTGGTCTGTCCATGGCAATGGTTCATTTTCTAAAATGCTTATTTTCAGATTTTGTCTGAAAATTAGGTCGAGTGTGTGACCTGAAGCATGTGTTGGCCCGCATATAAGTTGCTGTAGCCCTAATCCCTCCAGGTGATCGATGCAGGCGTCCGCAATGGGATCCTGTGCGGAGTTGGCCCACAGATTAAAGTCCCCGAGCAGCAAAAGGTGTTTGCTGTTAAGGGTATAAGTGGATATAAACTCCGTTAAAGATGGCAAAAACTGCGATTTTGGCCCAGGTGGCCTATAGCAGAGGAGCCATTGTCGCCAGTCACATTGTCGTCAGTCTTTCCTAATTGCGGCGGCCGCGAATGAGGCCTGGTCTGGCGCGGATGCAGGAAGAGCCGCGAGACACCGGACGTGATGGGTGGAAGACTGTCCAAGTGAGCCGTCACTCGTTGAGTCTTCTCTCCCCGATTGGTCCAGAGGAAGGCGAAAAACCCCAGGCGTGCTGTGCCAATCTGCAGCGATCGGGGGAAAAAATTCCTTCCTGACCCCTTAACGGCGATCGGTGCAACCCTGGATCAATTGGCTAGGGGGGTGTGGGGGGGGTGTCTTAGTCCTGTTTTTTTGAGCTGTGTCTGCAGCACCTGAGAGCTGGGAGGACCCTGCCTGGCTGCACTATCCCTGGGGAGAGCCGACTCGTTTGAGAGCGTCCTGCTCTCACTATCCCTGGGGTGAGCAGACTAAGATGAGAGCGTCTGCTGCACCGCTGAATCTATATAGCAAGAGTTCCAACTTTATTAGCTGCAAGCTTGTTCTGGATCAGTGATTGAAAAAAAATAATGAAGACTCCTGTCTTACCTCCTGTTTCAAACTCCTGGTTTTTAACTCCGGCACTTTTGATCAAAGAATGCACTTCTGATCAGAGAGTCCACATGTGAAGCCACCATCATTGGGAGCTATTATGATCTATTTTTCCATAATAAACTCTAACAATTAGGGTCCTCTGATTCCTATAGAATTGTATTTTAACTGTACCGTATGCCTTATTGTTGTAAAGTGCTGCACAAACTGTAGGCGCTATATAAATCCTTTATAATAATATTAATAATAATACTACAGTAAAACCTTGGATTGCGAGCATAATTTGTTCCAGAAACATGCTTGTAATCCAAAGCACTTGTATAACAAAGCATCAAAATGTATTAAAACATTTTGCTCATCTTGCAAAATGCTCTCAAACCAAGTTACTCTCAAACCAAGGTTTTACTGTAAAAGGCTTGACTCAAAGTAGGTTGAAAGATTTTGGCCATCAATCAACCTGATAGCATCTAGTGGTAGACTGGTGGCATCTAGTGGTAGAAAGTGATTACTGCAGGGGAGAACTTCAGCATAATTGAATATTGCAAAAAAGCCTCTTTTTTATTTTTAATAATAGTGGTCTTTAGTATTTTTTAAATACAAAAATAGAGTTCCACTAATATAGCAAGTATGTTTTTTTGTTTTTAAACCTGCCCAGAATTCAGCTTTAAGCATATTCAGATATAATATTGTATTACTTCACTTTTTGAAAAAGTTTGGAATGCTAACATACAGTATGCACTATTCTATTGAGACACTAATGCAGAAAACATAAAATGACTATCTAAGGCAAATATTTTAGTAAACTACCTAAATTGCTTAAGACTTGCACATTACGGTACATATTTGAGCTAAAATTAAGAAATCAATACATTGAATAATATACTTGAGACTAAGCCGAAAGGTTTATATAAATAAATGACCTGTTCAGCCAAGTTCATTGCCAAGTTTTAAATGGGCAGCACTTCATCTTTTGTTAAGAGCAAACATTTCCAAGGAAGCCACTCATAGTACAGAATTATAGTTTAATGTTTATCTAAAGCCAAATCATTTTCCAAATTATTTCCTTAAAACTTTTGGATAGAGTAGAAAATGTTTGAACCTCTGAGTTTTTAATGCTGGTTGTGTCCATGCCAGGGAGGTTTGCTTTCTTTTTCTTTTAATGACCACTGTGTCGCCAGAACAGGAATACATGGGAAATATTTGAAATATTTTAATGGAGACGCCTGTTCTTGTGACATCAGTGTAAGAGGAGATTTGTTCTAATTTTGGGGATATTTCCTCTCTCTTCCTATTGTGAATACAGGAAAGGAAATAAAGGGAAATCTACCCCCCATTGGGCACAGATGGCAACCCACCCCCCACAAAAAAAGAAAACCCAAAAACCCCCATAAAATTTACAGAAGTTAAAGCGGAGCTCCACCCTAAAGTGGAACTTCCGCTCATCGGAAGCCTCCCCCTCCTGTGTCACATTTGACACCTTTCAGGGGGAGGGGGGTGCAGATACCTGGGTGCAGACCAACCAGGGGTTTCCTCACTTTAGAGGGCTTTCCTCTCACTTCCTGTTTTGTCTATGGGATAGGAAGTGAAGGGTAATCTCCCCAATGGCAAAAAAAACGGCCACACAGTCTGCGGGGAGACTGCGGGCAGAACGTCAGATCCCGCCCCCCCCCATTTTGTTCTGGGAAACAAACGGCTCCCAGCAGTGCCGATCCTGACCTCCCTGGGGCCCTAAACAAAATTATATGTCATATTAAATGACCTTGACATCTTGACATCGCGGAAATTATATCTTACATTAAAGCGAGAAGTGAGACTGGGGGTGTGCTGACTTCTCAACTTGCTGGCTGCATGGGAGAAGAGGTAAGAGGCGGGGTGAGGGGCTGAAAATTACTTCTCACCAAGTGGGGCCTCTGGTAATTTGGGGGGCCCTCTGCAGCTTTGCGGGGCTCTAAGCGGCTTGCATAGTGAGCCTATAGGGCGGATCGGCCCTGGCTCGCAGAACACAGCGGGGACCAGTGAGCACGGCGCAGCTGCTGGATTTTAATATTTTTTTTACAGAGGAGCTACGCTTTAAAGTGTTGTAAAGGCAGGACAAGCCCGCAGGTGCACCACCATAGGAAGCAGCTTCCTATCGGGGCACACAAAGAAGAGAAGGAGCCCAGAGGTGGAGGTTTACGCCCAAAATTCATCCAAAAGGTGTTCTATCGGGTTGAGGTCAGGACCATTCAAGTTCCCCCACCCCTAACTCGCTCATCCGTGTCTTTATGGACCTTGCTTTGTGCACTGGTCCAAATCATTTGGTGGAGGGGGATTATGGTGTGGGTTTTTTTTTCAGGGGTTGGCCTTGGCCCTTTAGTTCCAGTGAAAGGAACTCTTAAGGTATCAGCATACCAAGACATTTTGGACAATTTCATGCTCCCAACTTTGTGATTACATTTTGGGGATGGCCCCTTCCTGTTCCAACATGACTGCGCACCAGTGCACAAAGCAAGGTCCATAAAGACATGGATGAGCGAGTTTTGGGTGGAGGAACTTGACTGACCTGCACAGAGTCCTGATCTCATCCTAATAGAACACCTTTGGGATGAATTGGAGCAGAGACTGTGAGCCAGGCCTTCTTGTCCAACATCAGTGCCTGACCTCAGAAATGCGCTTCTGGAAGAATGGTCAAACATTCTTATAGGCACACTCCTAAACCTTGTGGACATCCTTCCCAGAAGAGTTGAAGCTACTGACAACGACTTTTAAAATAACATTATCATATTAAAGTTTGATTCAACCCTCTTATTGTATTACTGTAAGGCCGCGTACACAAGGTCGGTCCAAACCGATTAAAACGGCCTGAAGTCCAGTTTCATCTGTCCAAACCGACCGTGTGTACGGCCCATCGGTCCGTTGTCCTTCGGTCAAAAATTTTAGAACTTGCTTTAAAATCGAACCGATGGACCGCTGCCCGATAGGTCCAAACCGATGGTTAGTACACAAAAGCATTGGGGCCTCCATCAGAAAATTTAAACAGGCCAAGAGATGTAATTTGTTGTTTTCATTTTTTCTCACATAAGGAACTTATAAGCCGGAAGGCCTGGGCTGCAGGAGAGATTATATTTGAGGGGTCCCGGATACAGATACTGCCAGATCTCTCCCGCGCCACCCTACAGAGAAGGGCAATGCTACGTACAGTACTGGACAGAGTTAAGCAAGCAGGAGGGACTTACCGATGGGGGTACCCAATTGCGGTTATAATAAAAAGGAACTCACAGACATTCCATTTACAACAACCCCTAGAACTCCCAGAGATGTTTAAGTTTATGGACATAGAGGAGATAGAAGTACCAAATTGGCTACAACACTTACCAGGGATCTCGAGAGGTATAGCCAAGCCTATAGGACAGAGGAGGCCAGAGCGGAGAAAGGAGAGTGATATAGTACCCCATTAAAGAAGAAGACTAGAGATCGGCTAAAAATGGGGGCAGCAGTCCCCCTATATACAGAGCCTATGGACAAGTTGTATATTCTATTTTTGCCTTTTTCCCCCTTTTTTTTTTTTAAGATGAACGTGCTTCATTGATCCCTAGATAATATGACTCCCTGTGGAAGGAGCACCCCCCGTTTTTTTTTTTTTTTTTTTTTTCCTATCTCCAGCCCCACGTTCTATTTTTTTTATATATGTATGTATATACACATGTTTTCGCTCCCCCCTCCCCCCTTCCTTTATATAGATGAGTATGAAGAGGGTACTCCTCCCATGTCCTGTCATGCCCCCATGCCCAGACCATATGAGGGGGGCCCATCCACTTAATTAATTTTTTTTTTTTTTGGGGAAACTGATTTCTTTTGTTGGTTTTTTGGCTTTTTTGAATCACTGTTCTCCTAAGGAGGAGGGGTGGGTTAGGAGGGTTTAGGTATTAAAATTCTCCCTTTTGTTTCGGAGGAGAATCCATAAGTCCCTCATGATTGAGGGACACTACACGGATGTAGATGCTAAGTTTGAACATATATACACTAGCATGTAGGGGAACAGATAAGGTACCTCAGAATGTGTCAATGAGGACATAAGGTGTTTTTCTTTTTTTCTTTGGCTTTTTGCCTTTTCGCCTTTTTTGCGGGTCTTTTTTTTTTTTTTTGAGTGGTTATCACTTTTCACTTTCATTCTTTTTTTTCTGTTATTGGATCATGGTGAGATTAAACCGTGATACCATAAGAAGTAGCACTATGCACAAAGTGATACAATATAATGCGTTGAAACATATCTAGATACACTTTGCACTAGGCCTGGGGCCGGGGGAGAGGAGATTTCTCCCCCCCCCCCATGACCCCCGGCTGATTAAGGAGCACAGAATATATTTATAGGGATGGGGCTGGAAGATGGCTGGGTGAGGGTTGGGGGGGGGGCTGGGGAGAGGGGAGGGGAAGTGAGGGTCGGGGGGATGGAGGATGACGAGGAGGAGGGGAGGAGTTAGCAGGTAGGGAAAGAAAGAGAAAAAGAAAACTCAGAAAATTTAGGGACAATGTAGCACATGAGAGTTAATGTAAGGGGAAGGAAGGAAGGAGTAAGGAAGGAGTAAGAGAAAAAGCGGAAATCCTTCAAAGTGGGTAGAAAAGAAGAATGTAGGGTAACAGAGATGGTCGGGGGGTGGGGGGAGGGAGAGGAGCAGACTGGGGTGTTTTATATTTTTTGTTTTTATTCTTCTTTTTTTTATGTTGTATGTTTAAGTGGTTTCTTTTTTTTTTTTTTTTTTTTGTGTGCCGAGCCACCCAATTGGACCAGTCCCCAGATTAGGTTATTGCCCACCGAACTATTGAGGGGGAGGTTCAAAGTGGGCAACTTCCCTAGGGGGGAATTAGAAGAGGGGAGGGGGGAACGGGTGGGAAAGGAAAAGTAGAGTAGGAGGGTGGGGTTAAGGGGCGGGGATCTTTTTTTTTCTTTTCTTTTGTTTTTTGTTGCTTTGTTGGGGGGTTTTTTTTGGGTCCTTCCTTTCCCCTCCTCCTTCCTTCAACGCCGGAGATGGAGGGATTCAAAATAACCTCCATGAACGTTAAGGGACTTAATGTCCCTGAAAAACGCAGGATGTTGATGAATGACCTGCGGATAGCAGGGACAGACATAGCCTACATTCAGGAGACGCATTTTAGAACAGAGGGGTATCCCCTATTGCAAAACAGGTTCTTTCCATTAGCTTATCACGCAGGAAACCAGGAAGCAAAATCCAAAGGGGTCTCTATATTGATATCAAATAGAATCCCATGGACTTTGGAAGATAGACACCAAGACCCAAAAGGAAGATACCTCTTCCTGAAAGGGATGATAGGAGGAATTAAAGTAACCCTAGCTACGGTCTATCTACCTAATGTGCACCAAGACACCTTTATGAGGAAAATCTTGAAAGAGCTGATGGAATTTTCAGAAGGGAGGTTAATCTTGGGGGGAGATTTTAATATCCCCCTGAACCCAAAAATGGACACCTCAAAGGGAACCTCATCTGCCACAGAGGGGGTCAGACGGGGGGTCTTGCGCAGTCTTTACGAAGCTCAATTGGTGGACGCATGGAGGACGATGAACGGAGAGGAAAGGGATTACACTTTTTACTCCAACCCACACCAGGTGTATTCTAGAATAGATCTGTTCATGATCCCCCACTATCTGATCTCCTCAGTGGTAGAGGTATCTATTGGTAGTATAACATGGTCGGACCATGCTCCGGTCAGTTTACGTATCATACTGTTTAATACAGGGCCCACCCAGGAGAGAAGGTGGCGACTAAATGAAAGCCTTCTGCAGAACAAGGAAGTGAGGGAAGACGTCGCTCGGGAAATTACAGAATATTTCCAAATAAATGATACCCCCGGGAGCAATCCAGGGATGGTATGGGAAGCGCATAAGGCGGTGATTAGAGGGGTCTTGATCAGACATGGAACAAATATAAAAAGGAAGCGAGAACAACAGGTTAAAAATATACTAGCAGAAACTCAGGAACTGGAACTCCAACATAAAAAATCACACCCCCCCCCAGATAGGCAAAGAACTGAGCCACCTGAGAAGACAGATTACAGATATCTTACGTTATAAAGCCAAAGCAAGCATACAAAGAGGAAGGAAAATAAATTATGAATTCGGAGATAAGTGCAGTAAATTGCTAGCTGGGAAACTGAAAGAGAAGAGCCAACAGACATATGTCCCACAAATCAAGGGGAAGGAGGGTCAATTAAAACGGAAACCAAAAGACATAGTGGAAGAGTTTAGTAGATATTACTTCTCTCTATATAATCTGAAACAGCCATCAGTAGAGCCATCAAAAATAGAAGAATATCTCTCAGTAACTGAACTAGCCAGGCTGTCACCAATTGCCCGAGACAGTTTAGAAACCCCGATTTCGACAGAAGAATTAGAGGCCGCACTAAAAACTATGGCGGACGGGAAAGCCCCGGGCCCAGATGGCTACACAATAAGATACTATAAAGAATTCGGAACATTATTGGGAGGGCAGTTAATAAAGCTCTTTAATGAAGTGGGCCAGACGGCTACTTTCCCGCCGGACTCATTACTGGCCCATATTACAGTTATCCATAAAGAGGGGAAGGACCCGGCGGAGTGTAGTAGCTATAGGCCGATCTCGCTACTAAACTCCGATTTAAAACGTTTCACGAAAGTATTAGCAAGACGAATTCAGGTATGGCTACCCGAGCTAGTTGATAGGGATCAAGTAGGGTTTGTTCCCACAAGGGAGGCAAGAGATGGCACAATAAGGGTCCTCAACTTGGTGCATGGGGCGGTTGATGGGGATATCCCTTGCGTGTTCCTAAATACCGACGCCGAGAAGGCTTTCGATAGAGTGAGTTGGAAGTTCCTGTTTTCAGTGCTGAGACATGTTGGGATGGGGGAAAATATGTTAAGCTGGATTGGGAGCGTATACACAGACATACGTGCGGCAGTGAGAGTAAACGGGATATTTTCCAAAAATTTTCAAATTACAAATGGAACGCGCCAGGGATGTCCCCTGTCGCCGCTACTATTTGTGCTATCTCTGGAGCCCTTATTGAGCAAAATACGCCAAAACCCAGATATACAGGGTATCCAGATAGGGGAGGGGAGTCATAAAGTAACAGCTTTTGCAGACGATATGCTGTTCACAGTATCAAACCCACATGTCTCTCTTCCCAATCTCGTCAAAGAAATAATCAAATTTGGAGAGTTCTCTAACTTAAAAATAAACCAAGCAAAATCGGAAGCAATGAGCGTGTCGATGACATCTCAGAAACAGGAGATTATACAACAAAATTTTGGCTTTAAATGGAGGACCGCACTTAAATACTTGGGTACCCTGATCCCAGCAAACTTAAAAGAAGTTTTTAAAATAAATTTTCCACCGCTTTATAACTCAATAAGAACATTACTTGAGAAGTGGCAACACGGATTTCACTCATGGTTTGGTAGAAACAACATAATTAAAATGAATATCCTGCCAAAAATTACATATTTGTTTCAAACTCTGCCAACGAATATACCGCAGGCCTTTCTCCGACAAATGGAGTCTCTTTTGATGAGATTTATTTGGGCGGGGAAAAAGGCAAGGATAAAAAAAGAGGTGATGAGGGTACCCAGGTGCTTTGGTGGGATGGCAGTTCCAGATATTGCCAAATATTACCAGGCGGCACACCTGACGAGATTAATAGACTGGTGTAGAAACGGACACTATAAAAGGTGGGTAGAAGTTGAACAACAGTCTTGCTCAATGGCACTAAGTAGGGCCCCTTGGTGTTATAAAACACTACCAAGTAAGATGAAGAAACATCCCACAATTGGTCCAACGCTGTTAATTGCAGCTAAAATATGCAAAAATCCAAAATTTTCTACAAAATGCTCCCCCCTATTTCCCATATTGGGGAACCCAGGATTTTCACCAGGCACAGGAGGAATAGTTTTCAACAAATTAAAAGAAAGGGGCAAGGTGCAGGTATCACACTTTTTACAATTAAACACAGCCGGTGTAGTATGGCCATCAATAGAGGATTTGACGAGGAGAGGGGGGAACTATGAGTTAAGCGCTTGGCAAGCACTTCAATTAAGCTACTTCTTAAGATCCTTGGGACAACCATCTAATTTTCAGCGACAACTAACTAAGTTTGAACAATATTGTGATGAGGAGGAACCAATACAAAGAGTAAGTTCAAAGATGTATAGAATATTGAACTCCCCTCAAGAAGACTTTGAGTTGCCGGGATTGGGAAAATGGGAGAGAGATCTGGGGAGAAATTTTTCACAGACCCAGCGTAAACACATAATACATTTAGCATCACAATCCTCAATATCTACACGTATACAGGAATCCAACTACAAACTACTGACCCAATGGTACTATACACCAGAAAAGCTGCATAGATTTAGTAAGGAAAACTCTGAGCATTGTTGGAGATGTGGGCTGGAGCAGGGAACTTTACTACACATTTTCTGGTCATGTGTAAAAGTAAGAGATTACTGGAAAGAAGTCCAGAGAATCGCTCAAAAATTTACGGAACACCAGATTCCGGATGATCCGGCCTTTTTCCTGCTCCATTGCTCACAAATCCCAATGCGAGAATATAAAAAATCGGTGATATGTCACCTGATAAATACGGCCAAACAAGGGATAACATTACAGTGGAGAGATAGCACACCACCATCTATTGCGAGATGGCTTAACAGAGTGAGAGAGACCGGAGCTATAGAAGACTTAATACTCTCAGCTAGGAATAAAAAGGAACAATACGTAGAAACATGGACAGGGTGGAATCAGTACATGAAAACGGAAGAAGGGAAGAGGATGTTAGAGGAATAGAGAAAGAGCAGAATCTGTCAGGATGGGAGTAGACGGAGAGGAGTTGAAGAAGAGAAACAAGAGAGGATATATCCATCTCCGGCGGGGAGGGGGGGGGGGGGGGAGAGGGGAGGGTTTTTTTTTTTTTTTTTTTTCTGGGAGGTTTGTTTTGTTTATTAGACTAAAGGGGTGTTAGGTAGGGAATAATGAAGGTTAAGGGAACAGAGTATGTAATAAGTAATACAGTGGCCTGGAGGAGATGGGAAAACAGGCTTCAGATAGGAAGTTGGCTAATAGAAAATAGGGGAGGGGAACCGGGATGGTATAAATCCGAGTTCTCCCTCTCTTCTTTATTTTTTCCGGCCTGATGGTCTCCTTCAGACTGTATGATTGATAGTAATATGTTAATGCATATAAGATATATGTTATGTGAAATTTTCTGTAACCTTGATTATTTAAAATAAAGAAAATAATTAAATATGAAAAACAAAACAAAAGCATTGGTTCAAAACCCGCGCATGCTCAGGATCAAGTCGACGCATGCTTGGAAGCATTGAACTTCATTTTTTTCAGCACGTCGTGTGTTTTACGTCACCGCGTTCTGACCCGATTAGTTTTTGAAATGATGGTGTGTACGCACATCAGACCATCAGGCCACTTCAGCGGTGAACCGATGAAAACGGTCCGTCGGACCATTCTCATCGGTTTGGATCGACCGTGTGTACGCGGCCTAGGGGAGTCAGGCTCCGTGAATGAATGTCATAATTACGCCTCGTTTTTATGTCTTCTTTTTATTTGCACAGACCTGTAGCAAGGAGCTAAAAACTGGCAGCCCTAGACGGGTCAGACTGCTGTTCTCACATACAAGCTGCATCCCAAATCTCTCTTTAAATTTTTGGGTTTAGATTTACTTTCAGTCAATGGGGCTGATTTATTAAGCACTTTCCTACCAAGTCATTGTAAAATGACGTCGGTGAGAACCCTCCCTCCCTCCGGATGGACGTCATATGACGTCCTGGGCTTCCTGGGCGGCTAGGGGGCGCACGCGCACCCGCGGCATCGCTCGGGGACCCGGTGTGCGTGCCCGACGGTCACGATGTCTGCCGCTCACCTGCGATTGCCCGCAATCATGGCAGCACCATGGATCTGTGTGTGTGAACACACAGATCCATGTCCTGTCAGAGGAGAGGAGACCGATGTGTGTTCCCAGTACCCAGAGTCCCCTCCTCCTACAGTTAGAACCACTCACTAGGGAACATATTTAACCCCTTGATCGCCCCCTAGTGTTAACCCCTTCCCTGCCAGACACATTTGCACAGTAATCAGTGCAGTTTTATAGCACTAATATAAATGTGAATGGTCCCAAGAACGTGTCAAAAGTGTCCGATATGTCCGTCGCAATGTCATGGTCACAATAAAAATCGCAGATCGCCGCCATTACTAGTTAAAAAAAAATGCCATAAAGCTATCCCTGATTGTGTAGATGCTATAACATTTGCGCAAAACAATCAATAAACACTTATTGCATTGTTATTTTTTTTGCCAAAAATATGTAGAAGAATATGTATCGGTAAACTGAGGAAAAATTGTGATATTTATTAAATCAAAAAGTAAAAAATATTTAGCCAGATTCACAAATAGTTACGCCGGCGTATCAGTAGATACGCCAACGTAACTCGGAATCTGCGCCGTCGTAAGTTTAAGTGTATTCTCAAACTGAGATACACTTAAACCTAGCTAAGATACGATAGCCTGCGCCATCGTATCTTAGGGTGCAATATTTAGGCTGGCCGTTAGGTGGCGCTTCCGTTGAGTTTGGCATAGAATATGTAAATGCCTAGATACGCCGATTCACGAACGTACGTGCGCCTGTCGCAGTAAAGATACGCCGTTTACGTAAGGCGTTTTCCGGCGTAAAGTTATTCCATCAAATAGCTGGTCTAGTCAATTGGAGCAATGCACACTGGTATATGTACACGGATGGCGCATGCGCCGTTCCTAAAAAACGTCAATCACGTCGGGTCACCCTCCATTAACATAAAACACGCTCCCTCATCCTCATTTGAATTAGGCGCGCTTACGCCGGCCCCATTTACGCTACGCCGCCGTAAGTTAGGAGGCAAGTACTTTGTGAATACAGTACTTGCCTCTCTGACTTAGACCGCATTCACATCTAGGCGTTTTTACGCCTGTAGCGCTACGCCGCTGCCGCCAGAGGGCTGGTAATACATGTCCCTCTATGGAGATGGTTCACATCTCCACGCCGAACGCCGGACACCTGACGCCTATCGCCTGAAAAAAGGTCCCGGACCTTTTTTTCAGGCGTCTTTCGGCATTTCGGCTAGGAGATGGGAAGCATCTCCATAGAGGGGGTCATTCTGGGGCACATCTGGGCGGACAATACCGGTGTTTTGTCGCCGCAAATCGCGGTACAAAACGCCGCTATTTGTACCGCGATTTGCGGCGACAAATTTCGCCGCGATTTCGTCCGCCTACATGTGAATGGAGCCTTAAGGCGGCGTAGTGTAAATACGGTACGCTACGCCGCCTTAAAGATGCGCGCCCCTACCTAAATCTGGCTAATTGTGTTTTTTTAAAAATTGTTGCTTTTCTTTTGTTTATAGCGCAAAAAATAAAAACCGCAAAGGTGATCAAATACTACCAGACGAAAGCTCTATTTGTGGGGAAAAAAACATAAAGATTTCATTTGGGTACAGTGTTGCATGACCGCGCAATTGTCATTTAAAGTGCGACAGCGCTGAAAACTAAAAATTGGTCTGGGCAGGAAAGGGGGTGAAAATGCCGGTATTGAAGCGGTAAAAGGAGTTGAAAATCTTTGTGTGACTATATGCTTCAATTATCTAATCATGTGTAAAACATTCTCTGAATGAGGAATGATCACATAATTAGTAACAGAGGTTTTCTTTGCAATCATCTGCTTTACCATTTGCATATTCTACTCCTGCAATAATTACCATTAATGGTTTCAATTGTCACAACACTAATGAAAAAAATCAGACCAATGCTATGCAAAGTGAACAAAACATAAAACTCCATCCAGCAGCAACGACAGCAACTGTCTGTTTTGTGGCAAAGAGCACAAACAGTTCTATTCGATAAGATAATTCTTTTTTTCTCTCCTTTCTTTGAGCAGGAAAAGATACGTGAGTTGTCGGTGATGGGTGCAGCAGGCAGACGTGCTTAGTGAAAGCTTTGACGACTCTTGGCAACAATAAGATCTACTTGTGTCTGGCAGGCTTTAGATTTCGATTTCGTTCAGTAACTAAAAGTCTAATAATCTAAGCAGGATAAAATGCTAATGAGTACGACAATGAGATTCTTTCAAAATAAAATATGCAATGAACAATAGAACAGACCATTGAGTCCCTCGGTGACTCTATCACAAACATTTCCTGGCATCATCTGTGGTTCATTGTTGGCATCAGACATGGTTACCGCACAACTTGAGATGTTGCCAAAACATGTTTTTCATTTGTCATTTTAATTAGAGACTATAAAATCTCTCTGCTGCCATTGAATGATTAATCAGCTTGTGGCATCGAAAGAACATCTCTCTTGGTGGAGTGGCTGGTGCAGAGGCTGTCTCGTTTCCTCTGAGTGATTGTTGTGTGTAAAGTATGCGTATAATGATATTAAATAACAGTCCTCGAAGCCTGTAACAGTTCTATCTGATTTTCTCTCTGGGAACTTCAGCACCAACTTCTTCTTCTGTTGGACCCTGCTTAATTACTCTGGTCCTTTTCCTAGATGGATGTCCTTTTGGACTTCAAGGGCCAGATCCTCGTAGCGCAGCGCATTCCTACGTCCGGCGTAGCGTATCTCTGATACACTACGCCGCCGTAACTTACAGCGCATTTTCCTAATGCTCAAAGAATTTGCGCTGTAAGTTATGGCGGCGTAGTGTAACCTTGGCGGCGTAAGGGCGCGCAATTCAAAAGCACCAAAGTCAAAAGTCTCTGAGTCATTTTCGATACCTACATGACAATGGATGCACAAATAGGGTCAGTAGTCAGCGGATCCCACCATCTGCTGCGCCTACTACGCAGACTCACGCCCTTTATCCCGAAAGAGGACATTGCAGTCGAGGTGGGAACAATCATCAATTCCAGACTCGACTACGCAAATGCCCTCTATCTAGGACTCCCCAAATACCAAATCACTCGTCTGCAAGTCGTTCAAAATACGGCCGCTCGACTAGTGACTGGGAAAAAAACCATGGGAATCAATCTCACCTTCACTGAGATCCCTTCATTGGTTGCCAGTAAAAGACAGAATCACTTTCAAGGCACTCTGCCTAATACATAAGTGTATTCAAGGCAACGCCCCCCAATATCTATGCGAAAAAATAAAAGCCCATAACCCCAATCCACCAATCAAAACCTCTTCCAGATACCCAAGGCCAGATACAAGTCCAAAGGAGATCGAAGATTTGCAGTCCAGGGACCTCGCCTGTGGAATGCACTACCAACCACCATCCGACTGGAGTCGGACCACTTGGCCTTCAGGAGAAAGATTAAAACCCATCTCTTCTAAGGTCAAGGGGTTCCTTACCCATGAAATGGATACAGCGCCCAGAGGCAATTCAGTTTGCATGTGTTGCGCTTTACAAGTCTCTCTCTCTATGTGATGGGAGCGTGTTTTATGTTAATACGTCGTGACCCGACGTAAATTACATTTTTTTTTAACGGCGCATGCGCCGTCCGTGGGGGTATCCCAGTGCGCATGCTCGAAAATAACCCGGAACAAGCCAATGTTTACGACGATGACGTCATTCTACGCAAATCCCTATTTGCAAACGACTTACGCAAACGACGTAAAAAATGCAAAATTCGATGCGGGAACGACGGCCATACTTAACATAGGATACGCCTCATATAGCAGGGGTAACTATACGCCGGAAAAAGCCTTACGGAAACGACGTAAAAAAATGCACCGGCCGGACGTACGTTTGTGGATCGCCGTATCTAGCTAATTTGCATACTCAGCGCGGAATTCGACGGAAACGCCACCTAGCGGCGGGCGGAAAAATGCACCTACGATCCAACGGCGTACTAAGACGAACGCCAGTCGGATCGAGCCCAGATGCAGTCGTATCTTGTTTTGTAGATACAAAACAAAGATACAACGCGGGGACTTTGAAATTATGCGGCGTATCAATAGATACGCCAGCGTAATTCTGCTGTGGATCTGGCCCCAAGTGTAGATCTGTATTGTCAAATTTATTTTGGGAAATCTCTAATTACACAGTTGAAATAAACCTTTTTTACCTACATAAAAGATCTAAAATTCTGTTCAGCCAGTACTGTAAGGCCTCGTACACACGATAGGTTAAACGGAGGACAGCGGTCTGATGGACCGTTTTCATCGGTCAAAACCGATCGTGTGTGGGCTCCATAGGTTATTTAACCATCAGTTAAAAAAAAAAGCCAACTTGCTTTAAATTTAACCGATGGATTCCTAACCGATGGGGAAAAAACGATCGTTAGTAGGCACAACCATCGGTTAAAAATCCACGCATGATCAGAATCAAGTCGAAGCATGCTTGGAAGCATTGAACTTTGTTTTCTCAGCACGTCGTTGTGTTTTACGTCACAGCGTTCTGACACGATCGCTTTTTTAACCGATGGTGTGTAGGCGTGACGAACCATCAGTCAGCTTCATCGGTTAACCAATGAAAATGGTCCATCGGTCCGTTCTCATCGGATGGACTGATCGTGTGTACGCAGCATTATTTAAACAAAAATCCTAAACTATACAGCCAGAATTATGATACTACTGTTTCCTGATTTAGGGCCACAGCTTTCCCAGCTATCTTCCTTCTTATTAAACAATACCTCTCTCTTCCTCTCTGGCACATACAGGGGCAGCAGCACAGTGTTACACAATCTGGGCTGAAATTTATAGGCTCAGAAAATGTAGTTTTCAGAACACTGGAGTGAATGGCAGAAGGGCTGTTTTAAGAAAAGGGGTTGGCCCTTTGCGAATATCTCAT
Source organism: Rana temporaria (assembly GCF_905171775.1). NCBI lineage: Eukaryota > Metazoa > Chordata > Amphibia > Anura > Ranidae > Rana > Rana temporaria. The sequence continues at coordinate 375,947,609 of NC_053493.1, read as the reverse complement.
TATCTCTTAAAAAGACCACCAGAACAGTTCCGGATTCTGAGTAGCATAGTCTACTACTGCTTATACTTCTACGTCAGTCCCACTGCCCATTGCTGTTCTCACCACAGAGTCACCTCTCCTCCAAAATTCCACTTAAAGGTGCTGCAGCGCTTCGTGTTTTTTCACCTTAATGCATCCTAAAAAACATCTTGCACTCAAGCCCCCATTTTACTTACCTGAGCCCCGAATCTCCGTGGGCGTGATCCCGCGTCGTTCTCTCAATCTCCAAACGGCTCTTCATTGGATGATTGATAGCAGTGCAGCCATTGGCTCCCGCTGCTGTCAATCAAATCAATGATGTGCGGGGGGCAGGGCCAAGTCATACATTTGGCGGCTATGGCCGCAGAGTGTATCACATGTGAGCGCGCCCACAAGGAAACCCCCTCGGGAGAGAGCTTCCCAGAGGGGGTCAGCTCTTGAGGGGAGAAGCCAAGACAGTCGCAGTGGGACCGAAGTGGGAGGAAGAACGGGGCCACTCTGTGCAAAACTAACAGCACAGTGGAGGTAAGTAAGACATGTTTGTTATTTTTTTTTTTTTTAAATGAACCTTTACTATCACTTCAATGGCCAGTTCACACTGGTCCGACATGCGCTCTGACATCTAGAGAACAAGTTGCATGACATGCCAAAATCAATGATTCCCTATGAGAGCCGTATTAACGTCATGATGCCATTAGTAGCGGCACGTTCAGTGCGCCTGTGCGCCGTTGTCTACAGCGCATGCGCCGTAGACATCGGTGCCGTCTTTCTTGGAAATAGTTCTTGGACGTACAGGTAAGCCTTAATCTAGATCTGTAGGTCAAAGTGGTCTATAAGGGTTTACAACCACTTTAAGGCTATCTGTGTCCCTAGCAGAAAGGATAGATTCCTTGTATGTATTTGTTGATCATAAAAAGCTTTATTGAGCAATAAAAAAAAGGAAAGTTTCCAGAGCAACTGATAACATAGGTTTAGTGAAATTAGACTTCAAGGCACAACAATATACATAGCATAAGTAGTAATCTGCTATAACAAACATCATGCATTAAATAATCACTGCAATGTACACAGTGCAAAGAGCCAAGTGGCCCTACATACAGTACCCTGCAGTCTTAGGCCCCATGTACACGGGACGCTGGTGCAATCTCTGCTGAACAATTTTTTTTAAAAGCTGAAACCGGCGATTAGAAACGCCCGTTTACCTGCGTTTGCATGCCGCGTTTAGCCGCGTTTTACGTTTATAAGCGTTTAGTTAAGAAACACCATAAGACCCTCCCTAAGCTCAAAAAACAGTATTATTTAACCATTTCAGCCAGTTTGTGAGACCAGAGTGAGTAGCAGCAGCTGAGAGAGCAGCAGTGCACATGTATTTAGCGTGTCACTTGCCACATCACCTACCACAAACTGTGGATTGTCCACTTGTCACAAGTTGTTGACTGTCCACCTGGTCACGTCACCTGGCCACGTCACCTGCCATGTCACCTGGCCACATCACCTGCCACAAGTTGTGGATTGTCCACTTGCCACGTCACCTGGCCACCTCACCTGCCACGTCCCCTGCCACATCACCTGCCACCTCACCTGCCACGTCACCTGGCCACGTCACCTGCCACAAGTTGTGGATTGCCTACTTGCCAGGTCACTTGCCACAAGTTGTGGATTGTCCACTTGCCACAAGTTGTGGATTGTCCACTTGCCACGTCACCTGTCACAAGTTGTGGATTGTCCACAATGCAATGCAAGCCATTACAGTTTTTTATGGTTTTTCATAATTTTCCATTTCCAGAATTCTAATGTAAAAAAATAGGTCACCTTTAAAAACGCTTATAAACGCGAACGCGGCTAAACACGGTACCGTGTTTAGCCGCATTTTGCGTCTGAAACGTGGACATTTTTGCATCTGAACTCATTTTTTTGCTTTCAGAAAAACTAGGTTAAACGCAACTGCATATAAACGGCAATAAACGAGACAATGTACATGGTCACATAGGATAACATTGAATGAGTTCAGGGGCAGTTGAAAAAAGTGTCCAACTGGCTCTGAACACGAGTTTAACAGCGTCCCGTGTGCATGGAGCCTAACAGGACATTACAGAATTATATACATCACTAAGTCTAAGGGGCACACGCCCGGTGTATCCAGCCAATTCACCCAGAATCTTTTCAAATTTAGCTGGGCATCTTGATAGATATAACGCTTAATACTAAAGCTGGATACACACTATACAGCATTTGTGGTTTGATTTCCTTTAGATTTACCAAAACCATGTAGTGCAAGGGCCTGTCTGATTGTATACAAATTGAAAGTGTTAAGGTTTGACCTTAAATTATATGGTTTTGGTAAATCTAATGGAAAACAATTTAACAAAATTGTATAGTGTGTATTCAGCTTCAGGCCCCTTACACACTATTAGATTTTCTGCAGTTTTTTGTCTTCAGATTTACCAAAACCATGTAGTGCAAGGACCTGCCTTATTGCATACAAATTGAAACTCTTAAGGTTTGGCCTCATATTATATGGTTTTGGTAAATCTGAAGACAAAAATCTGCAAAAAATCTAATAGTGTGTATGGGGTCTAATAGGTAGATTCAGAAAGAGTTAGGCCGGCTTATCAGTAGATAAGCCGACCTAACTCAGAATCTACGCCGACTTATGTTTAAGTGTATTCTCAAACAGAGATATGCTTAAACATATCTAAGATACGACAGCTTGCGCCGTCCTATCTTAGGTTGCAATATTGAGGCTGGCCGCTAGGTGGCGCTTCCATTGTGGTCGGCGTAGAATATGTAAATTAGTAGATACGCCGATTCACGAACGTACGCCCGGCCGACGCAGTACATTGACGCCGTTTACGTAACGCACTACAGGCCCAAAGTTATTCCATCAAATAGATGGAATAGTAATGTTAAGTATGGCCGCCGTTCCCGCTTCGAAATTTTTAAATTTGTACGTCGTTTGCGTAAGTCGTCCGTGAATAGGGATTTACGTAGTTTACGTCCACGTCGAAATCAATACGCCCGTGCAGCGTACTTAGCCGCAATGCACACTGGGAAATGTAGGCCCCCGACGCATGCGCAGTTTAAAAAAAACGTCAAAATTGTCAGGTCAAGCCCCATTAACATCAAACATGCCCCCTTAGAACAATTTGAATTAGGCGCCCTTACGCCCACCTGCTTTAGGCTACGCCACCGTAACTTAGCAGGCAAGTACTTTGAGAATCAAGTACTTGCCTAGCTAACTTACGGTGGCGTAGCCTAAACACGCTAAGCTACGCCACCGCAAGTTTACACCAACGTCTCTGAATCTACCTATAAGAGTGTCACCAACCTGTCTGGTCCACTTCACACAAGATTTCCAGTACTGTAAAATCAATTTGCAGGTCTAGACCTTCATTTTCAATGGTGGGATTTGATAAAGCCTTGGTAGGTCAAGATTCATTATGTTGAAATTGACCTTGTGGGTTCACCTTCACCTTGTGGGTTCTGATCATCCTTTTGAACTTTTTATGATTACCAATGTGGATCGTGTACCCTAGGGAAGATATTGAAGGGGCTGATTATGGGTGCGCTGGTCAGGTATATACTTTAAATTGTGACTAGATTGCACCTATAAAGACGTAAACAGAAACAACTTTGACATACGATTACTCTTCTCATATTCTTACCTATTCTATATTTTCTATTTTCTTTCAGCAGTTGAGCAGAAAAATTGAAAGTCAGTAATCTTACATGAATCATTTGTATAATGCAGTTTTGTGAACGTCAGAGAAGTCATTTGATTTCTTTCACTAGCTCTCTGATGATGTAATTATCAGGCTGTAGAGAAAGGCCGCCATTCACTGGGTAGCTCACATAATAATGCAATGGAGTTGGAGACAGACAGTCTCAGTGAGAGAAAATTACAAGGTGATTAAAAGCCTTGGTGGTTTGTGCTGTGACACCTCTTTATATAAGAGAAGAATTACGTTATAAACAAAGATATTGGATACAGCAGAACACACTGTGGAAATACCCAGCTATATCATTTAAAGCCTAACACCATGAAAAACTATACATTTTTTTCTTGCAGTGGGGATGCGCTCACACTGAAACGATGAACTGCTTGTTTAGTCTAGAGCACATGTGTGAAACACAAGGCCAGCGGGGCAAATCCGATCCGCCATGCCATTTCATGTGACCTCACTCCTCTGCTGCAGCTGCAGCTGCGGCACCACCTTGTCTCAGCAGTTGACAGCATAGAGGAGGACAGAACTTCTCCTACAGATACTGCGCCTCACTATGCAACTGCAGCACCCCCTTGTCGCCACCTCCCCTATTCTCAGCATTTAGCAGGACCTCGTAGCTGATACCCACCCTCCTTTGGTCCTCCCTCAGATCCTAAACATTCTACTTCCCTCCAGATTCTTCTCGGCTGATGCAAAAGGTAAGAGTGGTGCACTGTGATGTAGGGGAAGGTGGGGAACTCTTGACTTCTGATGGTGGGAGGGGCTCTTGACCTCTCATGTAAAGGTGGGACAGGGTGCTCTGGACATCTAGTCTTACAGATACAACCGGCCCTTAAGGGCAACCATAATGGTGATGTGGCCCATGATGAAATTAAGTTTAACACCCCTGATCTAGGGGATAGTAAAAACCCTTTTACTTTCCGGATCATCCACTTCCCCAGCAGACGGCCCTCCCATCTGCTCTGGTGGTTGACTGTCCCTCAGGATTCTTAAGTTCAGCGTAGGGCTATGAACTCTTCATTGTCTTGGTGACATCAGCGGATCCTAGACGACTGGAGCATGGGGGAGAACAGGCTGCAGAGGGCTCTAGCGCGCAGAGCAGCCTGCAAGAGCAGAGTATCGGGTAGGTAAACCTACTTTTCCAAATCGCCCAGACCGAAACGAGAAGTTGTGGGAAATGTTTAGGTATCCCAGAGGTCAGCTTTATAATAATACCTAGTGTTAAAATAATACCTAGTGCAAAATAACACTTTTACCCAGGATACTTTTCTAATTTAGAACTTTGCCAGTGACAGTGGTGGCTTAATAAGGGCTTACTAAGAATTGGTGATTACCTTAATGGAAACCAGGTATACTCTTTACAACGCTGCAAACTCCTGGTTTGATAAGAAAAAATGCTGTGTGGGATGACCAGATCAGATGTAACCAAAGTATGTTCTCCAATCACCAAAAAGGCATTCACCACGTGGGGGGATATAGGGTCCCCTTCGGGGGAAACACTCACCAGATGGTTTCTTTTAAAATAGCATTTCAATATATATCGCCTCGCATGCTGCCTTCAGATGTTGGAAACTGCATACCCCTCTCACTTCTTGATCACCGTTTATGTTTTCACTCTCCAGGTATAATATAGAGCGCTCTTAGAAAAAGTCCGAACGGACGAAACGTCAGAGCGTTGTGATCCAGCATCCGACCGGAAGTGACGTGTGCGCTCCACTGACTGAGAAACCAGGAAGTAAAAACTGCAGGAAATTCTCCAGAGCGGTCTTCAGGGGTCCATATCTAAACAGTGAGAGTTGCACAAAACATCTTTATGTTATACATTTGCCTGACTATTTTCATTATCTGGTACGCATGTTTTATAAGGGGACTGGTGTATATTTATTTTGGAAGTGACATTAAAGCTTTTAAAACGATACTGTACTATATGGATTTTTCCTTCCCTTATACATCTGTGGATATTATACCTGGAGAGTGAAAACATAAACGGTGATCAAGAAGTGAGAGGGGTATGCAGTTCAACATCTGAAGGCAGCATGCGAGGCGATATATATTGAAATGCTATTTTAAAAGAAACCATCTGGTGAGTGTTTCCCCCGAAGGGGACCCTATATCCCCCCACGTGGTGAATGCCTTTTTGGTGATTGGAGCACATACTTTGGTTACATCTGATCTGGTCATCCCACACAGCATTTTTTCTTATCAAACCAGGAGTTTGCAGCGCTGCTGCAGGACTATTAACAAGCTCTGTGCGGGCTAGTTTATTTTTTCTGCTTTTATCAAGTGACTTTTATATTTTAAGCAGCTGCTTTTATTGCTTTTATTGTGTTTTATCTGGACAGATTTGTGATTGGCTGGGACTTTGTTTGTCATCCTAAAGCGCAGGGTTGTACTACCAATAGGGGGCCAGTGAATAGTACTTTTGTATACTCTTTACAACACTTTAAAGAAAATATGCAGATACCTGTTATGCCGTGTGCAGATGATCGGACATTCCGACAACAAAACCTTGGATTTTTTTCAGACGGATGTTGGCTCAAACTTGTCTTGCATACACACGGTCGCACAAATGTTGTCGAAAATTCCCGAACGTCAAGAACGCGGTGATGTACAACACGTACGAAGGCACTAGAAAACGGAAGTTCAATACCAGTCGTGTTAGTAGAAGTTTGGTGAGAGACGAATCGCGCTTTTCAGCCACGTGCTTTTCAGTCCGTTACAGCATGACGAATGTGCTATCTCCATTACGAACGCTAGTTTTACCAGACCGAGCGCTTCTGTCTCGTACTTGATTCAGAGCATGTGTGGAATTTTGTGCGTCGGATTTGTCCACACACGATCAGAATTTACAAGAACTTATTTTTTTGTCGGAAAATTTGAGAACCAGCTCTCAAATTTTTTTTGTTGGAAATTCCCATAACAAATGTTCGATGGAGCCTACACATGCTCGGAATTTCCAACCAAAAGCTCCCATCGAACATTTGTTGTCAGAAATTCTGAGCGTGTGTAAAATATTTCGATATAATCAAATTGTGTCCTTTGTCAAATGCAAACTTAAGCTATTAGTTGGGCCACTTAAACGTACAACTTTTGAGTTGTCTTGCCAGGCAAGGGATCTTTTGAGGGGACGAATATTTGCGGTGTATGCCTCCCTCACTAAACCAAATTCAAAACTCTCCTATATGATCCAGTGGGAAAAAGACCTGAATCTTACTTTTGATCTGTGTGAGTGGAAGGATACTGCCTACGCTTTATCCAAAGTCTCTGTCAATACCACACTAATTAAAGCCAACTATAAAATAATTTTGTGTTGGTACTTGGTCCCTACTCGGGTGGCTAAAATGCATCTGTTCACATCACCTAATTGTTTTCGACGCTGTGGTCCGTTGGGGACAATGCATCATACCTGGTGGCAGTGCCCCCTGGTGACTAGGTTTACGATTCGGATATTTCGGATATTTAATTGAATAAATTCAGTGAAGAGGGTGAACATCCGTAGATCCCCAGAGGTTGCCCTGTTCCATAAATTATCAGATGAAGTGCCCAGGAAATCAATAAAATTAATTACATATATACTGTTAGCGGCAAGGATTACAGTTACTCGACACTGGAAACAACTGGTTATTCCTCTGGAATATGTTAAAAATAAAGTTAACTGGATTATGATTAATGACAAACCCACTCACATACTCCATAATAACTCAAACAAATATGATAAAATATGGGACCCATGGATCCGTCATATTTCGGTTCCCTAATGAGCTCCGTGCCGACCTTCTTCTCTAATTATTTTATCTTCTCTTCTATTTTTCCCCCCCCCCCCACCCTTTTTTGTGTTTTTTAAACTCAAATATATATTGGGCTGCCTTTAGAGCTTTATTAAGTTTATTAAGTTTTGAATTAATTTGAAGATATTCTCTGGAATTGATACGAGGATCCCTTGTTTCCCCTTATCCACTATTCCCCCTCCACCCCTCTCCGTTTACCTTTTCATACCATACTCAGGTTCCTGTACTCTATTGCACATAGTTACAATTCTGACTATTGATTAGAACAGTTCTTTAGTAGATAAGGTATACGTCTATTACTTACTGATATTGTTTGTTAGACTTCCTAATCTCTGTGTTTTTTTTTGAGAACATCCCATGATTATTGTTAGTTCTATTATATTCATGGACCATGTTATTTTGGTTTATTCATATTATCTGTATTCATGTATCTGGCATAGTGACAATTCAAGAATCGGCCTCTGATTAACTGCTACTTTTGTTATTGCTGGATTTTTTCAATAAAAACATTGAAATATAAAATAATACCTAGTGATTCTACCATGTGTGTCCTTGTTCAGGTACTTCATGTTATGGGTAATATATGGTTCCCAATTGTGCTTTTGCATTGTCATCCTCTTATATACACCCTTTAAAGGGTAAGTTCACCTTTGCTTACCCTTGTTTTTTCTAAATTCCAGCTCCCCATGTACCAATATAGCATTCATGTACTTTTTTTTGCAAAAATATAAAAAATATCAAGACTTTCCATTAATTCTACATACACTTACTTCACTGTCCTCATACATTTTTCCAAACATATCCATTAGTTTTGCCTTACTTCCTGGTCAGACTTTAGGTCATGACACAAGAAGGAGTTGACCAGCTGACCTCATTAGCACACACCCTGCATCATCCACCCTCTTACTTACCCACCCATTCCCAACTGCATGTTTTTTAATTGAAATGTACTGTATATACTCGAGTATAAGCCAACCCGAATATAAGCCGAGGCACCTAATTTTACCACAAAAAAATGGGAAAACGCATTGACTCGAGTATAAGCCTAGGGTGTCCATCTGCATGCCTCACTGTGCCTCACTGTGTCCATGTGTATGCCTCACTGTGTCCATGCCTCACTGTGCCCATGCCTCACTGTGTCCATGCCTCACTGTGCCCATGCCTCACTGTGCCCATGCCTCACTTTGCACATGCCTCACTGTGTCCATGACTAGACTGATGTTTAACATGGGAGTCTATGGAAGGGGTGCCCGGCTTTGAAAAATCGGTGCTCCCCAGCCGTAGGTCCCCCAGATAACAAATTTTGCCCACTTGTAGAGGAGAAATGGGGCTACATGTGTGCCAAGTTCCGGGTCCAGGAACCTACAACCGGCTGGTACTAGGTCCCCAAAGTCACTGGAGAAATTACAGTTTAACATGGGAGTCTATGGAAGGGGTGCCCGGCTTTGAAAAATCGGTGCTCCCTGGTTGTAGGTCCCCCGGACAAGAAACTTTGCACACTTGTAGAGAGAGGAAGAGTGGGGCTACATGTGTGCCAAGTTTGGCACCGGCCGGTACCGGGTCCCCAAAGTCCGGGAGATCAGGCGCAAAAAGGTGACTCGAGTATAAGCCGAGGGGGGCATTTTCAGCACATATGGTAATCAATCAGTGATCACCCTTCTCACTAAATACACAAAATACAATCAGATTGCATCATTTGTTGCCATGTTCATAGGAGGGAGTGGACAGAAACACTCAGCTGTCAAGCCACATTCACATCTCTGCATAGTGAGCGGCGTTTTGGAGCATTTTCACGCATCACACATAGAGCAGCCCATCCACCTGAATGGGCTGCCCTACACGCATCAATCGCCCCAAAGAAGCTTCAGGTTTTTTGAGTGGAGCTTTCTGTTTTTTTTACTGTGATTTTTGGTGCAGTGCCTTTTTGAAATACAAGGAAGCGCACAGATGTGAATGGAGCCTCATTGCTATGAGTTGCCAGCCTTCTTATCTCTAATGTAAAAAGCAGGTACATTGGAAGAGGGGGAGAGTAGAGTTCTGACACCCAACTTGAATGACGTCACTGCTTCTATTTTTAACTTTGAGGGCTAATTGTTCCACAATGGCTGCAGCTAGAGGTTAAAGTGGACCTGAAACCCAAAAAAGTGAAAATTTGCTTTGTTATAGGGAAACTTTAGAAATGTTAATTGTGCCTAAACAGTATTTTTTGTCTTGGATTCCTCCTAAAAAATAGCAATGCACTTCCTGGAATGTGAGGGTACCTAGGCTCACTTGCAGTCACAGCCTTGTAGCTGTATGTCTGCAATGTGAGCTATCTGCTAGTCTAATGCCGCATACACACCATCACTTTATGTGATGAAAAAAAAACTTAATTTTTTGTGAAGTAAAAAACGACGTTTTTGAAAGTTCAATTTTCAAAAACGACGTTGCCTACACACCATTGTTTTTTCACAATGCTCTAGCAAAGCGAGGTTACGTTCAGCACTTTTTTCCATTGAAGCTCGCTTCATAACTAGCTTCTGGGCATGCGCGGGTTTAAAAACGTTGTTTTAAACATCATTTTTGCTACACACAGTGATCTTTTGTGAAACAAAAAAACTACGTTTTGAAAAACGACACAAAAAATTAAAGCATGCTTCAATTTTTTTTTGTCGTTTTTCACAAGACATAAACAACGTTTTCCCCCACACACGGTCATTTAAATTGACGTTTTTAAAAACGTTGTTTTTTTTTTATCACATAAAGTGATGGGCCCATATTCTCTCTAAAAATCCGCGGGCTGCGCTTAAGCCACTTACACTCCGCTGTCCCAACTTACAGGAGCAAGTGCTGTATTCCCCAAACACTTGCTCCATAAGTTGGGACGGCGGAGTGTAAATGCCCCGGCGTAGCCTGGCGGATCTCCAAGGGGGCGGCTTGTATTCAAATTAAGTGCGCCCCCGATTCTAAGGAACTGCGCATGTGCCGGGCTTCAAAAAGCCCAGTGCGCATGCTCCAGTTCTCGGCGGAAAACGTCAATGACGCCGACGTGTGCGTCATTGATGTAAAGTCGTATTCAAGAACGACTTACGGAAACGACGTACCCGCCGAAAAAACACGACGCGGACCCGACGCCATCCGTAACATGGCCTACGCGGGAATTGCGGAAATTTACTCCTCATATAGCAGGACTAAATTTCCGCTTACCCAAACGACATTAGCGACGGTTACGTGACGCGAACTCGTTCGGGAATCGGCGTAGAAGGATCATTTGCATACGCAAATGAGTCCTTCACGTAAATGCCATCTAGCGGCGGCCGGCGTCATTACATTTAAGATCCGCCAGTGTAAGTGACTTACAGATGGCGGATCTTAAGTGTATCTATGCGAAAATGATTCTAAGAATCAGTCGCATAGATACACGGGCCAAAAAAGGGAGATACGATGGAGTATCCTGAGATACTCCATCGTAACTTCTATGAGAATATGGCCCATGGTGTGTACGCGGTATTAGAGATTTTATGATATCATTACTGTGCTGCTTGTGGAGGCGCAGACATGAGGAGGCAAACCCTGCATTTACCAAGATGGCTGCCTCCAGGCAGAGAAACTCAGTGCAGAACAAGGCATGATAAGTCAGTTATGGCCTATGGGGGAATGATCATGTGCTGGGAGACCACAGGCAATGCTGTTGACCAGTCATTTGCTCTTTGCCTTCCTTTATTTAAACCATTTAAAATATGTTGGTGGTCTAGGGCAGCCTTTTTCCACCCTGGGGCTCTTCAGGGGCACCATGACAAAATGCAAACAATTGCCTCAAATTGCCCAAAATTGTCAGCATGCTGGTAGGTGGATCTCATATGCATTTTTTTGTTACACAATCCCACAGGTTTTAATTTGTGCAGCATTACAACCTTGGGCACCACGTGAGGCAGCTGTTTTGGATTCTGGATTTTAATAAATGATGATGTCATAAATTGACAAGGAAGACATTGAGCACCTGAGGATGTCCTTGTTTGCCCTTCTCTGTCTGCACTGGGGTCACATTAGCTGAATGAGGAAGGGAAACAGAGAAAGGAGAAACACTGGAATACTAGTCAGTACTAGTGTGCAATGTTCTAATGTTGGGTGCCACTGCAGTATGTAAAACTATTAGTTTCTTTTACAATGGGGTGCCTCGAGATTGTTAATCATTTAAAGCGTGCCTTGACTGAAAAAAAGTTGAGAAAAACTGGTCTAGGGTCCAGGTCAGAGTGGGTCATCACAGGTGCAGAGCAGAAGGGAGTGGGACCCAGTACAGTTTAGCTTCTTCTTTGGGGATGAGTGCCACAATAAGTTTTAGGGGTAAGTGTTAAAGTACTCCCTGGCATGTAAGAAACATGGGCGGACATTGCTAACCTTCTCTTAGAAATGCTATCCGCCTGGCAATATATAACTTCAATACTGTGTTTCTCACTAACCTTGAACAGGTATGTAGCAAGCAACTAAATGACAGACAAAAGTCAGAATTCCTCATAGTTGTCCCTGAGCAGTGGCTCAGAACTCCTTTCCAAAAGAAGAGATCACTAATCGCAGCCTACATATTTCTTATGTAGCAGACTGCTCCTGTTGGGCAGGCACTGCTTTAAATCTTTAGGGCGTCTGAGTGTTAATTAACTCGGGCATGTGTAAATTTTACTAAATTCAGCCTCTGTTTCAGCCACGGCTGTGCTGGGAGTAACCACCAATGTTCTCCTGGGGGTGTTATTACCACTCCAGGCCAAGGGTGGCAGCAGCAGAGTCAGGGTGTATTGGGTGTCCCTCTCAGAAGCCAATCATTGGGGGTGATCGTCCCGCTGTGCATGCTGGGGAGGGGTACTTAAGGAACAGACACCATTGGACCGGGGTCGTCGGTCTGTCGTTCCACCACCTTGGTGCGTGTTCCTGAAATCCTGGCTCCGGGACCACGTTGGTCCGGGGTTGTGATCTGTCTAAGTAGGCCCAGTAGTCAGACTGGGTCTTTTCTTTCAAGGTAATCCTGTGCTGTCTGTCCTGGAGGGAGGAAGCCATTTGATGAAGGAAGCCAGGGGAGGACCTATCCTGGAGAGGACAATGCAAGAGGCTTGTATCTCGGGAGGAGGCCTGGAAACTTCATCGAAGGATGCACCATTCACTGAGAGGCTTGATGGTGATCGCTTGTCAGATCTGAGTTCGACAGAAGTGAATCTGGAGAGATCCGGATGCTGAATCCTGTGTTAAGGGGATTCAGGACCGAAAGTGTCTCCTCATAAAGGAAGGTCTGTGGCAGAGACTGTAATTTATTCCGTGCGCCATTCCGGCTACTAGGCCAGTGAGAGGGACCTATCGGGTGAGCAATACCCACTCTGGCTAGAGTGGCGACGAGAACTGTTCACTGGAAACAGGAGCGCTTCCGAATTGAGATTATGCACCTGAATCTACTTGTTTACCCTTCCACCCCTTCAACCACTTCTTCTTTTCTTACCAACAAGGAGAAAAATGCGCCAACCTAAGTGCAGTAAGTGGGTATTTAATTCAAATAATTTTGTACACAGTAAAAATGGCTACTCACAAAACCAGTATAACACAGGCATGTTAAGTGAAATGGCTGGTCCGGTGTCACAACATGTCCTCAAACAGCGGCACAGGCTTCACAGCAGGCTGGTCTCATATCCTGATGTCATGGGCGATGGAACTGGAGGTCCAAGGTGTTCAGGAGCCTTTGGAAAACCCCAGAGGGTACAGGAGCCGTGGATGCTGTTTGGAAACGGCGTGCGTTCCAGAGTGGAACGCAACGTATCGCCATACGACCGGAAGTGACGTAGGGACTCCGGGCAGCCAATGGGATGACGCGTTTCACAGCCTCCGCTGGTTCATCAGATCCATGGATCCATGAAACCCGTCATCCCATTGGCTGCTCGGAGTCCCTACGTCACTTCCGGTCGTACGGCGATATGTTTCCAAACAGCATCCACGGCTCCTGTACCCTCTGGGGTTTTCCAAAGGCTCCTGAACACCTTGGACCTCCAGTTCCATCGCCCATGACATCAGGATATGAGACCAGCCTGCTGTGAAGCCTGTGCCACTGTTTGAGGACATGTTGTGACACCGGACCAGCCGTTTCCCTTAACATGCCTGTGTTATACTGGTTTTGTGAGTAGCCATTTTTACTGTGTACAAAATTATTTTAATTAAATACCCACTTACTGCACTTAGGTTGGAGCATTTTTCTCCTTGTTTGTACATATCTTTCAGAGTTCGCTTCTGCTTCAGGATTTTGCTGCCGCTAAAGTGCTATTGGACTTTTATTGAACTTTTTATTGACTTATTCATTCATATAAATTTTTTGACATGGACCTTAGGATATGTTTAGTATTTTCTAATTATTGACTGTGCTCTACTAGTGATGCGCCATCTACCTATATGTATTATATTGATTTCTTTTCTTACCAAGTTCTGCAAATAAATCTTAGAAAAAGAAGTGTAAAGTGTGGACATTTTTTTCTTGCACGTGATTGGATGATGGAAGTCAGCAGAGCTTCTGCTCATCTCTGGAGCAACTGAACTTGCAGAGTGCAACTCCACTTTACAAAGTGAACAGTCTAAGGGTCTTATTTTTTACGAAAGGCAAATCCACTTTGTAAATAACCCCCTATTTGTCTTTAGTAAATCAACCCCAGTGTCCAATAAACACAGAAAGTTATGTGAAAGGTTGGGTGCAAAATTTACACCTGGAAGCTCATTAGTTTTGGGGAGTTATGCAAGTATGGGAGGCTGTCAGTTGTGGGTGTTTTGCACTTAGTATGGGTGTGAGCAGGGCCTTTTTTGAGCTGGAACTTGGCGTAACTAAGTTCCGCAACCTCTGGCTCAGGCCATCTGCTCCTTGCTGACCACTGTTACTTGAAAACACAAAAGTCCGGCTTCTATGCTTACAAGTAACTGCTTGTTCCCCAATGGCTCCCACAGATGAGATCTCCTGAGTGGCTCCCACTGAGTGGAGGTGTAGGTACACGGGGTGCAGTGAAAATGCCAACATCACCACTGGATGATCTCCCTGCAAGTGAGAGGGGTGGAGCCAACTACAGTATGTGGGGAGGTACTAGAACTGGCTGGGTGCTTCGGCTTAATTCAGCAGCAAAAATAAGACATGTGGAAGATGGTGGAGCTTTTAAGGAGATGGGGAGAAGATGCATGCAGAGGTCAGAGCTGAAGAGGCGTTAATGTGAGATGTGGATGGGGGATGCAGGGGTAAGCAGCTGTGGAAGAATTCTGAATATTGCACACTGTATGTAGCGCACCACTAAACTCTGCACTCTGTATGCAGCGCACCTCTCAACATTGCAGTTTGTGAGTAACCCCCTCCCTGAACTCTGCACTCTGTACATAATGCACTCTTGGTATTTAATGACCCTGTTAAGACCCTCCCACTGTTGAAATGTTACCACACCCACTATTTGATGTGGTTTGGAGGGTGTGTGTAAGGGACGGGGGGACGGGGGTTGGGGGAGAAGTTCCTGCACCTATTTTCCAAGAAAAAAAGCCCTGGGTGTGAGAGGCGTAATGCGAGGTGCTAACCCATTGGAGGGACTGTTTGGGGCATTGCTACTTATCAGTTCTGGGCAGATGTGTGAGTTGCCAATGCTTGCCTCTTAGCAGGTGCATTCAGATGATTGTTGTGAGATTGGGGGAAATTTGGTGTGAGGCTGGACTCATTGTGAGTCATAGGGATGGTTGATTATTCTTATGTGGTGTGGGATGGTTGATTATTCTTATGTGGTGTGTAGGTGGTTGCTGTGGGTGGTTATGAGCTCTGGGAGGAGGCTCGGTGGGCATAGGTACTCATGAGTTCATGCAGTGCGTCGGTGGGCATTTGAGGAGGCTAATTGAGGATACAGAGTAGAGGAAACCTGCACAGGGATGAGTAAACGCACTGATATTCTCAGAAAAATGGAAGAGAAATGATTTCACTAAATCCCGACAACCATGAAATGTAGCTGTGTTATTAGATGAATTCATTTTATTGTTAGTGGGGAAAAAAGCTGAACAGGCAAAAGTTGGTTTGTAAAAAATAGATCATTAATAATATGAATCATACAGTAAAAACGATCACACGTGAAAATAAAATGAAGCTGGATAAATTTAACCTAAAATTGTATTATAAAAAAGTTGTACTTTTTTTGGTCTTCTTTCTAATTAGTTGTATTAGAAACACATTCTTCTTTCCCCTGCGGAAAGTGTAAATTGTGAACCTGACCTTGCAATCTGCTAAATGTGTTGCTATGGAATCCTTTATTTGCAGAAACTGCAGTGACACTGAAATTTCACAGCTTTTAATTTATCTCTAACAATGAAAATGAAGCTCTATCTGCACTCTGCTATTATCACCAGGGCATATCAAAGGTGGGTCTCTGTGTTTTTAATTAATTCTCAGTGTAATTTACTCAGAAATCTTACAATTAGCTAACAGTAAGTTGTGTGTGGTGGATGAGGAGGTTATTCTGAATGCATAACATGGAAATGTTAATCCACCCAAAACAGAAAGTTAATTTTTGAGTGGCCGATTATGCTTAAGGCCTGCACACACGATCGGATATTCCAACAACAACGTTCGACGGACGTGTTTTGTCGGATAATCCAACCGTCTGTATGTTCCATTGGACAATTGTTGTTGGAATTTCCGACAACAAATGTTGGTTGTGCATGCTCTCAAATTGTCCGACAACAAATGTGTTCCGTCGGATTATCCGATCATGTGTACACAAATCCATCGGACTAAAATCCAAAGTACAAATACGCATGCTCTGAACCAATGCTAACGATCAGACAACATTAGCAGAAGTTGCCCAAAGGGTGGTGCTAAAGTGCAGGAAAACCACGTAGTTTTGTGAATGTTAGATGTCAGAAAAAGTTCTGCCGTCTGAATGCAGAACAAGTGCACGGCCAACGCCCTTCAGACAAAAATCCACAATTTTTTCTGATGGAAGTCCGATCGTGTGTACAAGGCTTTAGAATTAGAATTTAGGCTAAGTAGGGGTGCTCCACCCTCATGACCAGTGTAGATCAGATGTTACCAACCTTCTATATCTGCTCCACCGCTGTACTCAGCTTACCCCTTAATATTAATTCCAATTAATGAGACCACACCTGGAATGGAGTACAAATGGCCATAGCAGCTTTCTTTATTAACCAAAAACACTTATTAAAATAAACATTATTTCACATAAACATCAGAAACAAACATAACAATTTTCAGCCTGATTGGTCTTTTGATGGTACCCATAATCCAAATACTATTCCAGAGGCGATTAAGTTCGCATGTGTTGCGCTATATAAGTTTTCATTCATTCATTCATTCATTCACTCCTGCACTGCGGGCCCTTTCACCAAAATAGGCCTCCAACTGTAAACACCAGCTCAGAGACAACCGCCACTACTTGCATTGCCACCATTGCCATATTCCAGTTAACCTATTTAACTGGAATACACCAGAGGGGATCATACCACCAATGAGTTCCCCACACTTCCATCTCTAAGGTATTTTTTACAGCGTCAAAAGACCAGCCATCGCCACTCGATCAACCGATCAGCTGCCATTCCCCCGCAAATATTGCATCTGCAATGAAAGAAAAACAGACAAAACAACACAGGGAGCGTGGGTGGGAAACTGCCTGCCTTGCTATCCTTTCATTTCATTCCCATCACTCCGGGCCTTACGTACTGGCATTTCAGCTGGCTGTATAGTCCCCCTGTTGGTATGATGGGGGCCCTGAAGGATTTTTCCCATGTGAACAGAAACCACAGTTCCCACTGGAAGAAGTGGGGTCAGGGGTAGTTCCCTGGTGTGGAGTATTCTGAGAGGCCCAGAGCTTCTAATTTGAGCAGTGCTGGCTTGTCTGACCAGAAACTGGGAAGACAGGTCCCACGGTGTCGAGCACCCCCTGGAGGGGAGTCCTGGGGGGGTGCCAGAGTAGCACTATAGGTTGGGACACGGCTATGTGAAACTGCACTAAACCACCACACATTTGCCTTTTTCTGCACAAGGCCTCATTGGCTAGGCCTTTTGGCTGAGACCGGAACAAATTTTGATACCTAGCCAATGCACCTGCGCTGGCACTTTTTACGTATTTTCTCTCCACGTATGTCACCTGCACATATGTGTGTTTTCCTTCTTCACTTAAATGGTAGGGTGTGGCTCTTCAGGCCTACCCTAAAGTCTACCAGAAGATGTGTGGCCATTATGTTCCTTTGCCCCTGCCTTGTAACGTCCCTCTTCAGTAGTGTTGAGCGGAATACACCATATTCGATTTCGCGATATATCACGAATATATAGCCGAATATTCGAGAAATATTCGCTAACATCGAATATTCGTGATATTCTATCCAAATGAAATTTTTGCGAAATTTCGCTATTGCGAATGCGAAAATAATTGCGAAATTTCGACAAGTGCGGTAGGAGAACTCTGATTGGCTCATGCTGAAATCGAATATTCATGATATATTATCGAAATTTCGCAAATGCGAATGCGAAATTGATTGCGGAATTTCGACAACTGTGGTAGGAGAACTCTGATTGGCTCCGATGCAAAAGAAGGGCGGAGAAAGTATTCGCTAATATTCTGAAATCGAATATTCGTGACATTTTATCCAAAAAACAATATTGTGAAATTTCGCTAATGCGGATACGAAAATGATAGCGAAATTTTAACAACTGTGGTAGGAGAACTCTGATGCAAAAGAAGGGCAGAGAAAATAATCGCGCAATATTCCTATTGCCGAATATTCGCATTGCGAATATTCGGCAATATAAAATGATCGCTTCAGCTACTCGGCCCAGTGTCTCTAATCATACCAGCAATGCTTTTAGACGTCGATGAAGATCACTAGGATGTGATCTGTTTTAAAAATAAAATTGAAAAAATGCGAATATTCGGAATAGCGAATATTGGCCGCGAAATTCGATATATTCGCGAATACTCAAATATGCCATATTCGAGCCGAATATTCGCAATACGAATATTCGTGAGCAACACTACTCTTCAGGAGAGGCCTCCACCTAATACTCGGTCGGCGTCAGCTGATCATGAGGAGGGGTGTCCGCTGGGCCTTTTGCTACGTCGACCTGACCTGAGAAGCTTTGTCGTATGAGAATTTTCATATATATTATTTTCTTCCTCTGTTTCCCAAATTGCTGTGAGGCAAATTGGCCGATTGTTCGGTTGATCTTCTTATGGTGTGTACCCCACATTAGTGAATAAGGTGAAGCTATATTTACCTCAAAAATGTGTTTGTGTTTTAGAAAAACCCCTGTTTTTTTATACTGTAGAACAGAGCATTTTGAAATTTTTACTACTCGCCTATTTATTTGGCAATAACTTTGACATTACTTATATACCGGTAATTGTTTTTGGGGACAAACTAGGCTTTATTTTGGCAATTTCGTCTTGCAAAAAATATTTTTTTCTATAATAAGACAAAAGATATAAGAAATTAATAAGTAAAAAAATGTTTTAAGCAACTAAAAATTGTACATTTTGGGCCAGATCCTCAAAAGGGATACGCCGGCGTATCTACTGATACACCATCGTATCCCTGTTTCTATCTTTGGAACTGATCCACAGAATCAGTTTCACATAGATAGGCAGAAGATCCGACATGTGTAAGGGACTTACACTGCCGGATCTTAGGATGCAGTACCGCATCCGCCGCTGGGGGCATTTCGAGTCGAAATGCCGCTTCGCGTATGCAAATGAGCACTTACGGAGATCCACGAAGCGGTTTAGCTTTGTGAAATCTCCGTAAATACTTACGTTGCAATCGTAAAATTAGGGCTGTTTTTACAAAGTGTAAACTGTTTACACCTTGTAAAAGTAGACCCTTCTTACCCGCGACGCTGTTATTTATTTATTTATTTATTTATTTTTTCCGCCGTATATTTTATTTTTCCCAACACAACTTTTTTTACCCGGCACGATTCTCAAAACTCGGCATAACGTAAAACCGCGCTATGCACGTCGGGAAAATGATGTCGTGAGCATGCGCAGTACGTCCGGCGCGGGAGCGCGCCTAATTTAAATGGGACTCGCCCCATGAAAATAGGAACGCCTTGCGCCAGACGGATTTAAGTTACACAGCCGAAAATTTCTAGGTAAGTGCTTTGTGGATCAGGCACTTAGGTAGAAATTTTGCGGCAGTGTAATTTAAATCAGAATATTTAAGTTACGGAACGGCATGCCTGTGCCATACCTTCAGAGTCCTGTGCATGCGCGGGAGTGACATCATCGTGGCTCAACCAATCAATGGACCGGAGCCCACCAACCCAGAAGGAAGAGTGGATGAAGATGGAAGCTGTCAGTGGTGACAGCGCACCGCTAGAGGGCTTAGTTTTAAGGTAATTTTCACATAATATTCTAGTATACGATGCACATTATAACTTTGCCTTGCAAACCGCTTTAATTGCAAATGAAAGAAATGCTTTTTTTTCCCCTCAATTTTCTTTTTATCCGACAGTGAAATAAATAAATTATTGAAAACAAAAAAATACTTACAGTAAAAAAAATGGACTTAAAAAACATCCTCAGAAAATGACTAGATAAGGGAAGAATAGGCACACAGGGTAAATGAGGGTTGATTAGGGCTAATTATTGGCTAATAAGGGGTTAAATAAAAATACTTTTTTTATTTTATTTGTAAGGTTTCTTTAACTGATGTCCTATGTGGATCAAACATTTACACAGGAGGGGTCGCTTTTTAACAGCTGCTTGAGCTGTGTAATGCAAATCAATTCCTGACTGTCATTCTGATAGCCATACGTTGCCAGTAGTAGCGGCAAGGGAGCAGTGATAGATGGATAGGAGCTTGACATGCATTCTAAAGATGTTGTTAAGTTTTGCAGGCCATATCTCTTACATTCAAAATCCTGAAATGGTTATTTTCCCATGCACATGATTGTGTATTCAAAGGAAATAGAGATGCATCTTATTTGCTAACATTCACTTTGTACAGTGAACATATATTTTCCAAGGTTGACATTTACTTTGCTAAGTGAATAGATTTTATTCTTTGAGTATATCAGCCCCAGTATATAGACACCCAGTGAAAAACTTGATTATAAATACAATCTCTACAAAAATATTCTGTCTCAGGGAGAAATATTGCTTATTAAAATGCTCACAACTTACATTTTAGCTTTTTTTTTGCACCAGCTGTGTGTAAAAATTGGCTGGGCTGGATCTTCGCCTTATCGCTGTATACATTAAGATTGGTCTACTGAAGTAAATTGTAAAAAACAATAAACAGAATCGAGTCATGGATGCTAATCTTGATAATTTATATGTCCACTAAAGCCCTGTACACACGTTCGGACCTTTGTCCGACCAAATTCACATCGGAATTCCAACGGAATTCCATTGGAGGAAAAGAGAACATGTTCTCTATCTAAACGCCAATGGAATTCCTCGGAATATCCAATGGAAAAACTCAGATGGGCATACACACGGTTGGAATTTCTGATGGAAAATGTCCGTCTGACTTTTTCCATTGGAAATTCCGATCGGATGTACAAGGCATAAGTGGCCATTTAAAGCGGAGTTCCAGTCCCCCAATTATTATATTTTTTAAATACTCTGCCGTAATTGTGTTCAGTTCAAGTGCAACATTTAGATGCTGTCATTAATGTCGTCCTTTTAGTTTATGTTTAAATCATGTAAAACTGACCAGATCTTGGAAGCAGGCAGGGTCCATCTCTGCAGAGGGCATCTGAAGCCCTCTTGTCTTAATTTCCGGGATTTGGCGCAGCTGGCTACCCAGCATGCATCTCCTGATCCCGTGCTACTGCACGGCGCTATTTCTTCCTGACAGGTTACCATAGCAATGGCGGCATAGGCTGAAGTACCCGCACCTTTCGCTATAGCAACCTGTCAACCTGTTCTTCGAAAATGGTGCCTAACTCCTCCCGTTTGCATCATTTTCGGTCTGTAAATAGCGTGAGATTTCGTCACTAGGCAATTCCCAGGAGTCCATGCCAATCGCCTAATGATGAAGTCGCCTAGGCGGCCGCAGCCAGATGTGCTGCAGAGAATGTAGCAGTGAAAAAAATTGTATTTTCAAAGAAAAAAAAATAATTATAGCCATTCATAATAGCATTCTAGATGGGCATGACAATGATTGGACTTTAAAAAAAAAAAGAGTTTAGAATTTTTGTGCATTTTTACACACATTTTTCATGCTTCATGCATTTTTTTAAAGAAGGAGGAGGCTGGATTTTATACACAAAACTCTGGCAAAACGCACTGTCTATGTTTACATCTATCCGGTTGATGCGTTTTTCAGGCATGTTTTGCGGTACGTTTTTAAACCTGTGTTTTTGCATGCATTTTGTGTGTTTTTTTTATGTCTCTTAAAAAATACTGTATACAACTGGTCACTAAGGAGCCAGCCGGCAAGCTGGCCGCCTCATGCTTAACAACTGATTAGTCATCAGCTGTCATCAGGGTTCCCCGCTGACAGCTGAATGTAAAAAAAAGAATTTCCAGCTAAAAATTAGAAAAACAGTGCCCCCACCCCTCAATGCATATCAGGGCCTATGGGTCTGGTACAGATTAGGAGGGGACCCCCACACCAAGATAAAAAAAATTACGTGCTACATGTACATGCATTTTACATGAAGTTTACATGCGCTTTCCATGCACCCCTATTGAAGTCTGTCGGGCAAAAAACATTGGGTATCGTACGAAAATAATTTTCCTGCGTGTCTGATCGGATAATATCGGATGAACTGTTGCGATCAGCTCTCGAAAGCTTTGTACTAACAATCCGTTTATCGTACAAACCCTTTGAAAGCAGTATTTTTCATACAATTTTCGTATAGTGTTGTATGGGCCATAAGTCTTAATTCAAACACCTAATTACGGTCGTATTGCAGTAGTAATCAATGTAAATCTGTATCGGAAATCAATTAGCCTCAGCCGGGAGGCTTTTACAAATCATCGACAGGCTAATAGACACTGTGGCTGTTCGCCTATAACCATAAATCGAGTGCTTAGATGTGACTACAGACAGATGAGTGGCTCTGGGCTCAGACAGTTTGCACCCATGGCAGCTCATCTGTCCCTAATTGCATGTAACCGCTCGATGTTCAGTTACATGCGGACAGCTGTGGCACCTGCTATTAATTTGTACAGGATTCCATACCGCGGCTGATTGCACGCACCTGCGACCTCGCCGTAGATTAATACTAATTCTTGCTGCACTGCAGCCCTTATTTCCTGTCTGAATGAGACGTAATAGTGTTTCTGCTTCTAAAATCTCAGACTGTAACTTTTATTTTGTTTTTCTGACGTGCCCTTGAAGCACACTGTAATGGCAAGCCTGCAGATTTCCATCTTATCTAATTGTGTAGTGTGCATTTTACCTGCATTGCTTTCTTTATCAGCAGAGCTAATGATGAGGGTACTCTGCCAAATCACCAGTGGAGCCAATTTTCCATTATTTTTGCATCTCTTGTCTACAGCACTGATGTTTGTCAATCAGGAATAATTTCTAGCTGAAGGTACCGAAATAAATATGCAGTTAGATCAGGGGCGGACTGACAACTTATGGGGCCCGCGGGCAATAGGAGATTATGGGGCCCCCGGGCAATAGATTATGGGGCCACACAGTATACACACACACATACAGTATACATACACAGTATACACACACAATATACACACAGGCCCGGATTCAGAAAGGACTTACGCCGACGTATCTTCTGATACGCCGTGTAAGTCCACGGATGCGCCGTCGTATCTATGCGCCTTATTCAGCAAACAAGATACGCCTGAATTTTGGCTTCATACGACCGACGTAAGTCTCCTACGCCGTTGTATCTTGGGCGCATATTTACGCTGGCCGCAAGGGGCGCTTCCATTGATTTACGCGTCAAATATGTAAATGACCTATATATGCCGATTCACGAACGTACTTACGCCCGTCGCAGAAGTCTACGCCGTTTACGTAAGGCGTACGTCCGGCGTAAAGTTATTCCACCTAAAGCAAGGGTAAGTCATGTTAGGGTATGGACCAGGGAACAGCCGTTGTGTTTTACATAAGTCTGTCATATCTTAGGGAGTATATGCAACGTGATTGTGAGCATGCGCGTGCATGCGCGCGCATGCGCCGTTCGTTCGGACCTTCATTTACATGGGGTCACGCTTCATTATAATAGATGCCCGCCCACTACCTTCCTACTTTGAATTAGGCGGGCTTACGACGGCCAATTTACGTTACGCCGGCGCAAGTTTGGGAGCGAGTGCTTTGTGAATGCTGCTCCGCCGCCACAAAGATGCGCCGCTGTACGTGAATCCGGGCCACAGAGTGTACACACACAGGCCCGGATTCACGTACAGCGGCGCATGCGCCGTCCGTGTACATATCCCAGTGTGCATTGCTCCCAAGTAATTTACGACGTATATCTGCGTGCGGCTGTCGGGATGTGGTTAAAATTAATTAATTAAAAATTCTAACTATTTTACCTACAGTTTACCTGTGTGCCTACAAAGTCCATCTCTTTAGTTTCCATTTTCTTCCTATATATACTGTCAGGACGTTGGCACACTGTTATCTGTGTATCCACAGTATCACCCTGTGAGGATACACGTTAAAAGTACATGTCCGCAGCCTCTGACTGTCATCTCCAGTACCATGTTCACAGCCTCTGACATCTCCCGTACCATGTCCGCAGCCTCTGACATCTCCAGTACCATGTCCACAGCCTCTGACATCTCCTGTACCATGTCCGCAGCCTCTGACATCTCCTGTACCATGTCCGCAGCCTCTGACATCTCCTGTACCATGTCCGCAGCCTCTGACATCTCCTGTACCATGTCCACAGCCTCTGACATCTCCAGTACCATGTCCACAGCCTCTGACATCTCCAGTACCATGTCCACAGCCTCTGACATCTCCTGTACCATGTCCGCAGCCTCTGACATCTCCTGTACCATGTCCGCAGCCTCTGACATCTCCTGTACCATGTCCGCAGCCTCTGACATCTCCTGTACCATGTCCACAGCCTCTGACATCTCCAGTACCATGTCCGTACAGCCTCTGACATCTCCTCTACAATGTCCGCAGCCTCTAACATCTCCTGTACCATGTCCGCAGCCTCTGACATCTCCTCTACAATGTCCGCAGCCTCTGACATCTCCTGTACCATGTCCGCAGCCTCTGACATCGCATGTACCATGTCTGCAGCCTCTAACATCTCCTGTACCATGTCAGCAGCCTCTGACATCTCCTGTACCATGTCAGCAGCCTCTGACATCTCCTGTACTATGTCCGCAGCCTCTGACATCTCCTGTACCATGTCCGCAGCCTCTGACATCTCCTGTACCATGTCTATACAGCCTCTGACATCTCCAGTACCATGTCCGCAGCCTCTGAAATTATTTCCAGGGCTGTTTTTTTTCCCAGTCCGGCCCTGAGTGTATGGAGTCAAGTCTCTGAGGGCCCTGTGAGTGGTGCTTGATGTAGCCTGGGACTCAAAGACAGTTGTCCAGCCTAGATGCTCTAGTGATGTGTGAAATGGACTAGACTCAGAAGGAATAACGTGTTTGTGGAATATTGTATCCCCTCTACTTCACAAATAGCTCTCCAGGCTTGACATCAGGGGTGGACTGGGACAAAAATTTGGCCCTGGACTTCATCCAGACCGGCCCACTTAATTTTTGCACACACACACAAACTATACGCAATTGTCGGCGGTAAAAATAGCGGCGTTTTACCGCCGACGCTATGGGCGGCTCAGTGTGAAAGGGTCTAATAAATCAGTTACTATGACCAGCGGCAGTGCATTTACCCCCCCCCCCTCCCGCTGCATATTAAAAAAAAAATCAGACACATACACTGACCCCCCTTCTGAAACAAACACTGTCCCCCCCTCCTTACACAAACACTGTCCCCCCCCTCCTTACACAAACACTGTCCCCCCCTCCTTACACAAACACTGTCCCCCCCTCCTTACACAAACACTGTCCCCCCCCCCCCTCCTTACACAAACACTGCCCCCCCCCTCCTTACACAAACACTGCCCCCCCCCCTCCTTACACAAACACTGTCCCCCCCTCCTTACACAAACACTGTCCCCCCCTCCTTACACAAACACTGCCCCCCCCCTCCTTACACAAACACTGTCCCCCCCTCCCCCCTGCTTACACAAACACTGTCCCCCCCTCCTTACACAAACACTGTCCCCCCCCTCCTTACACAAACACTGCCCCCCCCCCTCCTTACACAAACACTGTCCCCCCCCTCCTTACAAAAACACTGTCCCCCCCCTCCTTACACAAACACTGCCCCCCCCCCTCCTTACACAAACACTGCCCCCCCTCCTTACACAAACACTGTCCCCCCCTCCTTACACAAACACTGTCCCCCCCCTCCTTACACAAACACTGTCCCCCCCCCTCCCCCCCTCCTTACACAAACACTGTCCCCCCCCTCCTTACACAAACACTGTCCCCCCCCTCCTTACACAAACACTGTCCCCCCCCTCCTTACACAAACACTGTCCCCCCCCCTCCTTACACAAACACTGTCCCCCCCCTCCTTACACAAACACTGCCCCCCCTCCTTACACAAACACTGACCCCCCCCTCCTTACACAAACACTGCCCCCCCCCCCTCCTTACACAAACACTGCCCCCCCCTCCTTACACAAACACTGACCCCCCCCTCCTTACACAAACACTGACCCCCCCCTCCTTACACAAACACTGTCCCCCCCTCCTTACACAAACACTGACCCCCCCCCCCTCCTTACACAAACACTGACCCCCCCTCCTCACACAAACACTGTCCCCCCCTCCTTACACAAACACTGCCCCCCCCCTCCTTACACAAACACTGTCCCCCCCTCCTTACACAAACACTGTCCCCCCCTCCTTACACAAACACTGACCCCCCCCTCCTTACACAAACACTGACCCCCCCTCCTTACACAAACACTATCCCCCTCCTTACACAAACACTGACCCCCCCTCACACAAACACTGACCCCCCCCCTCACACAAACACTGTCCCCCCCCTCCTCACACAAACACTGACCCCCCTCCTTACACAAACACTGACCCCCCCTCCTTACACAAACACTGACCCCCCTCCTTACACAAACACTGACCCCCCCTCCTTACACAAACACTGACCCCCCCTCCTTACACAAACACTGACCCCCCCTCCTTACACAAACACTGACCCCCCTCCTTACACAAACACTGACCCCCCCTCCTTACACAAACACTGACCCCCCTCCTTACACAAACACTGACCCCCCCTCCTTACACAAACACTGACCCCCCCCTCCTTACACAAACACTGACCCCCCCTCCTTACACGAACACTGACCCCCCCCCTCCTTACACAAACACTGACCCCCCCCTCCTTACACAAACACTGTCCCCCCCTCCTTACACGAACACTGACCCCCCCTCCTTACACAAACACTGACCCCCCCCCTCCTTACACAAACACTGACCCCCCCTCCTTACACAAACACTGACCCCCCCCTCCTTACACAGTCCCCTTCTTTTTGGTATCCTTTGCAACAAAACACAGCTCCCTTTATGTCAGTGCCCCCTCCCTTACCTTACACAGCAGGGAGAAGACACTCAGAGGATGCGAAGCGTCCAAGCAGAAGGCGGGAGCTGTTCAACTTTCAATGTTACAGACAGACGATTGGTTGCT
Source organism: Rana temporaria (assembly GCF_905171775.1). Classification (NCBI taxonomy): domain Eukaryota; kingdom Metazoa; phylum Chordata; class Amphibia; order Anura; family Ranidae; genus Rana; species Rana temporaria. The sequence goes on along the minus strand of NC_053493.1, from coordinate 375,920,383 downwards.
AGGACTGCCCCTAGCAACCAATCACAGGCTTTTTAACTTTTTAACAGCAACTTCTGCTCGGACAGTCTGTCTTCTATTGTATGGATGAGAGCGGCTGTGGGGGGGAAGGAGGAGGAGTTACACTGGAGAGAAGAGGTCTGAGAGGACACACAGGCAGGATGTTCAACAGGTTCACTGTTGTCACCCTGCACATGCACGCCACCCGCCATGCACCCCCTCCAGCAGCAATACTCTGCAGCCTGCACTGGAACCGTGCACTTGCAGTAGTGGCAACGGGTGCGGCCAGGGTTGGACTGGCCATCGGGACTACCGGGAGTTTCCCGGTGGGCCGATGGCTCAGTGTGCCAGTTGTCACTCAGGGGCGTCGGGAGGGGGTGGCTAAAGCCCCGAATGGGTCCCCAAAAAGCCCGGAGTCCGCCCTGAGTGTAAACATCCAGACCAGTGATGATTGGTGGGCAAGCGGGGGCGTGCGGCCGCAGTGAGAGTGGAGCTGTCAAAACGATGTCGGGGGTGGGCGGGGCCAATATGCGGGGGCACCCCCATCATCAGTGCTTAGATGTGACAGCTCCACTCTCACTGCAGCAGCAAGCCCGATACCAATGTGCAGGGCCCCTTTCCTCCAGTACATTTGCAAACACTGCCTGTATACACTCTGACAGTTAGAATGTATACAGGCAGTGTTTGCTATGTACTGGACGAAGGGGGCCCCGCACATCGGTATCGGGTCATGCGGCTGCAGAGTCTGACTGCTGGCTGGGGAGGAAGGTGGTGGCCGCACGGAAGTCTTCCACACTCCAAGAATGGTGACACTCTTTTCATCTCTAATTTATTAATTTGCCAGTGTCATGAATGATGTGGAAATGTCATGGCATGGAGGAGGTCAGCTGGAAAACCACGACCTTTCAAAAGTACCTACAGTCTTTTTCTCAGTGGTCTATCAATAATGTTCTTTGACATGTCACCTGTACAGTAAGCAAACTACGCCTCGTAAACCATTTTGGAGCAAGTCCTAGAATACTCTGCACCTCTAGAGAGCTAGATAGCTTTTAGGTGAAATTGTGTTTCCTTTTCCCAAATGAATGTTTGGTGTGCACAATACAGTACCCTTCCTCTCTCCTTTTCTCTATCGATCTCATTCCTATTAAACAGTTTTATGACAGCAAGTTGGAGTTCATCCAAGTTTCCTGCAGAAACCAGTCAGTTAAGGTGAAGGAGAAGCATGCCATTTATATGGAAGAAGCTTTGTGTGCTGACATTCTCGGGAATTTTTTTTCAATTACTTCTTCTATAAAGTAAAGTGGCTCTACACTTCAGAATTGAAAAATCTTTTGTGAAAAGCACAGCCTGGGTCAAATCTGAATTTCAATGAATTTTTCACTGCCGTACAAACCTTTTAGAGGGGTTTTAATAGAACATGCAATATTTGTTCACTGGTGTATCAAAGAGATTTTAAATCTAGTTATGTACTGTATATGTTTGACCCTAAACAAATTGCATGGGTGGATTAAGCTACTGTTATACTATGCTGTCATCTGTAACTACGCTATCATGTATGCTCCCAGAATAAAGGGAACTCCTGGACAGGAAGGACGAGGTGAACGGCATTTACCGGAAACAAGCCCAACAAACTTTCACTTAATTGTCCCTTTTTTCCTTTTTTATCCTGTGTATTTCTTGTGGTGTTCTTTGCGTTGAGAAGCTACCTTTAAGGCTGGGTTCACACTGGGTTGCGAATTGGATGCGCACAGTTCGCAATAGCAGGAGATTTTGACCGGCTCTCCATGGAGCCGGTTCACACATCTCCGTTGCGGCTCCGGTGCAAATTTGCACAGGAGCCCTGTGCGTCTTTTGATCCGTTTCAGGTCCCAATTCAGCCAAAAATTTGGGCTGCAATCGGACCTGAAATGATGAACCGTAACACACCGGACTCTGGGAGCCACATGCGAAGATAATTTAAACCCAGCCTCAAGGCGCTATATAAAAAAAAGTTTATTTTTATTTATTTTCCTCCTGCAGCAGCTAAAAGTCGGCTTCTCCTCCTCTCCCTCCTGCCGGTGTTCAGCTGCTGCAGGAGGAAAATACACGAGATCGGATTCAGTAAATGTCAACCCCACCGCCCCTTCTGTCCCTGTTCTCGTCTTTCTGCTGCCCATCCCCTCCCCTCTCCCAAAGCTCTCATGGCTCTCTGCCTCCTCATTGGCTCAGGTACAGCAGCAGGAGCCATTGGCTCACGCTTCTGTCAATCTTAGCCAGTGCAAGGGAGTGGGGAGTGTTGCCGAGCCCCACTCTACGTGTCTTATGGGCTCGGGACCACTCTGTACAAAACTAACTGCACAGTGGAGGTAAGTATAACATGTTTGTTATTTAAAAAAAAAAAAACCTTTACAACCCCTTTAAACTGAAAGCAGTACAACAAAAAAGGTTTAACATTTTGACATTACGCCATTTGTCATGCGATTTAAATTGCATGACAAGTCGCATCCTATTGCCATCAATGGCAGTGTTTCAAACTGATGCAACACCGACTTTGCACTGTTGCATCAATTTGAAAATGTAGTACATGCACTACTTTTGGCAATTTTGGGTGCGACTTCAATAGACATCTGTGAATGAAGCAGCACAGAAGGCCGCGTACACACGATCAGTCCGTCTGATGAGAACGGTCCGAAGGACCATTTTCATCGGTTAACCGATGAAGCTGACTGATGGTCTGATGTGCCTACACGCCATCAGTTAAAAAAACGTTCGGGTCAGAGCGCGGTGACGTAAAACACACGACATGCTGAAAAAAATGAAGTTCAATGTTTCCAAGCATGCGTCGACTTGATTCTGAGCATGCGCGGCTTTTTGATCGATGCTTTTGCATACTAACGATCGGTTTTGACCTATCAGTTAGGCGTCCATCGGTTCAATTTTAAAGCAAGTTCTAATTTTTTTGACCGAATGGATAACTGACCGATGGGGCCTACACACAATCGGTTTGGACCGATGAAACGGTCCTTCAGTCCGTTTTCATCGGTTTTGACCGATCGTGTGTACGCAGCCTCACAGATGTCTTAGATGTCGCACTGAGATGCGGTTTGAAATCTTGCATTTTCACCTGAATTTCAAAGTAGCACTCAATTTGAATGGGGGGCTAAAGGAACATGTACAAAAACATTTTTGGTTTAGGTGTTTAGGCTTGGATACACATGCAATGGTACAGAAGTTGAAGTCAGCCTTTAAGGCTTGATTCACACATGTGAGGTGCAAATTCCATCTCTGTTTTCTTTGCGAAAACTAAGGGCAGCTGTTCACTGGTGCCTCTTCATTGTATCTGCGGATCAGCTGAGCAGGCAGAGGGGGGAGAGAATGCCTGTTCACAATGAAATGCACCTGCGAATCAGACGCATTCCCATAGAGGAATATGTGCCTGCAATTTGCACCGCACTGCCTAGAAAATGCACAATTTTTTTGGGCAATGCGGAGTGCGAATTTAACACATATATCTGAACCAGACTAATTGAAACAAATAGATTTTTAAATGTTCTTGGAATTGGATGCGGTGTGAGGCGCATCGAATTTGCATAGGTGTGAACCCAGCCTAAAGCTGAACTCCAAGTATGATCTTTATTGCATACTTGTGTAGCACTACCCCCCGAAGGAGCTTATGGTTTAGATTTGGGCCTGCCGTTACCTTTCTGTTCCACACGCTCGTTTCAGGGGTTGTCCTTGAAGAGTTGTCCATAAGAATGTATGCACCAACATGAAGTCTCTTTCAAGGGTTTTATTAGGCAAACTTCTCCAACAGAGGGGTAGAGGCATAATGAAAGACTCAGGTACTTTTGCTTTGCGGATCATGGGTATCACTTAGGCCCCGTACACACGACCGAACATGTTTGCTGAAACTGGTCCGCGGACCAGTTTCAGCAGACATGTTCGGTCGTCTGTTCAGCCGAGCGGACAGGATTCCAGCGTACATTTGCCCGCCAGACCGTTTTCGAGCGGACAAATGTTTCTAAACTTGCTTAGAAACATGCCCGCTGGAATCCTGTCCGTCGGACATGTTCGGTCGTCTGTCCAGACTTACCGTATATGTCCGAGCGGCCGCCATCCCTCGCATGCGTCGAATGACTTCGACGCATGCGTGGAAGCATTGAACTGCCAGGGCCGCGCACATCGCCACGTCATCGTCGCGGCGAAGGCGCGGCCTCGTCGCCGCGTATCGTGTACGCGCGGATTTCTGTATGATGGTGTGCACAGCCATCATACAGAAATCTCCGGGCGGGCATGTACGCTGAAAACGGTCCGGCGGACCGTTTTCATCGTACATGTTTGCCCGTCTGTACGAGGCCTTAGATCCAGAGGATTAACTTAGCTCCACACTGGATTTCAGCAACCACCAGATCTACTCTCACTGGCCTAGCAGCTGGTGCGAAAGCTCCGGCAAAGTCTCTGCCACAGACTTGATAAGTGTCGTCAGGCCGTCTCACGACCTTCTGCCACAAGATCATGCAACCGACTGCACACTCGATATAGTTCTTACAAAAAATACACAACTCACGGTGCCAAGAATCTTTCAGCCGGACCAGCAGCACAGTGAGGTAAATCCACCAGGGTACGTCCATTAATTGAATACCACTGGTTCAGCTTCCTTCCATAGATAAAGTAGCGAAGGACCATCCCTGGATCAGTAGGCTCCAGAAACTCCTGGGCCTACTCTCAGTTGCTAGGCCTCGGGCCAGCTGACCCCGAGGCTATGAAACAGCTCAACATCCCTGAGGCCAGGAGGGCCATCAGGTCGGGATCGGAAGACGAACCCCGCCAAACAGCATCTGTCCCTTAAGTACCCCTCCCCAGAATGCACAGTGGGTTGACCACACCCCCTGAGCCACTTTTGAGAGAGAAATGCCCAATACATCCAGCCTGTTGCCTTTCCAACCGTGACCTGCGGTGACAGCGACACCCACCGTCAGGGGGAAACTTGTGCAATCCAGCTGAACTAAACAGAACCAACAATTTAGAATAATTATTCTGAACCAAAACTACTGCTCAGGCAACTATAATTTAACACATACAGTAGGTGTTTGTGATATTGTGTTTTTAGCACGACAGCATCGCGCTGATTCTCGGCGACATGGTGCCGAGATCTCGCCGACATCTCACACTCACTGGAATAGTGACAGCACATCCCAGCAAGCGCGTCATAGAAGCGACGGGAAATCCGACTTGGATTCCCGCCAATTCTACACGTGTGCGGCGTTTGTTATGAATCCTGAGGGGGAAGTCCCCGCCGGATTTTAAATAAAAATCCGGCATGGGTTCCCCCTCAGGAGCATACCGGGCCCTTAGGTCTGTTATGGGTTGTAAGGAGAGCCCCCCTACGCCGAAAAAAACGGCGTAGGGGGTCCCCCTACAATCCATACCAGACCTGTATCCAAAGCACGCTACCCGGCCAGCCAGGAAGGGAGTGGGGACGAGCGAGCGCCCCCCCCCCTCCTGAGCCGTACCAGGCTGCATGCCCTCAACATGGGGGGGTTGGGTGCTCTGGGGCAGGGGGGGCGCACTGCGGCCCCCCCCACCTCAGAGCACCCTGTCCCCATGTTGATGAGGACAGGGCCCCTTCCCGACAACCCTGGCCGTTGGTTGTCGGGGTATGCGGGCGGGAGGCTTATCGGAATCTGGGAGCCCCCTTTAATAAGGGGTCCCCCAGATACCGGCCCCCCACCCTAAGTGAATGAGTATGGGGTACATCGTACCCCTGCCCATTCACCTGCAAGAAAAGTGGTAAAAACACAAATAAACCACACAGGGTATTAAAATATTTTATTAGTCTGCTCCGGAGGCCTCCCCTGTCTTCTTTAGCTCTTTTACCAGGGTAGGCTTCTTCTTCCGATTTCCGGGGGTCTTCTCCTGCTCTCCGGGGTCTTCACCGCTCTTCTGTGACGTCTTCTCCGCTCCGGGGGTCTTCTCAGCTCTTCTGTGACGTCTTCTCCGCTCCGGGGGTCTTGTCAGCTCTGGGGGGGTCTTCTTCTATATTCGCCGCTCTCTGCTCTTGACTCGGCGCACCCCGGTTCTTCCTCCCGCTGTCCGGTTCCTTCTCCTTCAGGGCTGGCCGCCGCTATACTGGCGGCGGTCAGTCCGCTCTTCTGTAACGTCATCTTCTTCTCTTCTCGTCTTCCGTCTTCTCCAGATGTTGACACGCCGGCCGGCTCTTCTCGCTGCAATGACGTGTGCCCGGCTTGCGTCGGATTTATATAGGCCTCACAGTCCCATCATGCTCTGTACCTACCCATGTGATACCTACCCACGTGCAGTCTATTTGTCATTAGTAAATCAACCCCAACGTATATTTTTTCAATGAATGAAAAGCTTTATCTAATTTAAAGAGTAGCTCCACTTTTATTGGGGAAAAAAACATTCACCTCTGGGTGATCTATGTATATTACAAGAATTTTAACTTTGTTCCAGATTCCTACTTTGTTATTCTGAAGAAATCCCTGTGTGTTCCTCTGTGTCCAAGTGGAAAAGTGAATCTAATGAGAGTTGTTTCATAATTATTATCAATCAGCTGCTGCACCTGCAGGGCTCTAATGAGGAAAACTGCAGGGTCTGCATTCCTTTAGATGTAATTTCCTATTGGGAGCATCTCACCAAAAATTAAATTTTTGTTGCAGGGGATGCCTGATATCTGACCTAATCTTAGTGTAGACTTCTGGGAAAATCAGTGAGCCAATCGCAACAAGCAGGAAAATACATATCTGGGGAGTGTTCTGTACACCTCCAGGATGCCATATTGCATTGCATTTTACAGAAAATGACAGAGCTGCAGATTGAAAAGGAGAGGACATTTTTAATAACATTCAATTATAATATGACTTGAGTCACAATTGTTTATGATATATTATTATTAATTTTTTTTTTTAATTTCCCCCACAAAAGTGGAGTTACCTTTTAACCACTTTCCTACTGAGCACTTTTACCCCTTTGCTGCCCAGGCCAATTTTCAACTTTCAGCGCTGACAGACTTTGAATGACAATTAGGTGGTCATGCTATGGAACCCAAATGACATTTTTATAAAAAAAAATCAAACAAATAGAGCTTTCTTTTGACAGTATTTAATCACAACTGTTTTTTTTTTGTTTGTTTTTTTGCCAAATAAACGAAAAAAGATCGATTTTTTTTCCATTTGTTATTGGAATTGATGGGCATTGATATGTCGCACTGGTGGGCACTGATGAGAAGGCACTAATGAGGCTGCACTAGGTGGCAATGATAGACAGCACTGATGGGCACTGATAGGTGACACTGATAGGTGACACTCATGAGGAGGCACTGTTGGGCACTGATTGGCAGCACTGGTCGGCATTGTTGGGACTGCACTGATAATCAGGACACTGATTATCAGTGTAGATGTCCCTTTTACACAAGCCAGTTATCCGCTCTCTTCTCCTCTCCTCATGCTGTCAGCATCAGGAAAGAAATGCAGATAACCAGTTTGTGCTTACATTGTGATCAGCTGTGATTGGACACAGCTGATCATGTGGTAAAGAGCCGCTGATTTGTTCTTTACCTCAATCTGTGAATAGAGAGCACGTTGCACGCACACTGCAGCGGTTGGGCGGCAGGCGCGATCACAGGAGGATGTTATATGATGCCCTCCCAGAACTAAGCGGCCGCGCTGTAGCCGTCATTCAGCTATAGCGTGGTCGGCAAGTGCTGAATATTGGGACATTACTGTGATGGGAGTCACTTTGGGCTAGGGGGGCTTGTGGAACTTGTGAAATCCAGCTTACCTTAGAGAGGTCTTATGTAAAAATGATGGACAACTACTTAATGGACACTGAGAGTGTGGTTTGGATTACTTCAAATGGGACAGAAATAGTTATTAACAAGATCCCTCAAGAAATATATAAAGATTAGTTAATTTCACCTGTTCAGACTGCTGGAATATTGTAGGAGTGAGTCTCATAGACTGTTGCAGATAGTTTGAGGTGGGGTGGGGTTTAGTGTTTTTCTGCTAAGTATGTCTCTCCCATTGCTAATTGCTAATTATATCACTGTCTACGTGCCCAGTTACTGATTGAATTTTTTGTTGAATGTTTGACTATACCTGTATCTTATGTTACAGAATGTACAGTTTACCCTGCCCTGTGTCATTATGCACAGAAGGGGGGATTGTGCCAGAGTGTACAGTATATGTCTTTGTGCCCGTGTTTCAGTAAACAGTTTAATGTTTTCCACCACCCTATGCTCAGTCTCGACAAGTGAATGGGTGGGCTATGGGATCTGGTATCATTATGTTATCAAGCAAGGAAAGCTTATACGGTGGACATACTCCTCTTGAGTATGGGGTCCGTCACAATTACCACCCCTCCTTTTCACCTTTCCAGCTTGTCCAATCACAGAACGTCTTGTATTCATTGGTGACCAAAATGCCCCCTTCCCCACACTCCCAAACTGCCCCTACCGTAACATGTGCTTGGGTTCTTCTACCTGTGCAGGGCGGCTAAGATAGAACACAAAAGGCACATAGCGGAGGAGAGTAAAAAAAAATCACGAGAAAAAATCCCAAGTACATAAATGGTAAGAAAGGGAGGTCAGATCATATTGGTTCCATAAAGAATGACAAAGGGAATCTGGCTACTAAGGATGGAAAGATGGCAAAGGTATTGAATTTATTCTTCTCCTCTGTCTTCACGAGGGAATCGGGGGCTTCAGTAACCAAAACTGCAATTTTTATCCTCCTGACACATCACAGGAAGCACCCTCATGGCTAACAGAGGACAGAATTAAAAATAGACTTGAAAAACATAACATTAATAAGTCACCGGGACCAGATGGTTGCACCTGAGGGTCCTTAAGGAACTCGGTCAAGAAATCGCCAGACCATTGTTCCTAATTTTTACGAACAGTCTACTGACTGGAATGGTACCAGCTGATTGAAGAAAAGCCAATGTAGCATCAATATTTAAAAAAGGCCCAAGATACATTCCTGGGAATTACAGACCAGTTAGTCTAACATCAATAGTATGTAAGCTCTTGGAGAGGATGATAAGGCACTATATACAAGATTTTAGAAATGGCAATGGTATCATTAGCAGTAATCAGCATGGATTCATGAAGAATCGTACTTGCCAAACCAATCTATTAACCTTCTATGAGGAGGTGAGCTGCCATCTAGATAAAGGAAGGCTCGTAGATGTGGTGTATCTGAATTTTGCAAAAGCATTTGATACAGTTCCCCATAAATATTTACTGCACAAAGTAAGGTCCGTTGGCATGGACCATAGGGTGAGTACATGAATTAAAAACTGGCTACAAGAGCGAGTTCAGAGGGTGGTGATAAATGGGGAGTACTCCGAATGGTCAGGGGTGGGTAGTGGGGTCCCCCAGCATCCTGTCTTGGGACCAATCCTATTCAGTTTATTCATAAACAACCTGGATGATGATGTAAACAGCTCATTCTCTGTATATGCGGACGATACTAAGCTAAGCAGGGCAATAACTTCTCTGTAGGATGTGAAAACCTTGCAAGAAGATCTGAACAAATTAATAGGGTGGGCAACTACATGGCAAATGAGGTTTAATGTGGAAAAATGTAAAATAATGCATTTGGGTGGCAAAAATATGAATGCAATCTAGACAAAATTGAGAGTATAGCCTCATATAAACAATAATATGTAAAAGTAATGTACCATCATCCCAGTTAATTGCGAAAAATGGGGAGCATGGGGGGAGGGGAACAGTTGCTGAGGCTGAACCCACAACAGCCCACACAGTTGAGTAGAAGCGGGACTATCTCGGTACAGATGAAACAATATAAAACAGGAATAGATAAAAAAGGGGGGAATTTATTATTAAAATAGACAAAACAAATATATATATATATCAACAGTTGGTCATGGTCGACTAGTTTCGCGGAGGTTCACCGCTTCATCAGGAAACCAATCTGTGAATTATATAGTAGAATAAACATATATAATACATTTCAGCAGTACAATATGTAATGTACAAGGGAATAAAAACTTACCACATGAGTGAATTGATAAGGCACAGAACCAGGGTGCCCGAAGGATGGTTCCCCCCACGGCGGGCATGGGGGTATTGGTAGTGGAAATCTGAATATGGGCATAACAGTATAATAAATATATAGATATATAAACCAGATTGGTTGTTTTGGTAGGGAAGGAGGGAGGGAGGTGGCGGATTGTTGATAGGTAAGGAACAGGCAAGATTGGGTAAGGACTGAGTGGTAAAGGATAAAATGAAGCAAAAAGGAGAAGAGAAGGAGAAAAAAGGAAGAAGAAAAGAAAGGGAGGATGAATAGTGGGGGGGGGGGGGAGAAATTTGAAAAGGGGGAGAAGGGACAACCAAGGGGAATAGGGGGGGGAATAAAAGCAGGGGGGGGGGAGGGGGCTGGGATGGGATGGGAGGGGAAGGATAAGGGGAGAGAAAGGGGAATTTGGTTGGGAATTATGCCAAAGGTAATGCTTACCACGGTAGTTACATCCGTGGAATTTGAAAGCCAAGCCATGGTGGAGGATGGGATAGTCTCGGTACAATAAGGCAGCAGGCTGGTTACAGGAGCGTGGCAATGTGAGGGGATCAAAAGGTGGTGCAGTGTTAAAATGAAGTCCAAAATTACTGGTGAGAACCAGTGTTGTGTCATCCATGGAAGTACCCAAAACGGAGACAATGCACTGTAGTGCATGGACAGAACCATTGAAACAAGGGACTGCACGTACATCCAAGAGGATCCCCAAGGTTGCCGTTAGACTCCAGACCTGTCACTGCCCAGACCGGGAGCTACAAGAGGCGAGATCCACTCGACTCATCCGGGGGCCAGACGGCCCTTAAATGAGCTACCCCAACCCGGAGACATCACCTACGCCGCCAATTGACGGCGCCGTGACGTCACCGGGTCAGTTTCCCCGCACTGCACAGGTGCGCAATTAGCCCTCCTGTGCAAGCGCGCTCCACCTAGGCCAGCGGGCTAGACGCCCAGCCGGGGGAGCAAGAGAGGGTGGGGGGGGAAAGGGAAACACACCCCCTCCAGGGGAAACACATGTCCGCCGCAGTGGGGAAGCACGGGCACCCCGGGACCGCACACAATGCACTCAAGGGGTAATATGGTAACAAGAATAAACAACATGATAATACAGTAAAAAACAAGGGGGTAAGTATAATAAGTGGGGGTATGAATCCCACAAACATGATTGCTAATTTATGGCGACCTAGAATATTGATCAATAATGACAGCTGCCATTGCAAAAAAGAACCTGCAAGAGGGCGGGGGATAAGTAAAAGAAAACATGTGATATAGTGCAATAGGGTGGTGAAAATAAAAAATAAAGTGAAAATTAAGAAACTGGGGAGGCTAAGCCTTATGGGGCAACCAAGACTGATATCCCCTATTGCCCAGAACCCAGGATGTGCTTAAATTGAGCTATAATAATTTTATCATAATAACTAGATAATTGTAGTATCTTATGGTGAATGTTAATTGAATAAGTGAAGGTGATAAGAATAAAAAGGGTGAAAGAGAGAACGGTTGTTTAGATGTGAATACAAAACTAACCGAAGTGATACATTGTGAATAGTCCCAGAATTGGGGCAAAGTGATACAAAAGTGTATTTATATAATGCCCATAGTTGTTTAAGATAACAAGGTAGCTAAGTTGGAATGCAGTAGGTTGGTATATATGAAGAGAATTAAAAAAATGGTGTGGGAAAGAATCACCACTAAATTACACCTATAGACAAAAGCTGATATTCCCGAGGCGATGAGGGTGAACATTAGAACAATAATCTAAGTAACAGGGTTAAGGATACATGGATCATAATGGTAGATAATAGACAATTTAAGGATAAGGAAAGTTATCTAATAAATGTTAACTAATAAAACCACATGAAAAATGTGGGATGTAATAATTTCACCATGTTGGTCGGGGAAATACAGTCTAGTCAAGGTGCAAGTATATACAAAATTACATGATCATAACAATAAGTTAGATAGTAATTTGCCTGTCCCATATAGGACATGTCAAATATCCAGCCGGCACTACATACAATATCAGACCTAGGTCACCAAGCATTCATTGAAGTAATTAAATGTAATGTAAAAGGGGTAATGAGTTAGAGGCACTCAGGGGGGAAGAGAAACGGGTGTGTTATCCACCCAATGAATATAGACAAAATTGAGAGTATGCAATCTACTCACTGGGGGGAGAACCTCTGGGGCACCTCAGGATGGAAAAGGACCTGTTGGTCATAGTAGATGACAGGCTCAGCAATGGCATGCAATGCCAAGCTGCTTTAAGTATTCAGTATGCAGTATTCTGTCCAGTTCTGGGCACTAGTCCTCAGGAAGGATGTGCTGGAAATGGAGAGAGTCCAGAGAAGGGTAACAAAAATAATAAAGAGACTGTAGGACATTAGTTATGAGGAAAGGTTACAAGCACTGAACTTGTTCTCTCTGGAGAAGAGAGGGGATATAATTTCAATGTACAAATACCGTACTGGTGACCCAACAATAGGGATACAACTTTTCAGGGAAAGGGAATTTAATAAGAGACATGGACATTTACTAAAATTAGAAGAAAAGTGGTTTAACCCTAAATTGCGTAGAGGGTTCTTTACTGTAAGAGAGGTAAGGATGTGGAATTTCCTTCCACAGGCAGTGGTTTCAACCTCACCTAATATGTAATTTTTTTAATTGACATGGCTGTGAAGGGCATTGTCTGCAAAACTGCATCATTCATTAACAGAGATATGTGAATGAATGAACTACTAGTCCTGTCTACCACTTCAGTAGATCTTTTAGATGTCAATGGAACACGATAGCAGTGGTCACCAAACTCATAGGGGCAGATCCTCAAAGAAATTACGCAGGCGTATCTCTTGATACACTGCGTAATTTCAAATTTTGCACGTTGTATCTTTGTTTTGGTATCCACAAAACAAGATACGACGGCATCTGTGTTAGATCCGACAGGCGTACATCTTCGTACGCCGTCGGGTCTTAGATGCAATTTTTTGGCTTCCGCTAGGTGGCGTTCCCGTCGTAATCCACGTTGAGTATGCAAATTAGCTATTTCCGACCATCCACGAACGTATGACCGGCCGTCGCATTTTTTTACGTTGTTTCCGTTCGGCTTTTTCCGGTGTATAGTTAAAGCTGCTATATGGTGGCGTACTCAATGTTAAGTATGGCGGTCGTTCCCGCATCTAATTTTGAAAATTTTACAACGTTTACGTAAGTCGTCCGTGAATGGGGCTGGCCGCCATTTACGTTCACGTTGAAAATAATAACTTCCTTGCGACGTCATTTGGAGCAATGCACCCTGGGAGTTTTTACGGACGGCGCATGCGCAGTTCGTTTGGCGCGGGGACGCGCTTCATTTAAATGAAACACGCCCCTACCCGCCCAATTTGAATTCCGCGCCCTTACGCCGCGAGAGATACACTACGCCGTCGTAACTTACGGCGCAAATTCGTTGAGGATTCAAACCAAAGCCAAGTAAGTTACAGCGGCGTAGCGTATCTTACATATGCGCCGGGCGCAGCGTATGTATGTGGATCTGCCACAGTGTCTATTGACACTTACCAGCTACTGAAAGTTCATACTTTGATACAGACACAGAGCTGAAGGAAGAGTCTGCAGGAGCCTGATATTGCACCCCCTATCCTTTAAGCTTGGGTGCAATGCTATACAGGCTCCTTTCAAAAAAGCTAATAAATGCTCTTTTGTTCCTGCAATTATATGTGCATTTGTTATTTTTCTTTGAAAGGTGGACTTAGCCTTTAAGGCCTTGTACACACGAGAGGATATCCGCTGAAAACGGTCCGCCGGACCGTTTCCAGCGGATAAATCCTCTGACGGATTTTGATCTGATGGCTGTATACACCATCAGATCAAAATCCCCGCGGAATACATCCGCAGGGACATGGCCGCGCAATCGCCGCGACGATGACGCGGCGACGTGCGCGACCCTGGAAGGTAAATACTTCCACGCATGCGTCGAATCATTACGACGCATGCGAGGGATGGGATCGGACGGACTTATCCGGTGAGTCTGTACAGACGACCGGATCAGTCCGCTGGACTGGATTCCAGCGGATAGATCCGGTCGTGTGTACGGGGCCTAAGTCTATTGGCGTTCCTTGATTAAAATAATAACTGGTATGGCAAATTAAGACTACTATAGCCACAATTTTATGTAATCAGTTAGCTTATTTGTGTCATGCATCCTTTTTGTTCGAGACAGGTTCCCTTTGGTTTATTTCATAGATAGGCAGCTCTCGCAGCAGAAAATAAATCCATAGCTTTACACGTGTTTGATATTCATTCTCGGATCTGGCGTAGTAGTCACTAGATAACGCTTGTAGTTGCCATGACAACGTCAATCTCACAAAGCTAAATGCGGCCGTGTCATCCAATAATGAAGCAATGTTTGAAATTTGAACCTTCACTAGCAGAAATGCTATCAGACAGGCAGGATGTTGTTGTCAACACACAGAGAAAACAACTGTCTCTCTTGAAAGAGAACTTCACTCGAGATGAAAATTGCCAGTTAAAAAAAGGAAAAAAACAAAACAAAAAACGCATAAGATCAGATTATGTGCTAATGGAATTTCTTTCTTTCATTGTAAGCTGCAGAGATAAATGGACCGAAGGCTACAAAAGCTGATGGAACAGATTTGTACTCAAGGCATGAAGATTTGGTGGGGTCCAAGGCTGGACTATCATACAAGAGTGTTACAATTTTGCATTACGTGGATCGATTTACAAAAAGCAAATGTGCAAGAGTGGAGAGGAATGACTATAAAGATTAAAGAGGGTCTGTCTCTGCTCCAATCGGGGATTAGTGAAAGTATTCAAAATTTTGGGCACTCCAATCTAAAATGCGGTTGCCTGTCACATGAGAATTTTCCCTTTCACTTCAGTCCTCAGTTCCCCAGTTTCACATTAGAGTCCTCACTTCCCCCTCCCTCTTTCACATCCGAGCCTCCTCCCTTTAACAGTAGAGTCATCACTAACCCCCCTTTTACATTAGAGTCCTCTGTCCCCCTTTTGTCCTACCCTCCAATCTTCTCCACACAGGGCCGATCTGCCCTATAGGCTCACTATGCAAGCCGCTTAGGGCCCCGCAAAGCTGCGGAGGGCCCCCCAAATTACTATAGGCCACGCCTGGTAAGTAGTCATTTTCGGCCCCTCACCACGCTTCTCAACTCGCTGGCTGCATAGGAGAAGAGGTAAGAAGCCAGCACCCCCCGCTTCTCACTTTAATGTAAGATGTCATTTCCGACAGCAGAACACCCCCTTCCCCTGCTTCTCAACTTTAATCTTTAATGTGACATGTCACTGTCGGCAGCGCCCACCCCCCGCTTCTCAACTTCAATGTGACATGTCATTTGTCATTTTGCTTAGGGCCCCAGGGAGGTCAGGATCGGCACTGTCTCCACATCATGACTGTGGCAGCATAGCAGTGGACAGGAGGTGGAGCAGGTCTACAGAGGTGGACTTCCATCCCCTTCTAAATGCAGGAGCTTCCGTGGATAATGCCCACCCTGGATTAGTGTTGTGTGTCCATGATATTGGCTTCTGGACTGCTTTCACCATGGAAAAGCATGAGGTTGTGCAAAAAAAATAGACGCAGTACAGCCCCCCTGATAACTCCAGATGGCAGACCAGAGTTCTGCAGTTGAGAAGCACTACCATAACCCCCAGTTTACACTCCTTCCCCACATGTCTCTATGGCCTTGTACACACGAGGGGACATGTCCGATGAAAACAGTCCGCGGACCGTTTTCATCGGACATGTCCGCTCGGAGAATTCAGTCTGATGGTTGTACACACCATCAAACCGAAATCCGCGCGGACAGGATACGCGGTGACGTGGCCGCGACGATGACGCGGCGACGTGCGCGACCCTGGAAGGTCAATGCTTCCACGCATGCGTCGAATCACTCCAAGCATGCGAGGGCTTTCGGCCGAGCGGACATGTCCGGTAAGTCGTACAGACGACCGAACATGTCCGACGGACAGGCTTCCAGCGGACATGTTTCTTAGCATGCTAATAAACATTCGTCCGCTGGAAACCTGTCCGATCCGCCGGAAAATTGTCCGGTCGGCCGTACACACGACCGAACATGTCTGCTGAAACAGACATGTTCAGCAGACATGTTCGGTCGTGTGTACGAGGCCTACTGCTTCATTCCTGCACAGCCCTTACCCTGTTTAAGCTCCATGTCGAAGGGGGGAGGGGGTCAGAGCTTATGCAGAGCTCATGATGTCCACAACAACTGCATCCTGGGAGGTAGGGCACATGCCCTCCCATACCTGGAAGTATTGAGTTTAAGCAATGACTGTCATGGAGTAATGGAGTGGTGGGAGAATGTGGGGCTGTAATTATAAGCAGATCAAGGGGTGATCTAGTGAAGGAGTATGGACATTCATACATTCCTTAAAGCAGGGGTAAGCAACCTTCCAGAGGTGGAGATCTACCTGAACAACATGAAAGGGATCAATGATCACCGGGGTTTGGTGCCCTTCATTTTTTTTAAAGAAATGAACTAGCAAGACCTAACTAGTAAGAAAAACATAAAAAAATATAATAAAACAAATGACACTGTAAAAATATAGACTTGGCCTACTCTATAGGTGGACAGCGTAAGTCAGTAGAGCAGCAGATAGTGTCAGTAGGGCACTGGACAGTGTCAGTATGGCAGTGGAAAGTGTCTGTAGGGCAGTGGACGGAGTCAGTAGAGCAGTGGACGGCAGGCCCGGATTGGCCATAGGGCAAACCGGGCAAATGCCCAGTGGGCCGCGGCCGCTAGGGCCACCAGGCCGCAAGTCCTCGCAGGGCCCAAGAGAGCTGGGCTGCTCTTTAAGCCCGCGCCACTCCGCTAGCCTCTCCGCGGCCGCACGGCTGTCAGCTAAACTCAGCCATCGGCGCCGGGAGGACGGAACTAAAGAGGGAGGAGCTAGATGACACACCTACGATACGGCCGCCCGTATTGGTCAGCCGTCGGGGCGTGACTAAGAATGGGGAGGAGCTAGAGCTGCTGTGTCACTGTCCTGCCGAGAAAGGTCCCACGGTGCCCGGCGGATGATGCCTGCCTACTGCCCAGTGCACACACAGGATGACAGAAACTGTGAGTACAGCCCCCCTACTGTAACCTGGATAAAAGGAGCATTAGGGGCGGCTGCATATGGAACAATCATTCAATCATTCTCTCCATCTTCCTCCTGCAGTCTCGGAATGCTTGTGAGAGGTAGAGGAGAAGCAGGCATTCCGAGACTGCAGGAGGAAGATGGAGAGAATGATTGAATGATTGTTCCATATGCAGCCGCCCCTAATGCTCCTCCTATCCTTCTTTCTGCCCCCCCCCGCTCTCCACACCCCCCCCTGCTGTCCACAACCATCCCCTGGTGTTGTCCACACCCCTCCCGTGCAGTCCACAACCCCCCCCCGTGCTGTCCACAACCCCCCCCCCGTGCTGTCCACAACCCCCCCCGGTGCGTCCACACCCCCCGTGCTGTCCACACCCCCCCTGTGCTGTCCACACCCCCCCTGTGCTGTCCACAACCATCCCCCGTGCTGTCCACACCCCCCTGTGCTGTCCACAACCATCCCCCGTGCTGTCCACACCCCCCGTGCTGTCCACAACCCCCCCTGTGCTGTCCACAACCCCCCCGTGCTGTCCACACACCCCCTGTGCTGTCCACCCCTCCCGTGCTGTCCACACCCCCCCCGTGCTGTCCACAACCATCCCCCGTGCTGTCCACAACCATCCCCCGTGCTGTCCACAACCCCCCCAGTGCTGTCCACAACCCCCCTGTGCTGTCCACACACCCCCCCTGTGCTGTCCACACACCCCCCCTGTGCTGTCCACACACCCCCCCTGTGCTGTCCACACCCCCCCGTGCTGTCCACAACCCCCCCGTGCTGTCCACATCCCCCTCTGTGCTCTCCACATCCCCCCTCTGTGCTCTCCACATCCCCCCTCTGTGCTCTCCACATCCCCCCTTGCTCTCCTCCACCCCCTATGCTCTCCGCCGTCCCCTGCGCATTCCACATCCCCTCCAAGCTCTCCCCCCTCCTCTGTGCTCTCCACATCCCCCCTGTGCTCTCCACACTCCACACACCCCCGTGCTCTCCTCCTCCCCCATGTGTTTTCCGCCACCCCCTGTGCTTTCCACATCCCCCCAAGCTCTCCACACTCCACATCCCCCCATGTGCTCTCCACACCTCCCCCCCTGCTCTCCTCCTCCCCCTGTGCTCTCCACCCACCACATTCTCCCTGTGCTCTCCACCCCCCCCCCTGTGCTCTCCACATCCCCCCCTGTGCTCTCCACATCCCCCCCTGTGCTCTCCACATCCCCCCTGTGCTCTGCACATCCCCCTGTGCTCTCCACACTCCACATCCCCCATGTGCTCTCCACACCTCCCCCCACCTCCCCCCCTGCTCTCCTCCTCCCTCCTGTGCTCTCCACACTCCACATCCCCCCCTGTGCTCTCCACATCCCCCCTGTGCTCTCCACACTCCACATCCCCCTGTGCTTTCCACACTCCATATCCCCCTGTGCTGTTCATATCCCGCCCTGTGCTCTCCACACTTCCCCTGTGCTCTCCACACCCCCCCTGTGCTCTCCACATCCCCCCTGTGCTCTCCACACTCCACATCCCCCTGTGCTTTCCACACTCCATATCCCCCCCTGTGCTCTTCACATCCCCACCCTGTGCTCTCCACATCCCCACCCTGTGCTCTCCACACTCCACATCCCCCCTGTGCTCTCCACATCCCCCCTGTGCTCTCCACATCCCCCCTGTGCTCTCCACTCTCCACATGTGCTCTCCACATCCCCCCTGTGCTCTCCACACCCCCCCTGTGCTCTCCACATCCCCCCCCTGTGCACTCCACATCCCCCTCCCTGTGCTCTCCACACCCCCCTCCCTGTGCTCTCCACACTCCACATCCCCCCTGTGCTCTCCACACTCCACATCTCCCCATGTTCTCTCCGCCACCCCCTGTGCTTTCCACATCCCCCTGTGCTCTCCACATCCCCCCTGTGCTCTCCACTCTCCACATCCCCCGCCCTGTGCTTTCCACATCCCCCCCATGTACTCTCCACATCCCCCCTGTGCTCTCCACACTCCACATCCCCCTGTGCTTTCCACACTCCATATCCCCCCCTGTGCTCTTCACATCCCCACCCTGTGCTCTCCACATCCCCACTTTGTGCTCTCCACATCCCCACCCTGTGCTCTCCACACTCCACAACCCCCCTGTGCTATCCACATCCCCCCTGTGCTCTCCACTGTGCTCTCCACATCCCCCCCTGTGCTCTCCACATCCCCCCCCTGTGCTCTCCACATCCCCCTCCCTGTGCTCTCCACATCCCCCTCCCTGTGCTCTCCACATCCCCCATGTGCTCTCCACACTCCACATCCCCCCTGTGCTCTCCACACTCCACATCCCCCTGTGCTCTCCACACCCCCCTGTGCTCTCCACACTCCACCCCCCCCCCCTGTGCTCTCCACACTCCACACACCCCCCCCCCTGTGCTCTCCACATCCCCCCTGTGCTCTCCACACTCCACACCCCCCCTGTGCTCTCCACACCCCCCCTGTGCTCTCCACACCCCCCCTGTGCTCTCCACACTTCACATCCCCCCTGTGCTCTCCACACTCCACATCACCCCCCTGTGCTCTCCACATCCCCACCTGTGCTCTCCACATCCCCACCTGTGCTCTCCACATCCCCACCTGTGCTCTCGACATCCCCCCCCCTGTTCTCTCCACACTCCACATCTCCCCATGTGCTCTCCGCATCCCCCCTGTGCTCTCCACATCCCCCCTGTGCTCTCCACTCTCCACATACCCCTCCTGTGCTCTCCACATCCCCCCCCCCCTCTGTACTCTCCACACTCCACATCTCCCCATGTGCTCTTCGCCACCCCCTGTGCTTTCCACATTCCCCCCATGCTCTCCACATCCCCCCATGCTCTCTACATACCCCTATGCTCTCCCCCACCCCCTGTGATCTCCACACACCACCCCCCATGCTCTCCGCCACCTCCCTGTGCTCTCCACCTCCCCCATGCTCTCCTCTTCCTCCCTGTGTTCTCTGCCTCACTTGTGCTCTCACCCCACCCCATGTTCTCAAGGTTATTCCCTGTGCTCTCCACCCCCTATGCTCTTTCCTGGTCCCCCCTCTCATAACCCCCCCCCCCAAACACACACACACCTCTTCCGGGATTCCGTCAGGGTGGAGAGTGGGGAAAGGGCCCGTTAACATGTCACGGGCTGCTCAATTCAAAATGCCCGGGCCTATTTTTTGTCCCAGTCCGGGCCTGGTGGACGGTGTCAGTAGAGCAGTGGGCGATGTCAGTAGGGCAGTGGGCGGTGTCAGTAGAGCAGTGGACGATGTCAGTAGGACAGTGGGCGGTGTCAGTAGGGTAGTGGATGGTGTCTGTAGGGCAGTGGCCTGTGTCTGTAGGGCAGTGGACTGTGTCTGTAGGGCAGTGGACGGTATTAGTGGCGCAATAGACTTTGTCATCAGGGCAGAGGACAGTGTCAGTAGTAATATTTTTTTGTTTTTGTTCACATATTTTTAGAGTTTTTTATATATATATATATATATATATATATATATATATATATATATATATTGTGATCTTTTTGATAAAAATGTGTCTATATTTATTTAGATACGCTCCAGCTGAACATAGTGGCTAAACGTATTTTAGATCTAAAGTCCATTATGACATGAGGGAAACAACTCGGTCCATGACACCTTCTGATGACATATATTCTATTATCATAGATTTAAGTCACAGCTTTGGAAGTATCAAGCCCGTATAGACCCAAAAGAAGATCTACACTGTGTGTTTTTGAAACGTGTTGACGCCCAGTGGGTTGACAGTTCAGGGGTTTCCTTTGCAGTTGGCTTCATATCTGTTCCCAATTTTTGTGTTTGTTTTTATCATCATCAATCCTTGTCTTTCGTGATATATGTCATTTATACATTTCAATAAATTTGTCAATTTTATATAAATCACTGCCTGTTGTCCTTTTAAAATCCCAACTTGAGAAACTTTCTTTACCATATTGTGATCTGCAAGCGCTGTAATATTTTTTATTACAATTGTTTAAAACATGTGCTTAAATTATATTTATATTTACCGGTAAATCAAATTGAAATTATATTTACTTAAACTGCATCACATCTACATATATATATATATATATATATCTATATAGATATAGATAGCTCTATATCTATCTATCTATCTATCTTTCTATCTAAATACACAGGGGCAGATCCACAGAGCGAGTCTGCCGGCGTATCTACTGATACGCCGGCGTACTTTCAAATTACCCGTGTCGTATCTTTGGTTTGAATCCTCAAACCAAGATACGACGGCATCTGGGTTAGATCCGACAGGTGTACGTCCTCGTACGCCTTCTGATCTAAGATGCAATACTTCGGCGTCTGCTGGGTGGCGTTCACGTCGTTTTCCGCGTCGGGTATGCAAATTAGCTATTTTCGACGATCCACGAACGTACGAGCGGCCGGTGCATTTTTTTACGGCGTCTCTAGTCGGCTTTTTCCGGCGTTTAGTTAAAGCTGGTATTTTGTCGCGTATAGTTAGACCTGCCATGTTAAGTATGGCTGTCGTTCCCGCGTTTATTTAGATTTTTTTTTTTTTGCGTAAGTCGTCCGTGAATCGGGATGGACGTAATTCACATCTAAGTTAAAAAAAATGACGTCATTTAGCGCAATGCACGGTGGGAAATTTAGAAACGGAGCATGCGCAGTTCATTCGGCGCGGGGACGCGCTTCATTTAAATGAAACACGCCCCCTAATCGCCGATTTTAATTCCGCCGCCCAGAGATAGACTACGCCGCCGTAACTTACGGCGCAAATTCTTTGGGGATTCGAACCGGCCAAAAGTAAGTTACAGCGGCGTAGCGTATCTCACATACGCTGCGCCCATCTATTTCTATGTGGATCTGCCCCACATTTTTTTAAGATTATATTTCTATTTAAATTAAATTGCAATTATATTTACCTAAATTGCTTTCCATCGAAATATATTAATTTATTAAAAAAAATATTAAATAGTATAACATGTTTATTAAGTTATGTTTATTATAAATATATATTTAAATTAAATGAAAATTATATTTACTTAAATTGTATTGTATCTAAATAAACATGTACTTTTTTTTTTTTTTTTTGCATGATACTAAATTAAAAGATGCAATCCTTCTAATAACAACCCCTATCATCCTGGTCATTTCTCTGAACACACAGGACCAGAGCATCCTTCTTCTCAAACTACAACACCCAGCAGGCTTTGCACACAACCACTCCCCAGCTAAGAACATCCTTGCTGGAAGCTGAAGATGAGCAGAATACACTGAGCTGGGGATACAAAGTGCTGCTGCTTTCCCAGCACCTCCTGCTGCAGACCGGACAGGGGAGCAACCACACACTCCCATCAGTAAGTACCGGGACCCCTGGAACAATAAGCCAGCCGGATTCTATTCCTGGCAATTGGCTGCATTTAGTGCATTGTGACAGTTCATGCATGCTGCTTTCTGTCTCTCTTATGAAAAGGCAGACATTGCCTGACATCTCCATGCAAATGTCAGTCCTTTTATGATTTCCTCTTTTATCTTTAATTAAAGTCGTGCACTTTTAAGAGGCTTTGCATCCATTATTTCAGTTCTTTTATTATTTTTCATTTTATTTGCGTTCATTTTTTTATTTTGATTATTCTTACATACATGTCATTGTTATTAATATTATTTTTTAAGTACATGTAATAATAAATATGTAATGCTTTTTGATAAATAATACTTTTAGAATGTATTCATAGATGTATTTTTTTTGTAATACTGTTTAACCACACTTTATTTATTAGCTTTATTGTTGTGCTTTTTTTTTTGTTTTGTTTTGTTAATATAGAGTATAGACCAAGAGTAGGAGTTAAATTATAATACATGGTAATTAATAATACTTTGAGTGTATAATACTATAACATTAGAATTTGTGGACTCATTTAGAACGTAAATCTTGTTGGGTTTTTATTTATTTTTTGATGCAGATTTAATTAGAGACGGATCTTAAGCTCGTTTTTATTTCTGCTGCTGTAGCATCATCGTGCCTCCTAGGAATATCATATTTCCTTGGAGAATCCTCAGCATCTCCGGGTTACAATAACCTGCTCTATAGAGTCTGTTTATTGTCTGGTCACAACCTGCTTTAATCTGGGTAATGCATATCTTCCTCATTACCCTCGGGGAACGTGGAGAGTTTGCTCTGACTCCATCGATCAGTCGCTATGTTTTTTTTTTTTTTATATATATAATATATGGACAGTGTTTTCTCAGTGGCGGCTTAAACAGCTGCCATCGATGTGATTTATGAAGGTTAAATGGATACTGAGTTTGTGTTTCAGCTTTTTCCTGTCCTTATTTAGTTTCCATCTACGTTATGGATTTGGATGCCTTGTAGGATGAGTTAGTGTTCTCTGTCTCTGTCCAAGTGGAAAAAGGCACAGCTTACATTAAGGAAGGACGGCAGGCAGGCTGTAATTAAAGTAACCGCTGTCCATTTATGGGCAGATGTCTCACCAAGAATTATTGGGGTTCTCAGGACTTGCACAAGGTTTCCCATGGATTCACCTACCTTTGTAGGTCAACTTGTGTGGAAGTTAACCTACATTTTAAAACACAACATTCCTCTTGCTCAGCACCCTTCATCCTTGCTTTGAGTTCCCACAGTGGCCGGCCATGTGACCAAATGCCTTGGCATTTAGTCATGTGATTTCAACTAAAGTTTCATATGGACAGACTTTCAGGAAGAGCAAGCCGGTCGGTGATCCTCCCCTTCCGGTGATCAACCCCTTCCGGTGAGATGATGAAAGCAAATGGCTAGCTATGTGAACATGACCGCTTTTGTAAAGTTTTTTCTGCAGTAGGGGTTTTGTATTAAATTATCATATTATGGGGAAGAGTAATCAGGACACATTAGGGGGATTATTTTTTATCTATAAGGTCCCCGTTCACACCCGAGTGATTTTCTGCCTGAAGCTTGTAGCTATAAAACGCTCAACAAGCCAAATCCCATTAATTTCAATTGCCCCTGTTCATATTTGAGTGTTCTGTCGCCTGAAGCAAAATGCCTGTCGCTCAAAAAAGTACATGAGCTTCTTTTTGGCAGATTAAGTGTTTTTGGCACCATAGGTTTCAATAGAAATGCCTGACTTGAGCGTTTTTTACGAGTTTTCTGCTCAAAATTCAGCTCTCTACCCCTAATTTCCTCTCCCTGTCCTCCCCCTAGTGCTTTCTACTGGCTAAACCAAAACGCCTGAAGCTGTAAAACACTTTTTGTAAAAATGTTTGTAAAAAGCTGCAAAACACTTTAAGAAAAAAGGCCCAAAAAACGCTAGTAAATCACCATGCTCAGGTGTGAATGGAGCCTTAAACACTTAAGGCTCAATCAAAAGGCATATTGTGTTTTGTTAGATCAGCAATTCTCAGCCAGGGTGACGCAGCATCCTGGGGTGCTGTCTGGGCATCTCCAGGATGCTGCAAGCATGGGACCCAGTTTGCCTGCCAGCACCATAACAGCCAATGATGCTCTAGTGCCAGGACACATGGCATTATTCATTGCTATGTTGCTGGCAGCCGGTTCGCCCGCACTAGGGAAAAATATGGTTCTGATCCAGGGCAGGTGGCATGCAGGGACATACCCAGCATTCAGGAGAAGATGCAAACCCACCTCCTCCAGACGTGCTCCACCTCTCACTCTTTGTTGCACTTCTGGACCTAAAAGATAGGACTCTGATGTGATGGCGGGACTTATGTATAGGGGACTTCTGATGTATAGGAGTGACAAGTGGTGGCTGGTGGGGGGGGGGGTCGTAGGTGGTACAAACATCACCCTCCCCCCAACGGTAGATGGATGGCAGCCGTTCTAACACTCCCTGGCCAATAGGGGTTTCCTGATTGGTCGGAAGGAGATTAAGGAAGACAATATTAATGCACTATTTTCACACAAGTGGGCGTGCTCGGGGCACAGTGCTCCACAAGCCCACCCTTTTATGTAGCCTATTAGAGCCTCTGGCTCTAATCACGTGCTTCAAAAAAAATCCCATTGGAATCCATGCATCCATGCATCCGGTGCCCTGCATTGAGATTAGGGGGCCTGATGCATGGATGGGGGGACGGCCGTCACTGGGAGTAACTTTGATGTAATGGGGGTTCTCATGTATGGAGGGGGGCTCTGACATAATGTTTTTTTCTTTTGACCTGATGAGGGACTTTTGCCGAGATTAGGGGACTGTAAAGTTCATTTCATCAAGGTGGTTCTGTGCATTGTCCGAGGCTCAAGTTTCCCATTGATTGAAGTAACATTTTACATTTTAGTCTGGGGCGCCTCGAGATTTTACATACTTTTAAAGTATTTAAAAAAACAAGTTGAGAAACGCTGTCTCAGATCACACAGGAGTTACCCACAATGCAGTATCTTAGCTGCAAATGATACCTGAATCATTTGTAAATTAGAAAACTTTTGCTCTCAGTCTATTAGTTAACCCTAAATCTACTTGCAGGCGGGGCCTACTCACCCTACACGTGGGGTACCTTTCCTGTGTGTGTACTTGTCAATGCCCAGGAGTAGGTGGGACCGCAATCATGTGAAAGTCAACATTATGGCAGCACTCCAGATTAGAGATGAGCCGTACACTGTGTGCAGTATTTAAAGCTGAGTTCCACCTAGAAATGGACCTTCAGCTTATCGGATTCCTCCCCTTCCGGTGTCACATTTGGCACCTTTCAGGGGGGAGGGGGGAGCAAATACCTGTCAAATCCAGGTATTTGCTCCCACCTCTAGGCCGAGATCGTCCCACTTTCTGCAGCGAACTACGCCATGTAGGCCCCCCCGCTGTCTTCTGGGCGACACAGAGGTCCCAGAAGACAGCAGGGACCATGCAGAATGCGCAGTGCGGCTCGTGCATGCACAGTAGGGAACCAGGAGTGAAGCCAGAATTCTTAATTTCCTGGTTCCCTCAATAAGAATGGCGGCGGCAGCACCTGTGAGTCGAACTGATGATCGGCTTCGCTTCGGGTGCCGACATTGTGGGCTCCCTGAAGAGGTAATTGTCCATATATTAAATTACAGTATTTGTAGCTGCTGTCTTTTAGAAAAAAATCCCAGGCTGATGCTTTAAATATACAGTGTTACTCTGCAGAAGGTGCTATCACATGTTGCTATACACCTTGCTTGATGTATATTACATTTTGCAGGGACACTGCTAAGCCTGTGCCCTCTCCACCAGTCCAGCCATCTCACTCCCAGAGACAGAATGGGGTCTCGCAAAGCACCTAGTGTGGATCTCATGCGTGCTCTCACTTAACTCCTTCCCGCTCCCATACGATGCGTCTGGGTACAGGGGGTCTGCATACTACAGGGCCGGTCATGGTTACTTTGGAAGAACAGACCACTGGGGAGGGAGCCTATCCCCTTCGTCAGGTACAACGCTTCATGACTGGCTGCTAAACACTTCCTACCAGTTCTTGGTTACCTGTGGCAACTGCTCTCCAACTGCAACTGCCGAGTTAACCTTTCGTACTGATTTTGTTTCATACCCCATGTGTGCTTTACAGGCCCTGTTCTTCTGATATGCCATATGTTATCATGCACCCCTTTGAATAACATCAGACCAGGCGCTTAGAACGTTTTAGTAACTTTACTGTAAACTCTCATGGTCACATCCATACAAATGAAATACAGCCCATCCCTAACTGACTAAACTAAGACTGCCTAGGCGTACCTTAACAAGCTGCAAGTCAATAAGTGGTGTCCTCTGAAAGATTGGCAGATGCCCGATGTCCGGTGTTCTGTTCAACTACATGGCACAGCGATGGCCCCAGACCCATCCTTCCTCCTCTTAAATATGCACAGGGAAGGAAGGCAGGGCTCAAAGCCCATAAAAAGTGTCCAAACCCAAGTAACCCCCATCCCAGCATGGACAGGCTAACAGAACCCTCATTGTAGGCAACCTGCCTACAAGCTGAATTGCTACTAGCTTTGCTTGGATCTGTGTCATTGGAGACAAAAAGCAGCCCTCTGCCTGAGTCCTTACTCAGTTGATGGGAACAGTGTTTCCAGGTATGGAGGAGCATGTGATCTCCCTCATATGACAGTGTTCAGGCAATAACTCTTGAGCAGATCCATCTTGCTTAGGGTGAACTCCTGCAGCGTGAAGACAGCAAGGTAGTGTGGATGGTTGCTTAGGGGGGTGGGCTATCCGGATGCAGTGTTATGTGTAGCCTAGCACTACCCCCCGTAGGAGCTGCTGGTTAGATTTTGGGTCTACGCTCTGCCTCTCAACCCCAGAAGTTTGGCTCGAACCCTCGCTTGGCACAACTGGACAACACAACAATTGTGGAACCCACTGGCAGTTGGGAACCACAATGATATCATCTATATATATAAAACTCAACGTGTGTGTGTATGTATGTATGTTCCAGCATCACGTCCAAACGGCTAAAGATATTAACATGAAACTTGGCACACATGTTACTTATATGTCAGCAACAAACATAGGATAGGTGGTTTAACCCTTACCCACCCCCATTTGCCATGGTCGGGGTTTTTCTTTAAAGTCCCATTCAACTCTATGGGAAATACATGTTACTTCATAACTTCCAAACGGCTGTACATATTTCGATAACACTTGGTCACATGTTACTTATATGTCCACTTAAACTATAGGATAGTTAATTTATCCTTTAACTACCCCCATTTGTGAGGGTCGGGGTTTTTGTTTAAAGTCCCATGCAAATCAATGGGAAATGTATGTTCCCACATAACTTCTGTACGCCTGGAGATATTTCAATAATACCTGGTACACATATTACTTATATGCCAAATAAAAATATATGACAGTTAAATTAACCCTTACCTACACCCTTATATAAAAGATGGGTATATTTATATTACTATGATTTTCCTCCCCAAAAGGTTAAGATAGGAAGACCGGGCAACGCCGGGTATTCAGCTAGTACAGTGATAAAAATACAATTGAATGTTATTACCTTGTGCTGACCACCTGTTCAAATGGTAATAGATAAGGCTCCACACAAAATGCAGTTTAACCAAGAAGTGTTTACTTGGTAGAGAAAAAAACGAAACAGAGTTAAACAACAACAGTTGACTTCTTACAGGGCCCTGCAAGAGTCAATGATAAAGATTAAGAACAGGTTTAAATAACACAGACCAAAGCATAGACCTGTGTAAGAATGAGGTGGAGGGGTTTCCCCAATATAGTACTATCAGCACTGGAGTACCTCTCCACTAGGCCTCACCCAGCTCTCAAGAACAACAATACTGTACAAAATGAGTATAAAATACCTATGCTATGTATAAGAGTCTATAACGATTTAGTCCCCCCCTAGCGGGCAGTTCTTGAACACGTGTCCTACTATGATAGCTTAGTTAGTCAGACTGAGTCTTGTAATTGTTCCTTTCCGGTTAACTGAAGTCTTCTCTAGCATTAGTTGGTGCACATTAACAACTTGTAATCCAATAGGGACAAAGAAATTTTAAAAACGAACATTCAAAGTAAATATGGCGTGCTGGCGGCCAATTCCGTTAATGCACAGCCTGGAACATAGGCCAAACACTGCGTCAAGGATCCCCTCTCAGGATAGGCGATCCACGCTGGCGACTGTAGGCCCAGGCTTCTGAGGCCTAGGCTTTCTTGAAGTAGGCCTGAGCACAGGCTTCCTGCTTGCTAGAAGTTGCCGTCCCAAGAGAGCGAATGTACGCCTCCCCTTCCTTTAAAGGGGTTTTCCACCTTATTTTTAAGTTTATTAAAAGTCAGCAGCTACAAAAAGTGTAGTTGCTGGCTTTTAATAAACAGACACTTACCTGCTCCACGGCTCCAGCGTCGCGCCGGCCGGGGCTCCGCTCCTCGCCCTCCCTCGCCGGCCGGCGTCTTCATTCTTAGTGTGGGCACCCGGCAGTGACAGCTTTTGGCTTCATGGCCGGGCACCCACTGCGCATGGGCGAGCGGCAGTGCGCATGCGCGGGCGGCGCCGTCCGATTGGACAGGCGCTCGCCTACAGGGAGGGGCTGTGAAAAGGCGATTAAGCTAATCGCCTTTCCAGCCCCTCGGCGGAAGGAGGAAGTGGGACAGGAAGTCCCCTTCTCCTGAAGCCCCCACTCCCACCCCAAAAAAATTACATGCCAAATGTGGCATGTAAGGGGGCGAGGAGTGGGTTAAGCGGAAGTTCCATTTTTAGGTGGAACTCCGCTTTAAGTAACTTCTCCCAGAAGGCTATGCCTGAGGCAATGCACTTTGGGTAGCACAGTTGCACTGTGGGTATCGTAGTCTGTTAAACACCCAAGGCAATAGAGTCTTTATCTCCCTACACTTCAAGTTCCATAATGCAATGTTGTCATGTCATAAAACCAAACAAGTGGTGGCAGTATAAGGATTGACCATCGGAGGGAGCCGAGTTCCTTCTTAATTACAAACTGTAGTCTATCGGCCACATTGCAAAGTGACACCTTGCTACATGTGGTTGATTTAAAGAGGCAGGTAACATTTTCTCTTTAAGGCCATCCTTTTCAGATGATTTATATCATTAATACATATCTACATCATCTGGATGGAGAGGAATTCCAATTTTTGGCATTCTACTATGGAAAGTAAAGGCAGAACTCCTGATGTAAATCATTTTTCCATGGCAGAGAATAAGAAAATATTGAAGACAATGATCAACATGATATCAAGGCAACTAACATATTCTTAAGGAGGGTAGAAAATTCTGATTAATTATTTCTTTTTATATGTTTCTTTTAAAGATGTGCAGTTTTTCAGTTGCACAATCTAATGTTTTATTAACTGCTTAACGACCATCGCATTTATATGTACGTCCACAAAATGGCACGTACAGGCAGATGGGCGTACCCGTACGTCCCTGCCTTTCCGCGGGTCGTGGGTCCAATCGGGACCCCCCCCCCCCAGGTACATGCGGCGGTCAGAAATCGGGAGCTGATAGCTGAAGAACGGGGAGAGCCGTATGCAAACACGGCTTCCCCGTGCTTCACTGTGGCGGCTGCATCGATCGTGTTATCCCTTTTATAGGGAGACACAATCAATAACATCAGACCTACAGCCACACCCCCCTACAGTTGTAAACACACACTAGGTGAAGCATAACTCCTTCAGCGCCCCCTGTGGTTAACTCCCAAACTGCAACTGTCATTTTCACAATAAACAATGCAATTTAAATGAATTTTTTGCTATGAAAATGACAATGGTCCCAAAAATGTGTCAAAATGGTCCGAAGTGTCGGCCATAATGTCGCAGTCATGAAAAAAATCGCTGATCGCCGCCATTAGTAGTAAAAAAAAAAATAATAATAAAAATGCAATAAAACTATCCCCTATTTTGTAAACGCTATAAAATTTGCGCAAACCAATCGATAAACGATTATTGCGATTTTTTTTTAGCAAAAATAGGTAGAAGAATACGTATCGGCCTAAACTGAGGAAAAAAAATGTTTATATATGTTTTTTGGGGATATTTATTATAGCAAAAAGTAAAAAATATTGCATTTTTTTCTAAATTGTCGCTCTATTTTTGGAGAAGAAAGATAAGCCGTACACCTTGAGAAAGTCCACAAACACCTCTGGTGATCCCAACAGCTCACCTTAGATCAGGCAGAATACACCTGATAGGGAAGCCTTAATAAATGGCAGTCTGGTCTTGATGGTCTTGATGGTAGAGATAGCTCTTACGATCCAGGTAAGTACATGCAAAAATCACATGATTGACGATACGCGTCGGGATTGGAGCGCTGGAGGACCTCTAGCATCCGACAGACGGAATACGAGTTCGCTACTCGTGGATATATGCCATCTACACCAATTTGCCTCTGTTTTTGCCTTTCTCTGGTTCTAAGGCTGCTGATGCTCCCTGGCTACCTCAGTCTTGCCCCTTCGTTGGCACCCTCCCCATGCCCAGGTGGCTTTATTCCCTACTAACTCACTAATTAATCTCAGTGGGCTGGATTCAGATACAATGGTGTATCTATCCCCCCGGCGTAACGTATCTCAGATACGTTACGCCGCCGTAAATTTGGGCGCAAGTTCTGTATTCAGAAAGAACTTGCGCCCTAAGTTACGGCGGCGTAACGTATGTGTGGCGGCGTAAGCCCGCCTAATTCAAATGGGGATGTTGTGGGCGTGTTTTATTTAAATTTAACATGACCCCGCGTATTTTACGTTTTTTGTGAACGGCGCATGCGCCGTTCGTGAAAGAAACCCAGTGCGCATGCTCGAAATTACGGCGCAAAGCCTCATTGGTTTCGACGTGAACGTAACTTACGCAAAGCCCTATTCGCGAACGACTTATGCAAACGACGTAAAATTTTCAAAATTCGACACGGGAACAACGGCCATACTTAACATAGGATACGCCGCACATACCCCTCATATAGCTGGGGTAACTTTATGCCGGAAAAAGCCTAACGCAAACGACGTAAAAAAAAAGCGCTGGTCGGTCATTCGTTTCTAATTTGGCGTAAATACTAATTTGCATATTCCTTGCGTAACTATACGGAAGCACCACTTATCGGTCAGCGAGAATATGCAGCCTAAGATACGACGGTGTAAGACACTTACACCAGTCGGATCTTAGGGATATCTAT
Organism: Rana temporaria; assembly: GCF_905171775.1. NCBI lineage: Eukaryota > Metazoa > Chordata > Amphibia > Anura > Ranidae > Rana > Rana temporaria. The sequence continues at coordinate 375,888,654 of NC_053493.1, read as the reverse complement.
GCGTAACTGATTCTCTGAATCAGGCGCATAGATACGACGGCCCGCACTCAGAGATACGACGGCGTATCAGGAGATACGCCGTCATATCTTGTTTCTGAATCAGGCCCAGGGTGTACAAAGTACCATAAACCAGAGAAACAATAAGATTTCAGTTTACTGCAGCACATTTGAATCATTGATAGACAAGTTCTTATTAGCTGTGGAGGTTGCTGTACTTTTAATGTTTGCCTTATTTAATAAGTCTCATTGCTTCTTGGTGTCATAATTGGTATTATTTTCATTGCTTCCCTTAAAAAGGAGCCGTTCAGCTTCCTGCTTAGCTGGCAATATAAACATTATTATGTTACCAGGGGCGTAACTAGAAATCACAGGGCCCCATAGCAAAATGTTGTATGGGGCCCCCCCCCTCCAAAAAAAAATGAAATAATGCCATTGAACAACACATTACTACACTCATGTGGCACAGTACCCAAGCAACAGCTTATATTAATTTTGAACAGCAAAACAAAAATTTAAATAACCATATTGGTTATTTGCCCCCTTCATGACCAGGCCATTTTTTGCGATACGGCACTGACAATTGCGTGGTGGTGACATTGTACCCAAAAAAAAAAACCTTTGTTTTCCACAAATAGAGATTTCTTTTGGTGGTATTTGATCACCTCTGCGGTTTTTATTTTTTGCGCAGTAAACCTAAAAAAAGCGTAAATTTTGAAAAAACAAGCAATATTTTTTACTTTTTGCTATAATAAATATCCTCACAAAAAATCGAATTTCTTCCTCAATTGCAATAAGCGTATATTTATTAGTTTGCACAAAGGTTTTAGCATAGGGAATAGATTTATGGCATTTTTTTCATAATTTTTTTTTCTTACTAGTAATTCGGTGATCTGTGATTTTTAGCGGGACTGCGACATTGCGTCAGACAGATTGGACACTTTTTTGGAACCACCGATTACTGTATAAATGTCACAGGCAAGGAAGGGGTCAACACTAGGGGGCAATCAAGGGATTAACTGTTTTGCCTAGGGAGTGTTTCTAACTGTGGGGGGCTGGGACTGCCTGAAGGAGGAGTTCCTCAACAGTAAAAACAGGAGATCTGTCTCTTCTCCCCTGACAGAACGGAGATCTCTCTATTTATATTGACAGATCTCCATTCTGTCTCTGTCAGGAGCAGTCACGGGTGGCCAGCGAGCATCGCAGGTGGCCCGGCAGCCACGAGCATTGGCTCCAGCGGTTGTGCCACGGGACTTAAAGCGGCCCGACGTAAAGCTATGGTGATTCGTTCAGGGGAGCTAACCTGCCACAGTATAAAACAGTATCACTTTATAGGTTAAGGCTGGCCATACATTATACAATTTCCTTGTACAATATTCCTTAAGATTTACCAAAACTATATAATAATCTTATCAAAGACTCTCAATTTGTATGCAACCAAATAGACCCTTGCACTACATAGTTGAAGGTAAATCTAAAGGAAATTGATCAAGAAAGTTGTATAATGTATGGCCAGCTTAAGACAAGCCTGTTAGGCAAGAATTGGGGAAATTAAACAATTTCTATACTTTTACAGCTGAATGACGTTTTATTAGGTGTAGAAGCAGCATTAGTGGAGATGGATCTTAGTATTTGTTCGTAGGTTTAGTTTGAGGGTTTAGCAGGCAGTTCTGCATCCATACAGTGGCCCTACAGGTGGTCCTTTTATAAATCTTCAAAGATTAGAAATGACAGACGTGCCAGCCCACTAGTAAGTGTCCAGAACGGTCTTTATTAGACTCAGCAGTCAATGAAGGAAAGCAAACGCATTTCGGGGACTGCAGTAGTCTCTCTTCATCAGCGCTGAGAAGTGGCAGTTGTAAAGTCGGAATTGCTTAAAGCGGGGGTTCACCCTATAAAAAATTTCTAACACTACGAAAAAAAAAAGGTCAGTGTAATTTTATTTGCAGAACTGGGCTGGATGTAGTGTTAGAAATTTTTTATAGGGTGAACCCCCGCTTTAAATGCTATTAGTGACAGAAAGTGTCTATTTCTCATATAAACCAGCAATTTGGCAGTGGGTTGGTGCTTCCATCATTTCTTGTCTTTGATTATTTTTTATCATTGGATAGCATTAGCAATTGCTATATATTTTCCATTTTCATCCTTTGTTAAATCTTGGTGCTTCTGATCTCCTCCATGCTTATTCAGTCACATTTCTGTCTACATACACTCACTCCAGCGTCACCTGTATGCATAGGCGTGCGTAGCCTATTGCATTAGGGTGTGCACCCCAAAGCTCAAACACGTGTGTGTGTGTGTGTGTGTATATATATATATATATATATATATATACACACACACACACACACACACACACACATACACATATATATGTATGTATATGCTGAGCCATTCTTTTACCACCCCTCAACCGCTACCACCTTTTAGCTGTAGAGGCAAATGCAGCAGCTGCAATTATACCCCTTTTTGCTTTCAGCAGGTGTAGCACCCGTTGACTTTGACCCAGTCAAGTGAATGCCGGCACTTTGCAAGCTCCCCGCAACTGTGTGCAGTGTGGAGTTCAGGGGGTTAAAGCAGGTGGTGTGGAGGCGATACAACACCTCCTTGCCACCTCTAAAATGCTCTATGAAGAGCGATTTGATTGCGTATCGCTACATATGTCACAGTTCCCCCCTCAAATCTGAGTCCTCCATTACATCAGAGTCCACAGCATTCCTCCTTACACCAGAATCAATAGTGTTACATCTTATCTCACAGTTTTCCCTTTTACATGAGAGTCCTCAGAGTTCCCCTTTAGACTGGGAAACCTGATGTAAAGAATGCTGTGGACTGTGGTGCAAAGGGGAATTGTCATATAAGGGGGTCTTAGGTCACTAGAGTCCCCAGCATTTCCTCTTATATCAGGATTTCCCCTCTTTCATCAAATTCCCCCTTTATATACACTGTAAGGGGGGCTCTGACACAAAAGGGAGCTCTTCAGACTGTGATGTAAAGGGGGGGGGGCTCTGATGTGAGGGGGTCTCTGGTTACCACAGAGTCCACTGAGATCCCACTTACATCAGAGTTCCCTTTTACCCCAGAGTCTGCAGAGTTCCCCTTTAAACCAGACAATAAGTATTTCTAGAAGGGGGCAGTGACGGCTGGTGCTCAAAATTTTTGGGGGTCGCGAACAAACTGAAAAGAAAACCCATCAAATTGAAGCCACTGTGCCCATCAAACGCAGCTACTGTGTCCATCAATTGTCATCACGGTGCCATCAAATGCAGCCACTGTGCCCATCAAACACAGCTACTGTGCCCATCAATTGCCGTCACAGTGCCATCAAGCGTAGCCACTGTGCCCATCAAACGCAGCCACTGTGCCATCAATTGGCGCCACTGTGCCCATCAATTGCCACTACTGTGTCCATCAAATGCTGCCAGTCTGCATCCCCCACCCAGCACTTACCTTGTCTCGTGGGGCAGAGGTGTCCTCCACACTCCTCAATGTCTTCTCCTGTCCTCTGCTATGATTGGGTGCCTGATAGGCATCCAATCACAGCGCCTGTCGTTTCAGCCAATCAGGTGACAGGTAACAGACCTGAGCACCTGATTGACTGAGAGGCGGTTCAGTGTTAGGAAAGTGAAAATTCATTCGCTTTCCTAACACAACACTGGACAAATACACATAATGGTGCAAGATGTGTGCCACAGATATAGAGACAATAAACTTTAAAAGTTTGCTGCAAGTCCCATTAGTCCATGATACACTTTCTATGTGTGTATATTGCCCTCCCCTCAATGGAACTACAAATCCCAGCATAGTAGGCTGGACTCCTATTTCTCAGCAGTTTTCCTGGTCCTACACACACACATACAGTGTGACTTGCACTGCAGGAGAGGACATCCTCTCTCCCTCCCTGCCTGCCTGCTGTAGTGCCATCCACACACACACTGCCAGAGTCTGTTCCCCCCTCTCTCCTTACCAGTGACATCTCCTAAGTCCCATGTCCTGGCAGGTCTCATTGTTGGCAGACTCGAACCTCACTGCAGGGATGAAGCTGGGAGGCGGGGCACTCGGAGGCAGAGCAGGGACGAAAAAGTTACATCCTCTGCCTGGGACGATCCTGGAATGGTTTTCTTGTCAGGAAAGGACACTTGTGGGCTGCGGAAGCCCCATGGTAAGAGCTGGCAGGACTGCTGGCTGGAGATTAGAAAGATCAGATGACATGACAAAATCAGGGGGTTAATCCAGCGCTGATGCTACTTCTGCAGTTTCAGCTACAACATCCCTGACAGCAGGCAGCGGAGTGATATTCAGCTTTCAGGGATGCTGTAGCCGGAACTATAGAAGTAGCATCGGAAAATGCGGCCACCTGCTTGCTCAATCCGCGATCAGTGGCTGCATTCACAAGAGTTACACAGCCAATGAAATGATGGTCCCAATTGCAGAGTAGCAGCTCAGCCATTGTTATTAACCAGAGGTGCCGAAATAGAGATTTTGCTGGCAAAAAAGTCCTGGGGTGTGATGGATGTGCCTGGGCATTAGGGTGTGCCCAGGCACACCCCGTGTGCACGTCTATGCCTGTATGTCATTTGTACTGGCGTCCTGATGTCTGTGACTTGTGTGTCTGAAGGAGCACAATTGAGAAACAGTTGTCAGTGTCACCCTATACTTCAGTGCTGAATAAGGAATAAGCCTGAATAAGGACCTTCATGGGGTGCAGACAAACATTCTCCCCCTTCTGTGTCGCCACTAACCTACCTCCAAGCACTCCTGTGCTGAAGCAGCCACGATTGCCAGCTTCCCCTCTGCTTCAGGAATTTGTCAGCTGCCTGCCACCTCCGCGCACCTCACAGCCTCTCGCTCGCAATCTAAGCTAAGGGGAGCAAGATCACTCCGCCAGGGAAGGAAATGGGCAGCAGCAGGCTGGTGGCCGGGACTGTAAGCAGCAGAGCTGGCGCGGGATGCACTGCACATGCGCCCGAAACAGAAAAAAAAGTCCCTCTACTCCCGAGTCCCAACACCACATAATCAGAGAGGAGGGGCCTGAGAAATAGGAACAATACACCCCCCCCCCCCAAGCTAGCGGGAGTGGCTGAGCAGGGGGGGGATTTAGAATACACTTTTTTTTTTTTTATTTATTCTGCACTATAGCCTATCAGCGGCCCTGCCGGGCCCCACTCGGCTGCGGGCCCCATAGCGTCCGCGTGGGTCGCTATGGCGGTAGTTCCGCCACTGTATGTTACTAATAAAAAAAGAGGAATTTAGGTCGTTGATGTAAATCTTTTCTTTTTATCAAGGCAGTTAGCTAATGGTACCGCATTACTGTTCTTTCTAGTAGGATTCCACAGCAACCTCTCTTGATCCAAAACAAAATATTCTCTGAAGAGTTATTATTACGGCTTTGTTGAGCTTCTGCAGCTTAATGACATTGCCCTCTCTCACCCAGCCTGTTGAGTAGTACAGCATGTAATACAGCATGGTGTGGCAGGCGGTAAACACACAGAGTCATGATTTTTAAAGAACATTGTACATGCTTACAGGCATACAGAGGTTGACAGCGGTCAGAAGACAGCCAACAGCATCTTCCACGAGGAGCAAAGAGCGGCCTAGCAGGTTTACACCCAAATGGGGAACTTCCTGAATAGGTGGACATAGGATCCTGAACTCTCCCTATTCCATACCTCCCAACCGTCCCGGATTTAGCTGGAATGTCCTGCGATTTGCGGTAAATCCCGCGGTCCCGCGAGCAGTGCAAATGTCCCGCAATTTCACGGCACCCCCCCTCGATTACCGCGATTCGAGGCAAATCCATCCCGAGGTCCCGCGATTTGCGGTAAACCCCCCTCCCCCTCTACAACTCTGATCCGTGAACCCCCCGCTCAACAACTCCGCTCCGTGAACCCCCCCGCTCTCCAACTTTGATCCGACCCCCCCGCTCAACAACTCCGATCCGTGCCCCCCCCGTTCAACAACTTTGATCTGCAAACCCCCCCCCGCTCAACAACTCTGATCCGTGGACCCCCCCCCGCCCAACAACTTAGATCCGCGGACCCCCCCACTCAACAACTCCGATCCGTGGACCCCCCCCCGCTCAACTCAACAGCTTTGATCCGCGGACCCCCCCCCCCCCCCCGCTCAACAACTTCTTTTGGGGGGTATGCTCATTTGTCCCTCATTCTGAAGTTGAAAAGTTGGGAGGTATGCTACTCCACCATAATCATCCGAGCCGTTGTGGCCGGGGGTTAGTCAGCCTGCTTGCCCCCTCCCTTGGGACTACATCCCTGTGGGGGGGACAGGCTAAACACAGCGTCTCCCCGCAGGGATGTAGTCCCAAGGGAGGGGGGAGCATGCTGACTAACCCCCAGCCAGATGATGGGGGCAAGCTTACTGAGGAGAAACAGGAAGTGAAAAATTCAGACAAAGAAAAAAAACATTTAGAAGGGAAATCGAAGGAAAGGGTAAGTGAACCAACAATGCACTAGCTTAAAGGAACCTATTTAGAGAATAAACCTTTACAACCCCTTTAAGAGTTTTTTTTTTTTTTCAAATAACAAATTTACCTGCTCTGTGCAATGGTTTTGCACAGAGTGACCCCAAACCTCCTCTCCTGGGGTCCCTCATCGGCGCTCTTGGCTCCTTCTCTTTTAAGGGTGCCCACATAGCAAGCTGCTTGCTATGGAGGCACTTGTGTGGGCTCAATCCTGAACCACACACAGCCTGGTTCAGCCCCACCCCCTGCTCCCTCCTCACAGGCTGTGATTGACAGTAGCAAGAGCCAATGGCTCCTGCTGCTGCTGAGTCTCCTGTGAGAAGAGAGAGGGGGGAGAGGGGAAAGTTTTTTTCTTACCTAAATGCAGAGAATGCATTAAGGTAAAGGCCAGGCCTCGGGGCGGCAGTGGGTGCAGGGGCGGCACTGTGGCTGAGAGGAGAGGACACTTTCATTTTCATTTCGGGAGTTCCCCCTGTCATGCGGATGGTGAGAGGAGAGAAAACAGAGGAAAGAGGAGGTGAGATGGTTCTCGGCAGCAGCACCCCCCCTTCCGGTTCTCAATGTAATTTTGTCATTTTTGGCAGCAGCACCCCCCAATGCTCAATGTCATTTTTGGCAGCAACACCCCCCAGGTTCTCAGTATCCTTCCGAAAAAGTCCCCCGGCAGATAATGTCCCCCCTCTACTGTGTAGACGAGGGCGGCATTGAAGGACCCGGTCTTGGGGCGGCAAAGGGAGTAAATCCGGGCCTGCCTTCAAGCCTTCTTCACAGATGCAGTAGAAATGTTTTTTTATGGGATTAAAGCGGAGGTCCCGCAAATTTTTTTTTTATTAAAAGCCAACAGCTACAAATACTGCAGCTGCTGACTCTTAATAAATGCACACTTTCCTGTCTAGGGTGCCAGCGATGTCGGCAGCAGAAGACAAGCAAACGCTTGGCTCTCGGCTGCCCCCGCTGCCAGCCGTGGTGAGGAAATCAGCCTTGCGGCTTCACTGCCCGGTTCCTTACTGCGCATGCGCGAGTAGTGCTGTGGGCTCTCAGTGGTCCCGCTGTCTCCTGGGACCAGTGTGTTTCCCAGAAGGCAGCGGGGGGGAGAGGGGAGTGACTCCCATGGGAGTTTCTCCCCGGAAGTGGGTGCAAATACCTGTATTATACAGGTATCTGCACCCCCCCTCCCCCTGAAAGGTGCCAAATGTGACACCGTAGGGGGGGTTCCGAAAAGCGGAACTTCCATTTTTGGGTGGAACTCCGCTTTAAGTTAATTTTCCTGGAAAAGAGGGACTTTGCAATAAATTGCAATTCATCTGATCACGCTTCATAACATTCTGGATTATATGCAATTGTCCATCATAAAAACAGGCTTTGTGAAAATGTATATTTGTGTTATTCTCAAAACTTTTGGCCACAGCTGTATGTAGGAATGTAGCCACCCTGCCCTGCTTGTTCCTGCCATGGACTATGGGGTTTGTAATGTACATAGAGAAGTGCAAGTGACTACATCTAACCATAGGTGTGCACAGTCTATTGGATTAGGGTGTGCACCCCAAAGCTCAAATGCACATGTGTAAATATATATAGCAATGGTCATTGGCAGTAGAGCAGTGGATGATGTCAGTAGGGCAGAAATTGTTGTTAGTAGTTTATTTTAATAATTTTTTATTTTTGCTTTTTTACAATTCTTTAGGAGCCCCATTGGGGGGCTTTGGTGAAATATCAGGGGTCTAAACAGACTTAACAGACCCTTGATGTCTCACTTTTGAGATAGGGAAAGGGACTAAGGACAGAGAGAGATTCACCATTCTCTTTCTCTGCAGCCAAGCAGCAGGGGGAATCTGCTCAGCACAGGGTGATTAGGGTGTGCCCAGGCACACCTGGCACACCCTGTGCGCACACCTATGCATCTAACATGCACTGCTTTTTCCAAACAACAGGAAGTGAAGGGAAAAAGGAGAAGTTCAGGAACTCATGAAGGACGTTACATGGAGGCAAAAAAACACAGTAATAAAAGAAAAAATACGTCAAATAGATTACAGGGCCATTAAAGCGGGAGTTCACCCATAAAACAATTTTCCCCCTTAGATGGATGCTAGATGGATGCTCGTTTTGTCTAGGGGAATCGGCTAGTTGTTTTAAAATATGAGCTGTACTTACTGTTTTCGAGATGCATCTTCTCCGTCGCTTCCGGGTATGGGTCTTCGGGAGCGGGCGTTCCTTCTTGATTGACAGTCTTCCGAGAGGCTTCCGACGGTCGCATCCATCGCGTCACTAGTAGCCGAAAGAAGCCGAATGTCGGTGCGGCTCTATACTGCGCCTGCGCACCGACGTTCGGCTTCTTTTGGAAAATCGTGACGCGATGGATGCGACCGTCGGAAGCATCTCGGAAGACTGTCAATCAAAAAAGGAACGCCCAGTCCCGCAGCCCATACCCGGAAGCGGCGGAGAAGATGCATCTCGTAAACGGTAAGTAATGCTCATATTTTAAAACAACTAGCCGATTCCCCTAGACAAAACGAGCATCCATCTAAGGGGAAAAAGTGTTATGTACGGGTGAACCCCCGCTTTAAGTAGTAGATGTGTATGCAGGGCTTTTTTTCAGCGGGAACGCGGGGGAACGCAGTTCCGGCACCTACTGGACTGACTGTATGTAATGTCAAGGGGTGCTGGGGTGTGCTGCAGGGTATTGATGCGCACTGCTGGTGGATCTATTCTAGCTGGAGGGGATCTATTTTTGCAGGGGGTTCTATTGTTGCTGAAGGAGATCTACTGTTGGGGGAGATGTCTATTTTTGATGGCTGCCAGAGAGTCTATTAATGCTGGCTGTGCAGAGATCTGTTCATGCTGCTGGGAGTCTATTGTTGCTGGGGGGAGATTTTGTTGTGGGTGGTACATTGTTAGGGGGATCTATTGTTGCTGGCTGAAGGGGAAACCTAATTCCATACTAATTACTTAGCACAACAAAATGATACTTGGTTCTGAATTGTCTAAAAGGGGCGGTACTGGGAGGTGGGTAGGGGATGGAACCAAAGGAAGTTGCTCGGAGGTGTGTAGGGGTGTAAAAAAGTGACTCGGAAAAGGGGCGTTCCTGCACCTATTGTCTGAGAAAAAAAGCCCTGTGTGTATGGATTATTTTTGGAGAATAAGGATATAATTTGGTGTCACTTTAAGGAAAACAATCTGTCGCAGAAAATTCACAGGCTAAGTAAACCTGGTCTCCTGGGAGTTGGGAATTTATGTACATCCTGTTTGCTATCCATATGCCAAAATCCCAGCTATCGGGTCACCTCAAGGGTGTCTTTACCTTACCAATGCACCTTGAAAACATTGTAAGCATATTCTACAAGACTTAGTGAGTACAACACGGTGTCAGCATCTGTTCAAAGATATCTGTAACTGCCTTAGAGGCATTTGCTGGCAAGGAATAAAAGAATGGCGCATTAATATCAGCATCAGATAAATATAGATTTGAAAATCCCCAGGAAAGAAATACTCGGAATTCTATGATTTCCAGGTGTTAGAAGAAATGAAACATCTGATGCTGACTCTTCTAGGGTTTCAGGTTAAAGAACAAGAGAGATACACAAACATCTTTTAGTTTCAGGCTAAGTTCACATTTATGTGTGTTGGGACTACGTGCAAAATTGCGTGCTTTTCCGACTCGCACAGAAACGTGCTGCCATTGAGCAGCTAATGTTAATGACACCCCTATGCATCTTCAAACGCTTGTGTTTTCATGCACACTAAACCGCATGGCGCCACAGCGTGTAGGTGTGAATGAAGCCTTAGGCCGCGTACACACGATCGGTTAAACCGATGAGAACGGTCTGATGGACCGTTTTCATCAGTCCAAACCAATCGTGTGTGGGCGCCATCGGTTATTTATCCATCGGTTAAAAAAAGGCAACTTGTTTTAAATTTAACCGTTGGATTCCTAACCGATATAAATAAACCAATCGTTAGTAGGCACGACCATCGGTTAAAAATCCACGCATGCTCAGAATCAAGTCGACGCATGCTTGGAAGCATTGAACTTTGTTTTTTTCAGCACGTCGTTGTGTTTTACGTCACCGCGTTCTGACACGATCGTTTTTTTAACCGATGGTGTGTAGGCACGACTGACCATCTGTCAGCTTCATTGGTTAACCATCAGACCGTTTTCATCGGATGGACCGATCGTGTGTATAGGGCTTAAGTGTCTACCTTCAAAAGTCATTTAATCGCTTATAAGTAGGATTGCACCCATACCGTTCCTTTATCGGCAAGTACGAGTACCGACACTTTTGGTCAAGTGCTCGCCGATACCGAGTACCGATACATTGCAGTGCGATTTGTGTCAATACAAAATAAATGGGCGCATTTTGCGCTGCAAATAATTGCATGCAAAGGTGGTGCGATTCTTTTGCAAATCGCATCTGATTTCCCCCACTGATTTTTCCCACTTAAAAAATGTTATAACTCACATAAGTAAATATCTGGTCAAATGCAAAATCTGCATAAATGTCCCGGTCCCGCCGATGATAGCAAATCACGGCTCCTGGAAGTGCTCACAGGGCTGGATGAGAAGTTCCTGGACCCCGTGGGTATAGAGCGGAAGGGATGTTAGCTCGGGGGCAGCCGCCTCCACATCTCCTCCAGCCTTGTGAGCACATCTAGCGGCCGTGATTTTCTATCATGAGCGGGACCAGGAGACCTGTGCAGATTTTATATTTGAACGGTACTTAACCACTTCTTGCCCACCATATAGCAGAATGACATGCACAAATTATTTAATTTATGCTGATTGGACGTCATATGATGTCCAGCATGATAAGCCACGCCCGCGGGGGTGCAGCGTAGCGATCAGTGGTGTGTTGTGTAAGTCTGACACCCAGCATCACCAATCTCGGTAAAGAGCCTCTGACGTAGACTCTTTACCATATGATCAGCTGTGTCCAATCACAGCTGATCACAGCGTAAACAGGAAGAGACATTCTTAGGCTTTTCCTCCACTCGCACTGACAGACGCGAGTAGAGGAGAGCCGATCAGCTGCTTTCCTGACAGGGTCGCTCATTGATTATGAGTGCAGCCACCCGAGGATGCCCACCCAGGACCACCAGGTATGCCCACCCATGGCCACCAGGGTTGCCTGCCAATCAGTACCCATTTGAGATGCCAATCAGTGCCCATTAGTCACGCCTGCCAGGGCATCCTCATCAGTGCTGCCTATCAGAGCCATCTATCAGTGCCCATCAGTGCCACCTATGAGTGCCCGTCAGTGCCGCTATTAATGCCCATTAGTGCTGCATATTTGTACCTCATCATTAGTGCCACCTCATCAGTGCCCATCAGTGAAGGAGAAAACGTACTTATTTACAAAAACAGAAACAAAGAAAAGCTTTTTTTTTTTTATCTAAATTTTATATGTGTTTAGCAAAAAAAAAAACAGTGTTGATCAAATAACACCAAAAAAAAAGCTCTATTTGTGGGAACAAAATGATAAAAAATTGTGCTTGGGTACAGCGCTGTATGACATCGCAATTGTCATTTAAAATGCCGTCTTATGACGTCCACCCAGAACGAGAGCCGCACCGCCCTGCTGGCATTTGACGGTGGACAGGTGGCAAGTGGTTAATGAGAGTTCTAGCATTTTTAATAAACTGCCCACTAGATGGTGCTTTTCCCTTTCTGTACACACACAGGAGCGGTAGGGGAAATCATATGTGATTCGGATAGGAATCGCACCACGATTCTTTGCAGTGCGGTTTTGCACCCATACATTTTTTATTGATGCAAATCGCACCACATGGGTTTCGGTATCGGGAGCATTTGCACAAGCACGGATACTCGCGCAAATGCTTGGTATCGGTGCATCCCTACTTATAAGGCCTTGGTCACATGAGCGTACTAAATAGTACTCCTGTGCGCTCGAGCGCTATGTTTACCCACACTGGGATGCTAAGATGCAGCGGAGGAGATCTCTGTATTTAAATATCTTGCTTGGATGTGGGGATCTGTCAGTTTTGTTTTTTGTTCAACCAGTTGGTTGAATGAAAAAACTGCTTAAGACAGGCAGTGTGTTTCTGGCCGGTCCACTAAGTTATAGTAAAGGAACAAAAGCCTAAAAAATAAAACGAATACAGCCATCATATTTAAAGGCTACATTTAGCCTTTTAAGGTGTAACATGCTCCAACTCCTGCCCCCCCTACCCCCTGATGCCCCATGACAGTGGATGAAGGGTCTTCTCCATTGCAGCTACTGTCACATTTCAAATTCCGGGCATCATTCATTCACAGCAATCTATGAATGAATAAACTACAGATGGCTTGTAGTTCTCAATGAGCTGTGAGGGTGCTGATGAGCATCCTCATAGTTCATAATCACTTACTCTAGCTTTATAACAGAAAGCATGTACGGCAGTATGGGCAAAAAAAGCTGAAGTAAGTATCTGCAGGATAGTGGAGTATCTAGGGTATGGCAGCCATGGAAAGTGCCATGGGCGCCATATGAAGGGGGCGCTGTTGAGTGGCTGGACAGCAAGACACTTACCAGGGTCTGAGGGTCTCTTCTTCCCTCCTCCCAAGCAAAGGCAGGATCTCCTTTTCAGCACCTTTGCTAATGGACAATGGCAGCGCTATCCCTGCTACGTTCAGCCACAGCCCTCCCTTGTTCTCCCAGGCTCTCCCATTCCATCTGGTCGGATTGACAGCGCACAAAGAAGAAGGAGGAACCTCAGTTTCTCCCTCTCCCCTGTGAAAACTGAGGCCTTAAGTGATGAAGATTTCATCACTTCCAGTATTGGTTCTGCATTTACCTGGCCTTGGAGGGCAGAGGAGGGATCAGGGGTCTAATAAACCCCAGATTTCTCCATAAAGAGGATATGTCACTACCCAAGATATCACAAGGGATTATAAATGTCACTAGTTTTGTTAGCTGTTTTTTTTTTGTTAAGGTTATCTGTGTAGCACTACCCCCGAAGGAGCTGCTGGTTTGTTTTGGTATCTGTTCTCTGGCTTTCAACCCCTGAAGCTGGCTCGAACCCTCCCTTGGCACAACTGGTATTGGTATGGATTGTGGATCCCACTGGCTGTTGGGGAAACACAATTCTATCACACCACAGTAACATTTGTAAATAAACTGTTACCTTGTGTTGTACTGGTCCCACAGCATAATACATAGACAGCACACAGGTTTAAACTTAACCAAGGAAACTTTACTTGGTAAGCAATTAGAGTAAAATAAAAAAGTAAAACAGTTAGTGGACTGCTTACAGGGCCCTGTAAGAGTCAATGATTATAATAAATAAATACAGGTTCGATTAAAGCACTTGAGACTGACCTGTGTAAGCGCACAGCAAAGGGATTCCTTCAGTAAGGTGTGTCTAATACTAAAGCACCTCTTCACCAGGCCTCACCCAGCTCTCACTAACAGCAACACTGTGCAACTTAATATAACCAAATACTTTAGATAAAAGAGTATATGAATATATGTACCGTATTTATCAGGGTATTCCGCGCGCCGGTGTATAACGCCGCACCCCAAGCTGAGAAGGGAAGTTTAAGGAAAAAAAAAAATTTGGATGTCTTGCCCGGCGTCCATCGGCAGCCTTGTCCGGCGTCTGTCTGCGGCCTTGCATGGGGTCCGTCCAGCCTTGTCAGTGTCCGTTGCGTCTGTCTTCCGGTCCGTCCAGCCTTGTCGGTGTCCGTCGCGTCCGTCTGCCGGGGGTTGCAGCGTTGGGTGTTTGAATTTGGCGCCTCGGTCGAGCTGTGCAGAGCCGGATTTCCGGTGTGTTCGGCTCCTCTCGGCTTCTCTTGGCTCCTCTCGTGTGGCTGCGGGCGGAGCCGAGCATGGCCGAGCCTAGCCGAGTGCGCAGTACATTCGGCTCGGTCTTTTTTCGGGCTTTGTTGGCGGCGCTCAGAGACAGCGAGGATCAGCTTCTCTCGCGTGGCTGCGGGCGGAGCCAAGCGTAGCCGAGCCTAGCCGAGTGCGCAGTACACTCGGCTCAGGCTTTGTCGGCGGCGCTCAGAGACAGCGAGGATCGGCGTATAACGCGCACCCACGATTTTCACCTGATTTTAAGGGGAAAAAAGTGCGCGTTATACGCCGATAAATACGGTATATCAGCCCAAGGGACATGCCCAAGAGAGTTAAGGCGGCACTGGAAAATAATGGTGGCCACACAAAATATTGACACTTTGGGCCAAATTTTGACATTTTCACTTAGGGGTGTACTCACTTTTGTTGCCAGCGGTTTAGACATTAATGGCTGTGTGTTGAGTTATTTTGAGGGGACAGCAAATTTATACTGTACACTGTACACTCACTACTTTACATTGTAGAAAAGTGTAATTTCTTCAGTGTTGTCACATGAAAAGATAGAATAAAATATTTACAAAAATATAAAGGGTGTACTTACTTTTGTAAGATACTGTAGATCTAGTAGTTTTATACACACAGCGTCCACACCTGCTACAGACGCATATTTAGTACCATCTGCTTATGGAAGCCATTTCCGTATTTTTTTTCTTTTTGACAATATGTAGATTTGAATGGAGTTTTTATATGACTCATCCCCACTTGTGAACCTGAACAAGTATCGGCCTTTCCATGAAGCTCAGTTTTCACTCTGAATGGCTTTATAGCTGAATAAAGGTAATGCTGATCCTGCCGGGTATTTTTAGTCGCTTTACCTTCTCACTCTATAGCCGTATTCATCTCAAGACCTTTCCATTACACAGTGCTTCTGTACGCTATAGTCTTCCCATTCTCCTTCTATTGGTCACCTATGTATGGTACATTCATCGCATCGTCTTTCTGTTTTATACCTTTACCTTTTTTTATGTTTCAGTCATGAAGTTGCCATGGTTACCTGACCCTGCACTTTACATGGGAAAAACAAAACAAATGAATGACCTTCCAGGCACACGGCATATCAATTAATTTTGCTGCACATAAACAGCAACATTATGTAGTGCTTGAAGTAGAATGAAATGCCTTTTTTTTCAATGACTCCACTCCATTTGAGGGGTGAAACATTCCGCAGTATGCTGTTTAGTGAACATTTTTGCCTAACATAACAAACATGTTATACTTACCTGCTCTGTGTAGTGGTTTTGCAAAGAGCAGCCCGGATCCTCCTCTTCTTGGTTCCCTCTTATGTGTTCCTGGCCCCTCCCTCCTGTTCAGTGCCCCCGCAGCAAGCAGCTTGTTATGGGGGCACCCGAGCCAGGCGGCGCCATTACGTTACTGCGCATTTGCCGCCTTATGTGTTTGACACATGTGAGTTAAAGGATTTAGATTAACCATTTACCACTGACAATGATCAGCTTTTATTTATGTAAAACTTTTATCCCAAAAGAAATAGAAAATCTTTCTGCATCTGTTGAAAAAAAATGTTAGCTGGAGCTAGACTTTAACCACTTCAGCCCCGAAAGAATTTACCCCCTTCCAGAGCACTTTTTGCGATTCGACACTGCATCGCTTTAGTTGACAATTGCGCGGTCGTGCGACGTGATACCCTAACAAAATTTATGTCCTTTTTTTCCCACAAATAGAGCTTTCTTTTGGCTTTCCTTTTTGCACTATTAAACAAAAAAAGAGTGTAAATTTGGGGAAAAAAGCAATATTTTTTACTTTTTACTATAATAAATATCCCCCCCCCCCCCAAAAAAAAACAATATATATATATATATATATATATATATATATATATATATATATATATATATATATATATATATATATATATATATAAAATGTCTTTCTCAGTTTAGGCCGATACGTATTTTTCTGCATATATTTGGTAAAAGCTTTTGGGTTTCTGATTTGATCGAACCAACCAAATAATAAAATCGAAGAATATATGGCCCACCATTACCCTCCCAACAGGTTGACCGCTCTGAAGTCCAAGGGGTGACAACACTTTCATATTTGTCTCCTCATGGGGCCCCTTATATAAAGAGTATTTTAGTACATTTTGTTACTTTGCAGAATAACAGCTTCACCTAAATTGTTATCAAATCAGTTTTCTAATACCGCTCACATCTAAAGATCGCATTTATTGCCATTGGGATAAAAAATGATGATGAAAAAAAAGCAAATAAGCATTTAAATGGAAGAAATGTTCTCATTAAAAGTCACTTCATTTCTCTATCGTGCTGGAAAATTGTGTTGGTTAATTAAATGAGAAAGGGAACAACTCCATGCATCACGCACCCATGGTTTCAGGAGTTGTATTAGGCAGATAACATTTCATGTTAAATTTACCACTGAATTCTGAAAATGTAAAAACAAAAGGCATCATTTAATTTGTTTGTGTTGAATAATTTTTTTGTAATTAACTTCTTTTTGTACTGTGGTTCATTTTTCTATATCCCAATCATAGCCTGTCACTTTAACCACTTAACCCCCGGACCATATTGCTGGTCAAAGACCAGAGCACTTTTTGAGATTCGGCACTGCGTCGTTTTAACTGACAATTGCGCAGTCGTGCGACGTGGCTCCCAAACAAAATTGACGTCCTTTTTTCCCCACAAATAGAGAGTTCTTTTGGTGTTATTTGATCACCTATGCGGTTTTTAGTTTTTGCGCTATAAACAAAAATAGAGCGACAATTTTGAAAAAAAATAATATTTTTTACTTTTTGCTATAATAAATATCCCCCAAAAATATATAAAAAAAAACATATTTTTTCCTCAGTATAGGCCGATACGTATTCTTCTACATATTTTTCGTAGAAAAAAAAATCGCAATAAGCGTTTATTGATTGGTTTGCGCAAAAGTTATAGCGTTTACAAAATAGGGGGTATTTTTATGGCATTTTTATTAATATATTTTTTTTACTAATAATGTCGGCGATCAGCGATTTTTTTTCGGTACTGCGACATTATGACGGACACTTCAGACACTTTTGACACATTTTTGGGACCATTGGCTTTTTTATAGCGATCTGTGCTATAACAATGCATTGGATTACTATAAAAATGGGGGGTGGACTGACATGGGGAAATTACTGATCTTCTGTTCATACATTGTAAAAATTGCAAAAGAAAAAAAAAGTGTGTACAATTGCAATACAAGTTATATTGTAATTGAATGTTATTGAAAATTACCTTTCCTTTTCAATCTGCAGCCACTGTAATTTTCTATAAATGCAAAGCAATATGGCTACCTGTAGTTGTTCTGTACACAGAATGTGTTCTGACCACTCCCCAGAAACATCATGTTCTGCGTGTGTGATTGGCTCACCAATTTTCCCAGAAGTCTGCCTAAGATACAAGTCAGATTTCAGATAACTATATAAACTATAACAGGTGAGAAAAATTAAATAAAGCAATAACAGCTGTGTAAATCATGTGTTCAGTGAAGTCCAAACATAAACACAATTGAAATAGCTTCTTCTGTAATTCAAATTGTAGTTCAAAATGTTGAAAAAATCCACCACCAACAGTGAAAACACCACAATGAATGCAGGCTTACCAGATGGCAAACCCCAGCCCGGGCCTTTGGTCATGGACTGCAGCATACACCAGTGGAGATGGATCCTCAAGGCACAGATGTCACCAGATGGATGGGATATCCAAAAACATAATGGGACTCACAATAGTGAAATACCGTAGTATAAACTGTGAAATGTATTAAGATAAAACACTAACAGGAGAACGATCTCATAGAAGCATAAAAATAAAGCCGGCCAGCTTAAAACGAACTCCTATCCACTCGGACTGTCACGCAAAATGTCAGCACGTCTCCTCTCCTGACGCACGTTTCGTCACACAAATTACGTTGTCTGGGCCCCAGACGACGTCATTTGTATGCTGCAGTCCATGACTAAAGGCCCGGGCTGGGGTTTACAGCCGTCACATATGATGCCGTCGCCGCCATCTTTCTGCACCCTACCTATGCCTAGGAAGCTACCGCGCATGCGTCAAAGTCATTTCGAGCATGCGCGAGTTTCCACGGCGTCAGGTAAGTATACACACTCTCCGGTTTCTCGGCAGGAAAACTGCAGAGAATCTCACGACGAGAAAATAGAGAACATGTTCTCTATTTTTCTCGTCTAGATTCTGGGCAGTTTTCTTGTCGAGAATCCTGAAAGCCTCGTACACACGCTCAGTTTACTCGTCAGGAAAGCTCTGCCAGCAGTTTTCTTGCTGGTTCTTGCCGAGTAAACCGAGCGTGTGTACGAGGCTTTAGACAGTGAAAGTCTTCTCTTTTGATAAGGGAAATATAAATTTTGCTTGCAGATACACTTGAAATAAATTAAAGTAGCCTGAATGAATTGTTTGAAAAAATGAATTGCTTGAAGAAATGTCATCTGGTTGTATTTTTTCATGCGCATATCTGAGCATTTATTCAAAGTAATGAACCGCTGTTCTGGAAAGAGCACATATACCTTAAAGGGTAATGTCACCCACCCAAATCAGAAACCATTGTGCTGCCAAAAAGCTAATACTATTTGTGTAGTTTTATGTCTAAAACCACTCTTCCAATTACCTGGCCTACATCCCACAATACTGACATCCCTGGGACCTCTACTGCAGTGACAAGAGGCAGGCACCATACTCCGGTATGGTGGAGAGTGGTGGTTAGGCTGGTTAATAATGAATAAAGGACTGTATTATTAACCACTTTCTGACCCGCTCACGCCAAAAAAAGGCGGTTAAGTGGTTCGTTCCCGCGAATCGCAGTATGGGTACGTTTGTACTTTTAAGGGGGATAGCAGACTGCACAGCAGGGAACCCGAGGCATGTGGCCGGTGGGCGCGATTGCCGCTGGCCACATGCGATCGCATGCACGAGAGCAGGAACAGGAATTTGTGTGTGTAAACACACAAATCCCTGTTCTGTCAGGGGAGAGGAGACATATCCTTTGTTTCTACTAAGTAGGAACAACCATATGTCTCCTCCCCCCAGTTAGTCCTATCTCCTCACAATTAGAACACACCTAGGGAACACACATTTCACCTCTTGATTGCCCCCTAGTGTTAACCCCTTCCCTTCCAGTGACATTTACACAGTAACCAGTGCATTTTTATAGCACTGTTCGCTGTATAAAAGTCAATGGTCCCAAAAATCTGTCTGCCACAATGTTGCAGTACCGCTAAAAATCGCAGATCACCACCATTACTGATAAAAAATACAAATAATAAAAATGGTACTTTTCGATAGTTTGTAGACACTATGGGGCAGATCCACAAAGCGAGTACGTCGGCGTATCTACTGATACGCCGGCGTATCTACTGATACGCCGGCGTACTTTCAAATTTCCTGCGTCGTATCTTTGTTTTAAATCCTCAAAACAAGATACGACGCCATCTGTGTTAGATCCGACAGGCGTACGTCTTTGTACGCCTTTGGATCTAAGATGCAATTCTTCAGCGTCCGCTGGGTGGCGTTCCCGTTGTTTTCCACGTTGAGTATGCAAATTAGCTATTTCCGACGATCCACGAACGTACGAGCGGCCGTTGCATTCTTTTACGTCGTTTCTAGTCGGCTTTTTTCAGCGTATAGTTAAAGCTGCTGTTTGGTGGCGTACTCAATGTTAAGTATGGCCGTCGTTCCCGTGTATAAATAAAAAAAATTTTTTTTTGCGTAAGTCGTCCGTGAATCGGGCTGGACGGAATTTACGCCCACGTCAAAACAATGACGTCCTTGCGACGTCATTTAGCGCAATGCACGGCGGGAAATTAAGGGACGCGCATGCGCAGTTCGTTCGGCGCGGGAACGTGCTTCATTTAAATGAAACACAGCCCCCACTCGCCGATTTGAATTAGGCACTGTTACGCCGCGAGAGATACACTACGCCGCCGTAACTTACGGCACGACTTCTTTCAGGATTCAAACCAAATAAAGTAAGTTACGGCGGCGTAGCGTATCTCAGATACGCTGCGCCGGTGCAGATCTTTGTGGATCTGCCCCTATAACTTTTGCGCAAACCAATTTATTGCGATTTTTTTTTACCAAAAATATGTAGAAGAATATACTGTATATTGGCCTAAACTGAGGAAGAAATTTGTTTTTAAAAAATATTTTGGGGATATTTATTATAGCAAAAAGTTAAAATCTTCCGGTCTGTAAGTGGTTAAAGACCTGACCCCCGTCCTTGCTTGAGTACAGAAGCACCTAAGCCACTGTAGCAGATCTGCAAGGGATGCTGAATCGTTGAATCCCTGAATGTCAATACTATAATGATGCACCTGGGAGTTTGGCAGAGAAGTTTCCTAAATAATAAAGGTACTGATTTGTAGTAGCTTTTTGGCAGAACCTCTTATGCCGGGGGGGGGGGGGGGGGGGGTTGGGGTAAAATGATAAAATGAGCAGAGAAAATCCAGTCACCATTTAAAATACAGTAAAAGCGGTAAAGGTGCATGAACAGACAAAATTCCAGCAGGTCGGATATAAAGCTGTAATTTATTATAGTATTTTGGGCTTACAAAAATGCTTAGAAATTGTGTATCAGTGATTACTTCCTCATTGTCATGGACATGCAATAATGTCTGGCAGCTTACCTTCTCCTCATGTGTCCATTAGAGGCCTGACCCTCTTCTGGCTGCCTTTTTATCATCTCTCTTTCCTGTATGGCCCCACCCCAGGCCTTCCAGGAAGTCTATATTAACTGTTGCACTGCAGGTCTGCTTTGCTGTTCAACCTTGTTGTTAGCTTAAGTTCCTGTCTGCAGTGTGCTACGTCTACCTTCCTGTGTACCGTTTTTGGCTTGTCCCTGACTTCTCCTGTTTGCCTGTGACCCTGACCTTTTGCCTGTCCCTCGGTTATCCTTGTCTGCCTGTTGCCCTGACCTGGCTTACCCATCACTATCGCTTGTCTTGGTTGCTGCTTCCCCTCTCTCCCTGCGGAGCGTGACCTAGGGGATCTCAGGGGTCGCGACCTGGATCCAGCTGCAGCAAAGGCCATCCTCACCACTAGAGGCTCTGGTGAACACAAAGCTGGGTCTTAGACTCCGCGCCCTGGGGAATCTTGGGCTCATGCTTCCTCTCTGATTGCAGCAGTCGGCTATAGGGTTCACTACCCTGTGGTGCATCCCTGACCCCAACGGGGTGCACTTGTCACCTGACCACAGGTGACCTGACACTCATATTGTGCCACATCCTAATAGTCTAAACAAAAAAAATAGAAATCCCTTTGGGAGGACTTTTAAGGGACTCAATTTATAACAACGATAATAGTAAAATATAGAAATTATTGAACAAACATTAAAAACGTGGAATGTGTGATTCTGTCTAGAAAATTACACCATCAAAAATAATGTGATCTTCCTTCACCCAACGAGCATAGACATCTCCTTCTTCAGGGGTGTATTTTAGAAATTGATCACATGTCTATAACATAAATACAAGAAATCAATGACAGACCAATGATAATAATACATTGTCACTATATATATATATAATAGCTGAATACCCGGCGTTGCCCGGTCTTCCTATCTTAACCTTTTGGGGAGGAAAATCATAGTAATATAAATATACCCATCTTTTATATAAGGGTGTAGGTAAGGGTTAATTTAACTGTCATATATTTTTATTTGGCATATAAGTAATATGTGTACCAGGTATTATTGAAATATCTCCAGGCGTACAGAAGTTATGTGGGAACATACATTTCCCATTGATTTGCATGGGACTTTAAACAAAAACCCCGACCCTCACAAATGGGGGTAGTTAAGGGATAAATTAACTATCCTATAGTTTAAGTGGACATATAAGTAACATGTGACCAAGTGTTATCGAAATATCTACAGCCGTTTGGAAGTTATGAAGTAACATGTATTTCCCATAGAGTTGAATGGGACTTTAAAGAAAAACCCCGACCATGGCAAATGGGGGTGGGTAAGGGTTAAACCACCTATCCTATGTTTGTTGCTGACATATAAGTAACATGTGTGCCAAGTTTCATGTTAATATCTTTAGCCGTTTGTACCTGAAATTATTGACAGGCTGCGGGCGTCCATTGTTTAAAAGTTGCGGTCTCCTCCTGGTCCCTTCCGTAATAGGCATTTCTCAGCAGACACAGTTCCGCCTATCACAAATGTTCTCTCATCCTCGGACTCAGTTTCCCAGCAGACACTGTGTTTAGTGTTCCGCCAATCACGGACGTCTTTTTATCCTCGGGCAACAGGACGTCCATGATTGGCGGAACACTGAACACAGTGTCTGCTGAGAAACTGAGTCCGAGGATGAGAGAATGTCCGTGATAGGCGGAACTGTGTCTCCTGAGAAACGCCTATCGCAGAAGGGACCAGGAGGAGACCGCGACTTTTAAACAATGAATGGACGCCGGCAGGCAGTCAATTTAAGGTACACTGACTCGGGCACAGTGAGACTGTCATGGGCACAGTGAGGATGGGCACAGAGAGGTTGCAATGGGCACAGTGAGGTTGGCACAGTGAGGTTGCAATAGGCACAGTGAGGTTGTCACAGTGAGGTTTCAATGGGTCCAGTGAGGTTGGGCACAGTGAGGTTGCAATGGGCACAGTGTGGCGTGCAAATGGGCATTGTTGACCCTCTTTTCTGCTAACAGTAGGTGCTGCATTCTCACCCTAGGCTTATACATGAGTCAATACACATGTTTTTGTGGTAAAATTAGGTACATCGGCTTATACTCGGGCCGGCTTATACTTAGGGGCGGACTGACCATTGAGTCACTCGGGCACTGCCCCATCAGGGTTGCCAGGCTCAGTAACACCAGGGACAGTATGTAAAAATCTTTGTTTTTTTTGGATCTGTCCCTGAAATGTCCGAAACCGACATGCTTTTGATGTGAAAATCCCAAGATTTTAGCTGCCCTGCCTCTGCACTACCTCCTGGCATGGTGGCCATCTGTAAGCCCAGGGGCCCCATAATCTTCTATTGCCCGGGGGCCCCATGAGTTGTCAGTCCGCCCCTGCTTATACTCGAGTAAATACGGTATCTGTTTCCTAAAATTCAACAGCTACAGTATTTGTAGCTACTGAGTATTAATTTTCACATACCCAGATGAAGTGCCTCTTCAAGTCTGCTGTTCATGACGCACCTCTCATACAGGACAGGAAACATCTAAGTACTAAATAGAGAAAAACAGAAGACAGGGCACAAACAAAGATGTGCATTTTAGCGTACACATATATTTCTACACTTTGGTCATTTGCTCCCTCTCTTCAGTTTTTTTCTCAATTTCACATAAATATGCAGTGTGGTTGCTGTAGATTGCTGGAGGGTGAGCATATAGCAAGCTCATTAAGGTGTTGACGTTTTTATTGGCATGGTGTAAAAATCTATTTTCTATGCAACACAGAAATAGTGCACAGTAGTGCGACGTGGCTCCCAAAAAAAATTTACCTTTTTTCCCCACAAATAGAGCTTTCTTTTGGTGGTATTTGATCACTATTTGATCATTATTGTTTGATCACTATTTGATCATTATTTTTTGCGCTATAAACAAAAATAGAGCGACAATTTAAAAAAATAAAAATGTTTTTTACTTTTTGCTATAATAAATATCCCCAGAAAATATATAAAAAAAATAAAAAATGTCCTCAGTTTAGGATGATACGTATTCTTCTACATATTTTTGGTTAAAAAATCGCAATAAGCGTTTATTGATTGGTTTGCGCAAAAGCTATAGGGCCAGATTCACAAAAGGGATACGACGGCGTATCTCCTGATACGCCGTTGTATCTCTGTTTCTATCTATGCGACTGATTCATAGAATCAGTTATGCATAGATATCCATAAGATCCGACAGGTGTAATTGTTTTACACTGTCGGATCTTAGGATGCAGTACCGCGGCCGCCGCTGGGGGGAGTTTGCGTCGTAAACCAGCGTCGGGTATGCAGATTAGGAGTTACGGCGATCCACGACGGATTTTCACGGTCGCTACGTCGCCGCTAGTCTAGTTTCCCGTCGCAAAGTTAGTCGTCGTTTTGGGTGCCCTAACTTTAGTCAGCAATCGTATTGCTGTCTAAAGTATGGCCGTCGTTCCCGCGTCGAAATTTAAAACTTAACGTCGTTTGCGTAACACGTCCGGGAATACGGAAGTACGCTACGTGCTTCGCCGTTCGAAAAAATGACATCACGGCGCGCAAAGCACGATGGGAATTGCGAAACTGAGCATGCGCAGTAGGTCCGGCGTGGGAGCGCGCCTAATTTAAATGGCACACGCCCATTTGAATTGGCCCGCCTTGCCCTGGAGGCTGCCAGCGTAGTTTTCATCGCAAGTGCTTTGTGAATCAGGCACTTGCGATGAAAACTTGCAGCGGTGTAACGTATCTACGTATCTACCGCCGCTCACCTACATGAATCTGGCCCATAGTGTCTACAAAATAGGGGATAGTTTTATGGCATTTTTATTATTAATTTATTTTTTACTAGTAATGGTGGCGATCAGCGATTTTTATCGTGACATTGTGACATTATGGTGGACACATCGGACACTTTTGACACCATTTTGGGACCATTGTCATTTTTACAGCGATCAGTGCTTTAAAAATGCACTGGTTACTGTAAAAATGACACTGCCAGTGAAGGGGTTAACCTGTAGGGGGCGCTTAAGAGGTTAAGTGTGACCTAGGGAGTGCTTCTCACTGTTAGGGGGCATGGATTGCCGTGACACATCACTGATCGCTGTTCCCGCTGACAGGGAGCAGACGATCAGTGACATGTCACTAGGAAGAACGGGGAGATGTTGTGTTTACACTGACATCTCCCCGTTCTTCAGCTCTGTTACCCGATTGCGGGACACCGGCGGACATTGAGTTCACGGGTCCCGCGGGCACAGTCATGGAGCGTGCGACCACACGGCCGGAAAATTAAAGGGGACATATATATACGCCCATTTGCCCAATCGTGACATTCTGTCAACGTATACGTTTGTGCGGCGGTCGGCAAGCGGTTAAAGGGTCAGTCCGCTAAGAAAAATTGTATATATTAGTTACTGGTTGAGAATGATGGATTGAGTCATCATCTGGTCTTTTATATATCCCATATACTCCAACAGCAACATCCGCTTGCCATAATTCTCAAGTCCTGTCCACTTGGGACTTTTGGGTGAACCTGTCCACCTTTGCATAATCCACGTCTGTCACGTTTGCCATAATATAAAATAAATAAATCCAACAGGATATGTAGGACCCCATCATAATGGTCACAACGACTTACGTGCAGAGGCCAGCAAAGTTTATAAGGCCCCGTACACACGTCCGAGGAACTCGACGTGCCAAACACATCGAGTTCCTCGTCGAGTTCTGTGTTGAAGCCGCCGAGGATCTCGGCGGGCCAACTTTCCTCATTGAACAACGAGGAAATAGAGAACATGTTCTCTATTTGGCCCGACGAGTTCCTCGTCGGCTTCCTCGCTGAAAAGTCTACACACGACCGAGTTTCTCGGCAGAATCCAGCTCCGATCGAGTTTCTGGCTGAATTCTGCCGAGAAACTCGGTCGTGTGTACGAGGCCTAAGAGGTAGAAACTGTAACATGGTTCACTCTCCAACACAGCTACATATGGAGTGTTTTCTGCATATTAAGCCCTTAAAGGAGTTGTAAAGGAAAAAAAAAATTCACCTTAATGCAATCTATGCATTAAGGTGAAAAAACATCTGATGAATATATTATATATATTTTATATATATACTGTTTTGAACTTTATGAATACAACATTACCTGTATTTCAGTTATCTATTACTCCGTAGCACTGAGATAGGAAGAGTTGGGCATGGCGGTATTTTCTTTCTTTTTTTCTAAACAGAAAAGTTCTATAGTCTACAAAAATATTATTGAAAGGTCTCATAAATTTTGCCTGACTGGAGGTCCAATGACCCAAAGGGTTTGGATTTTGAAAACCGTATTTAATTGTGATTTTTCTTTTGCATTTTGTCCAGTTTGTGTATCTGGTACCGTGAGGTCATTTAAGTCTGATCTCTGTATTATGCATGGATATTAGACATGTGCATTCGTCCGAATGTATTTTCGTCCGAATTTCGGGTCTTTTCGTTATCATTTTAAAAAAACGAAAATCCGTAAGTTTCGATATAAAAAATGGTTTATTTTCATTTTCGTTGTGACCACAGTTCGATGTATATAGGAGATTCGACATGAGGCTGACAATAGCGATCTATGTCCATATTGAACATGTGGTCGAATGTGCCTAACCTACCTCTATTAGTCCAACATTATTCTACATAGAGAGAAAAGATTGGACATTACAGAGACAGTGTTGGGGTAGACCATTCGACATGAACGACAAAGATTCGACGAAGCAACGAAAAAGATACAAACGTCGATTCTGTCATTGAAGGCTTATGGTGTCTGTCAAAAGTTATAAGAAGATTTGTCAAGCAGCTAAACTGTACGACGCCACAATCGTACATTTCCGGTCAAATGCTTCGCCCATAGGCTATAGAAGAATTTGAATGTTGGTTGACTAATAATAATAATTTATAAATATAATTATTACTAGTAGCTTGCAGGCTAATTTGACCGGAAATGTACGATTGTGGAATTGTACAGTTTAGCAGCTTCGTCGATTATTCTTAGAACATTCAACAGACACCATAAGCCTTCAATGACAGATTCAACCATAATTAATTTTCGGACAAATGCATTTTTGAACGAAACTAAATAAATAAAAACAAATTTTGGGAGTAACTAAATAAATGTATTTTTCGGACGAAAACGAAAGTCCGAAACAAAATATTTCAGTGTGCAAATGTCTAATGGATATTGCAGACAGTTGGAGTTTGGTGTCCTGGACTTGTATGGTGAAATATAGTAAGGACAACTGTTGACCTGAATATTATATATGATAAAGTTTATGTTCCTAACTTTTTGGCACTTTAGCTCCCTCTCTTTTTTATTTAGAGGTTGGTTGAATAAATAGTCCTCTTAGAGCCCATTCACACAGGGGCAACACGACTTTCAGCGCGACTTTGGGAGGCAACTTGAACACGACTTGAGTATGAATCACAACGCGACTTGGGGCGACTTCAGCGCGACTTACAACGCCACTTGAAGTCGCCTTCAGGAGGGGGAACTTCACACCAAATTTTAAATAAAAAAACGGCATGGGTTCCCCCTCCAAGAGCATACCAGGCCCTTAGGTCTGGTATGGATTTCAAGGGGAACCCCCTATGCCGAGAATTGGCGTGGGCGTTCCCCCCCAAATCCATACCAAACCCTTATCCGAGCACGCAGACCGGCCGTTCAGGAAAGGGGGTGGGGATGAGCGAGCCCCACCTCCTGAACCATACCAGGTGGCATGCCCTCAACATGGGGGGGTTGGTGCTTTAGGGCAAGTGGGCGCCCTGCGGCCCTCCCACCCCAAAGCACCTTGTCCCCATGTTGATGGGGACAATGGCCTCTTCCCGACAACCCTGGCCGTTGGTTGTCGGGGTCTGCGGGCGGGGGGCTTATCGGAATATGGGAGCCCCCTTTAATAAGGGGGCCCCCCACCATATGTGAATGAGTATGGGGTACATCGTACCCCTACCCATTCACCTGGGGGGGTACAAAGTGTCAAAAATAAAAACACACTAGACAGGTTTTTAAAGTAGTTTATTAGGCAGCTCCGGGGGTCTTCTTCTGACTTTGGGGGTCTTCTGACTTCTCCCTTCTGCCGGCACCACCACTGTCTTCTTCCAGCTCTTTTACCAGCGGGGGCCCAGTCTTCTGCGTCGCCTTCTTCCCTCTTCTGTTCTTCGATGGTGCCCCCCCTGCCCCAAAGCACCCACTCCCCCATGTTGAGGGCATGCTGCCTGGTACGGTTCAGGGGGGGGGGGGGCGGTCGTCCCCACCCCTTTTCCTGACCGGCCAGTCTGTGTGCTCAGATAAGGGTCTGGTATGGATTTTGCGGGGACCCCCATGCCGTTTTCTTGGCGTAGGGGGTTCCTCTTGAAATCCATACCAGACTTAAGGGCCTGGTATGCTCCTGAAGGGGAAGCCATGCCGTTTTTTTATTTAAAATTTGGCGTGGAGTTCCCCTGTGGGAAGGAGGGGTTTACCCTTCAGAACAGGTTCACACTGGGGCGACTTCCTGTAAAGTTGCCTCACTGTGAACGGGGATCCGACTTGGAGGCGACTTCCATTGAAATCAATGGCTACAAGTCGCCTACAAGTCGGATTGAAGTAGTACAGGAACCTTTTTTCAAGTCGGAGCGACTGCAGTAGTGTGCATTAAGACGGCTCCATTCACTTACATTGATTTCTTCATGCAGCGCGACTTGAGGACGACTGGGGGTGACCTGGGGCGACCTGAAGTCGGATCCCAGGTCGCCCCTGTGTGAACCACCTCTTATGTGAGTCATACCTGCATTGGACTGTGGTTGCTTGCTTTGTTTATAGAAACATCTTACCAAAAATATCCTTGCTGAGATCTGTCCAGGTCCCTCAGTATGCAAATAAGTTCTCCTGACAAAGCCAAGAACTATACAGTGGGGATCGAAAGTTTGGGCACCCCAGGTAAAAAATTGTATTAATGTGCATAACGAAGCCAAGGAAAGATGGAAAAATCTCCAAAAGGCATCCTAATTACAGATCAGACATTCTTATAATATGTCAAAAAAGGTTAGATTTTATTTCCATCATTTACACTTTCAAAATTACAGAAAACAAAAAAATGGCGTCTGCAAAAGTTTGGGCACCCTGCAGAATTTATAGCATGCACTGTCCCCTTTGCAAATCTGAGACCTGCCAGTGTCATGGATTGTTCTCAATCATCGTCTGATGAAGACCATGTGATGTCAATCGCAAAGGTTTTAAATGCCCAGACTCATCTGACCTTGCCCCAACAATCAGCACCATGGGTTCTTCTAAGCCAGGGGTCTTCAAACTACGGCCCTCCAGTTGTTCAGGAACTACAATTCCCATCATGCTTAGTCATGTCTGTGACTGTCAGAGTTTTACAATGCCTCATGGGATATAGTAGTTCTGCAACAGCTGGAGGGCCGTAGTTTGAGGATCCCTGTTCTAAGCAGTTGTCTATAAAACTGAAACTGAAAATAGTTGACGCTCACAAAGCTGGAGAAGGCTATAAGAAGATAGCAAAGCGTTTTCAGATGTCAATATTCTCTGTTCGGAATGTAATTAAGAAATGGCAGTCATCAGGAACAGTGGAAGTTAAAGCAAGATCTGGAAGACCAAGAAAAATATCAGACAGAACAGCTCGCAGGATTGTGAGAATTTTTTTTTAAAACCCACGTTTGACTGCACAATCCCTCCAGAAAGATCTGGTAGACACTGGAGTTGTGGTACACTATTCCACTATAAAGAGATACTTGTACAAATATGGTCTTCATGGAAGAGTCATCAGAAGAAAACCTCTTCTACATCCTCACCACAAAAATCAGCGTTTGAACTTTGCAAATGAACATGTAGACAAGCCTGATGCATTTTGGAAACAAGTTCTGTGGACCGATGAGGTTAAAATAGAACTTTTTGGCCGGAATGAGCAAAGGTACGTTTGGAGAAAAAAGGGCACAGAATTTAATGAAAAGAACCTCTGTCCAACTGTTATGCCACGTACACACCATCACTTTATGTGATGGAAAAAAATGACGTTTTTAAAAACGTCACTTTAATTGACTGTGTGTGGGGGAAAACGTCGTTTTATGTCTTGTAAAAAACGACCCAAAAAAATTGAAGCATGCTTAAATTTTATGTGTCGTTTTTCAAAAGTGCACTTTTTACTTCACAGAAATTGACCGTGTGTAGCAAAAAACGTAGTTTTCGAAGACGTTTTTTCATCCACGCATGCCCAGAAGCTACTTATGAAGCAAGCTTCAATGGTAAAACGTGGTGGAACGTAACCTCACTTTGCAAAAACATTGTGAGAAAAACGATGGTGTGTAGGCAACTTCGTCTTTGAAAATTGAAGTTTCAAAAACGTCATTTTTTACTTCACAGAAAGTGTCGTTTTTTTTCATCACATAAAGTGATGGTGTGTATGCGGCATTAAGCATGGGGGTGGATCAATCATGCTTTGGAGTTGTATTGCAGCCAGTGGCACAGGGAACATTTCACGAGTAGAAGGAAAAATGGATTCAATAAAATGTCAGCAAATTTTGGATGGTAACTTGATGCCATCTGTGAAAAAGCTGAAGTTAAAGAGAGGATGGGTTATGGATAATGGATAATGATCCTAAACACACCTCAAAATCCACAGGGGATTACATCAAGAGGCGTAAACTGAAGGTTTTGCCTTGGCCTTCACAATCTCCTGACCTCAACATAATTGAAAATCTATGGATAGACCTTAAAAGAGCAGTGCGTGACAGACAGCCCAGAAACCTCAAAGAACTGGAAGACTTTTGTAAGGAAGAATGGGCAAAGATACCTCAAACAATAATTGAAAGACTCTTGGCTGGCTACAAAAAGCGTTTACAAGCTGTGATACTTGCCAAAGGGGGCAGTACAAGATATTAACTCTGCAGGGTGCCCAAACTTTTGCAGACACCATTTTTTTGTTTTCTGTAATTTTGAAAGTGTAAATGATGGAAATAAAATCTAACTTTTTTGACATATTATAAGAATGTCTAATCTGTAATTTGATGCCTTTTGGAGATTTTTCCATCTTTCCTTGGCTTCGTTATGCACATTAATACAAATCTTTACCTGGGGTGCCCGAACTTTCGATCCCCACTGTAACCTATTGTGTGTTCCAGCATCCCCCCATCTCCAGAATCTGTTTTTGGCAAAGCAGACTATATGCATAGAACCATGGCTCAAGTAGACAAGCAGGTCTCCAGGACAGCTGATAAAGCCACATTTCTTCAGTTTTGCGATGCAGTGATGTGCAGACAAGTTTGAATCTGGCTGCATCCCAGGGACTTTTAGAGCCATAGAGACCCTAGAAAAATTATTTTGCATAGATAGGGCTGTTATTTCTGAACAGCTGCAGGGCAAATTTATAACCGACAATATAAACATTGCTTCCTGGAGTACTTGTGGTAGTTCAGATGAGACCTGATGACATTTGTTGGTTTGTCTATTGTCTGGCCATCCATCCATCCTCCTGTTCTTTGGTGTACTTATCTCTATCCAGCTCTCTGCAGAAGGCAATGTTCTGTTTAATGAATAAACTGAGTCACAGATAAAAACACTAGCATGTTTTGTTGCAGCCTACAGTAAGCTCTATGGTAATTAATCTTATGATACAGCATCATAGCTTTTACAGAAAATGTGGTCCAAATTTCTCCAGAGCTCAGTACTATTTTAAGGCGATCTTAAAAGTCTACATTTATGAAAGTCGATCTGAAAAATAGAAAAGTGCAGATGACTGCTCATAACTATAAAAGCCTTCTCAATAGCCCTTAACAGTAAAGGGGATATTTAAAGCTGAAATCCAGGGAAAGGAAAAATACTCCCTTGCAGTTGCGCTACCCCAGCACTACAAGGTTTAAATGCTTGTTTAGGTACAAAAAGCCCCAAAAATAAGTTTTTGTTTTCCCAATCCTCCACTTCCACAAGCTCCCTCCAGGCTGCTGGTCCCTGCAGTCTCTTCTCCCCTATGCTCTGGCTCTTCACTATGGTATCACATAATATACCCTTTTTCTGCTAAGACCCACCCCTTTTACTCCCACTCTACCTTTAATAAATAATGAGACCACCACTGTAATTTGGAGTAAAAAACTGGCCGTAGCAGCCTCCTTTTATTTAAATAACCTTTTAAATATTAAATAACATGTAAAACATATATATATATATATATATATATATATATATATATATATATATATATATATATATATATACACCTGAGAAAACAACAGTTTTAACCCTACTAGTGCTGGACTTTGCAGACACCATTAACACTAACTTATAACCATTTTAACATTTTGGGCACTGCGGTACCTAACCTCTGGTCATAGGCCTCAAGCCGACAAGCTGGTTCAGAGACGACCACCGCAGTGCCCCCATTAACCAACCTCCCAGCTACACTTGGTAAACTGGCAACTAACACCCCCTTCAGAACCCATACCACCTCTGGGTAATGGCATCAATCGTTGGGGTAATTTCTTCTCCTGCAAAGTCCAAACACCCGCCACCGCCACGACATCTTAACTTTGCACCTGTATGGGAGAGACAAAAACAAGGAAAGCACCCAAAACCAACCAACTATCGCATAGCTTACGATTACCATACCAGCAAACAAAACCCGTCACCAAAATAAAACAAGGGTGGGTGGGAAACTTTTCTCCCCACGTGTGTTAACCCGGGAACGAGGGGAGGAGGAATTTATAACCTCTCCTCCCCTCCACACTGCCCTCTCCTGACCACTCCCACCGACCAGACAAGGGTTTTCTGTTAACCCTGTCATGGCCGGCCCTCCGCCTATTGCAGCTTCTGTCTTCTGCTCCGGGCCTCACTTTTCAGGTACTCTGACATAATCAAGTCTAAAGCAGAGCCAAAAGCCCCACATTGGATATGAGGACAGTGAAGGACAGTCCACTGCTAGAACCTAGGGCAGTAATTTAGAGCATTGGCTGCTAGAAAAGAGGAGAATTAGATAAGGAAAACCTTTAACCCTTGCAGTGTGGGGGCAGCTTCACTACAAGGCAGCATTTTTCCCTTCCCCGGAGACATGCTTTACTGTTACCTCTTATCCATATATAATGTTGGTGTTACATTTCTACACTAGCAATTTAACAACAATTCACTCCTTCATCCATGTAAAGCCCCATACACACGGGCAGAATATCGGGAGCCATTTGCCGTGTGTGTGTCAGTCTGTCCGACAGAAGCCGTTTGCCCGGCTTCAGTCGGATTTGCATGCTGGAAAACCAGCATCTGACTCACTCCCCATCGGCACTCTCAGCCAATGGCAGAGAGAGCTGATCGGAGTGTTCTGGCAGGGGGACAGTCCCCCTATCAGAACACAACAGCTCAGCAGAGAAGATTGCTCGACTAACCTTGCATGGTTAGTACAGCGGCTCAGACCGGAGCTGTCAGTTCTTTTTCGTGCAACCTGTTGGATTGCATGAAAAAAAAAAACTGTAGTGTGTACCTGGCTTAACTCATACAATTAACACATGTCACATACTTTATGACACCATGATTGGATTATTTAAATGTAAACAGGGTGTTTTCTCAAATCCATATTCTTGGAGAATTGAAATTTGCCTTGACACATTGCATAACATCATGGTGATTACATTTTGGTGAAAGAGTTTGTGTACACAAAGGGTGGTGTATGTTCCAACATTCATTTGAGCTGAGAATGCTGCTTGATGGAGCAGTGTAATGTATTACTGCTACAAGACTCTGGTCCGGCCGCACCTAGAGTGTGCTGTCCAGTTCTGGGCACCAGTCCTCTGGAAGGATGTACTGGAAATGGAGAGAGTACAAAGAAGGGCAACAAAGCTAATAAAGGGTCTGGAGGATATTAGTTATGAGGAAAGGTTGCGAGCACTGAACTTATTCTCTCCGGGGAAGAG
Source organism: Rana temporaria (assembly GCF_905171775.1). Taxonomy (NCBI): domain Eukaryota; kingdom Metazoa; phylum Chordata; class Amphibia; order Anura; family Ranidae; genus Rana; species Rana temporaria. The sequence continues at coordinate 375,854,785 of NC_053493.1, read as the reverse complement.
AAACGCTTGAGAGGGTATATAATTTCAATCTACAAATACCGTACTGGTGACCCCACAATAGGTATAACATTTTTTTGTGGAGGGGAGTTTAACAAGACACGTGGCCACTCATTAAAATTAGAAGAAAAGAGGTTTAACCTTAAACTATGTAGAGGGTTCTTTACTGTAAGAGCTGCAAGGATGTGGAATTCCCTTCCACAGGTGGTGGTCTCAGCGGGGAGCATAGATGGTTTCAAGAAACTATTAGATAAGCACCTGAACGACCACAACATACATTGATATATAATGTAATACTGGCATATAATCACACACATAGGTTGGACTTATGTCTTTTTTCAACCTCACCTACTATGTAACTATGTAACTATTGTAGCGCCTGGTTACTTTCAAGTACCAATGCTTTGTTAAATATATAGGGGGTATCAGAGAGTTAATTGGCTCTGATCCAGTTAATCTGTTCAAATTGGGTCTTTGTCTTAGCTTGGCTGTGCTTTGGGCTTATTCTGTTGTTCCTGCGGTGCTGTTCCCATCCCAGGACGATAGGTGGCAGCAGTGTCGAGGTTTGGGTGCTTTTCCCCAGCAGCCTATCAGGAGGATTTCCCCTGGCTGTGCATGCTGGGGGAAGGTATTTATGAGACAGACGCCATTGGTCTGGGTCCTTTTTCTTCAAGTGTGGCACCCACCTTTAGGGTGACTGCATCACGGTGCCCCGGCGAAATGGCCTTTCAGGCCGGGGTGCACGTGCCATGCGGTGTTCCTGGTTCTGGGACCATGTTGGTCCGGAACATTTAAAGCTGTGGCAGGGCCCCAGAAATCGACTGGGTCCCCAATCCTGAGAAGATGCCAAGTGTGTTCCCAGTGAGAGGAAACTGTTCGGTGGGGAGTCCATCTGAGGAAGGCCAAGAGAGGCTGGCAATCCAATAGGGTCTCGACAATCCACCGGGGATCGAGGGAACCCATTACTGAAAGGCTGGACGTTGGTCACCTGTCAGTCGGTAACCTGCAAACTACTGTACCTGAAGGAGATCCAGGCCAAAGTCTATCAAGGAGGATTACCTCCACTAACTCATTCGTAAGGAGGGTCTGTGGCAGAGACTTTTCCTCTAAGTTCCGAGTGATACTCTGGCTGCCAGGTCAGTGAGAGAGACCTGTCCAGGTACGCTGTACCCACTCCGGCTGGAGTGGCGAAGAAGACTAAGTGTTGTTGGAAGCAGGACTGTTTCCCTATTGCTACGCCTGAATCTGCTATTTCTCCTTTTACTTTAACTCTTCCATCACCGCAAGTTTTATTGTTTTTACCCGGCTGGGTAATAAAGAGCACAGAAAAAGACACCTGTTGTGGACATTCCGTTACTGCTACATTCACCAAACACTCTTAGACGGCGGAGGAGCCACGAGGTAACATGCCACTCAAAACAAACCAGCAGCTCCTTCGGGGGTAGCGCTACACTATGTAACTTCTTAAAAGAATCTAATGCTGGGTCATTAATGCAAATGTCAATGCTTGCTCACAATATTGAAAGCGGCTCCTGCACCTTCCCGTTGGCCCATTACTATAATGGAAAACCTTACTGGCCAATAAGAAAGTGTGTGAATGGACTGCCCATTTTCTAGTTGATCTCGGAAGGATTGAAAATTTGCATATGAAAGCACTTCTAGACATAAACCACACAGGGTTCTGTAGAAGACTTTTAGAATCGTAGTCTGATTTTTATGTCTGCGGTCATTTTAAAGGAGTTGTAAAGGAAAAAAATTTTTGCCTAAAATTAATGTCTGCAAGGTAGACAGACAGAATAGTGTAATGATTCTGTTAAAAAACGAGTAAATACCTATTAAATTCCTTCATCTATATCACCTCCGGCGTTCTAGTCTCTGTTCTCTCATTCACTTCTTGGTTTGCGGCGCTCGTTCATGTAAGAACTAAATTTCCCAGTATGCATTGCGGCACCCCCAGTAATTCACACCTCCTTGAAGTCTCTAACACGTAGAGAGCGTCCTGCCGCACAGATGTAGTTCCCAGGAGGGGGTGAGCACGTCACTAACCACCGCAGTAAAGCCTCCCATCCCATTACCTCCCAGTAACAATCAGACAAGCAGGAAGTGAACAGAACAGAGAAGAAATAGAGCAACTTCTGAGCAAAAACGAACAATGAGGAAGTGAAAAAAGGAATGTCTGCAGGTAAAGGATGCTTATTATGATTTTTTGTTTCCTTTAGAACCCCTTTAAACACCTTTAAACTATTATTAGCAGGTACCAAATAATGCTGATTTCCATAGCTGCCTGTTTGGTAATGTAGTATTAATATGAATAGTAAAAAAAAAAATCGTAACTATCAGCTTGCTACACAGAACCATGCGCTTGTTTCACAGATTTGTTTGAAAGGACGCCTGTCAAAATAGAGATATGGAGACTGCTGTTACTGAACGTGTCTCCTAAAGATGCCAGACCCCTGGTGGACGTGCTGACCCTCTTCCTTTAATACTTTGAATTATTGATGTGGAACAAATATACCAACAAGGAGTTCTGACACTTAATCAACATTCCCAATATGCCTATTTGTTCTGGGTCAGCAAGTATTAAAACCAGTCAGCATGACAGTCCAACGAGCAGTCACCTAGTGTTTTCAAAAGGAGGTGAACAATGGCAGTACTTATATTGCTCATAGAAGGTTTACTACAGAAAAAATAAATAAAGGAAAATGTGCACATATGGAGCTTAGGCCGGCTAGACCCTTCATCAAGTGCTAGATAAGATCCTCCAGCCCTGTCACTGCTACAGTGATATATATACATAGCTTCCTAAGAGACCCAGCAGTCTTACCCTAGCAGCAAGTTAAGTTCCGGAGTACAAATATATCAGGATAATCAATAGCAGCAAAAGGAAGAGATCAGGAGATGACAAGAGCAGAGCCAAGGTCGAAGATCAAGACATGTCATGATATATTCCCTAAATGAAAGGTGGAAAAAATCTATCCACTTTCTGACTCTCGTTCTAAAAGAATACTTATTTAACCACTTAACCCCCGGACCATATTGCTGCTCAAAGACCAGAGTACTTTTTGCGATTCGGCACTGCGTCGCTTTAACTGACAACGACGTGGCTCCCAAACAAAATTGGCGTCCTTTTTTTCCCACAAATAGAGCTTTCTTTTGGTGGTATTTGATCACCTCTGCGGTTTTTAGTTTTTGCGCTATAAACAAAAATAGAGCGACAATTTTGAAAAAAAATCATATTTTTTACTTTTTGCTATAATAAATATCACCCAAAAATATATAAAAAAACTATTTTTTTCCTCCGTTTAGGCCGATACGTATTCTTCTACATTATTTTCGTAAAAAAAAATCGCAATAAGCATTTATTGATTGGTTTGCGCAAAAGTTATAGCGTTTACAAAATAGGGGGAATTTTTATGGCATTTTTATTAATATTTTTTTTTACTAGTAATGGCGGCGATCAGAGATTTTTATCGGTACTGCGACAATATGGCGGACACTTCAGACACTTTTGACACATTTTTGGGACCATTGGCATTTTTATAGCGATCAGTGCTATAAAAATGCATTGGATTACTATAAAAATGCCACTGACAGTGAAGGGGTTAACACTAGGGGGCGAGGAAGGGGTTAATCATGTTCCCTGGGTGTGTTCTAACTGAAAGGGGGGGTGGACTGACATGGGGAAATGACAAATCGCTGCTCATACATTTAATGAACAGACGATAGGTAATTTCCCCCCCTGACAGGACCGGGAGCTGTGTGTTTACACACACAGCTCCCGGTTCTCGCTCTGTAACGAGCGATCGTGGGTGCCCGGCGGTGATCGGCGTCAGGCGGCGTGCGCGCGCCCCTATTGGTTACTCGGCGAGATGACGTATAGCTACGTGATCTCGCCCAGCAGAGCCGACCTGCCGCCGGATAACTGCGGCGGCTGGTTGGCAAGCAGTTAAAACGCCAAATGCATGTAACAGCTTGTAAATGCTGCTAAACGCGGTAACTCGCATTTAGCAGCGTTCCGGTTACAGTTGTTTTTCATTTTAACAAAAAAAAATGTAGCACTACCCCCGCAAGAGCTTCAGGATTAGATTTGACCCTGCCGTTACCTTACTGTTCCCCACACACTCTTAGGGGTCCTCCTTGAAGAGTTATTTACAAATGTCTGCACCAACACTTAGTTTCTTTTCTTCAATGGTTTTATTAAACAAATTCCGTCAGAGGGATGGAGGGTTAGGGGAGATTCAGGTACCTTGCTTTACGGATCACAGGTATATTCTTAGATCCAGAGAACATATCGTTTCCACACTGGATTCAGCAACCACCGGATAGGCCCACTCTCACTGACCTAGCAGCGGATGCGAAGCTCGTTCAAAAGTCTCTGCCACAGACTTATTGAGTGTAAATGAGTCGTTACACAGTCCTCTGCCACAGGATCGTGTAACCACACACACACTGTCAGCAGTGGAGCCTTGGGCCAGCAGGCCCCGAGGCCAAAAGACTGTTAACACATCCCTGAGGCCAGGAGGGCCATCAGGTCAGGATCGGAAGACCCTGACAGAGCAGTACCCCCTCCCAGAATCCACAGCGTCGGAGACCACGCCCACTGGGCTGCTTCTGAGGAAAAAAAGGCACCCAATACACCCAACTCACTGCATTTCCAACCTTGACTCCTGGTGACAGCGCCACCACAGTCAAGTGGGAAATGTGCAGCGCAGCTGAACTGGAACAAAAACACATAATTTCCAGAGAAATTAGCCTTTCTCCCTATATATATAACATTATTAGGTGTGGGTAGCTATAGCAAACTCCCACAGGAAACATCCTGGGACCCATAGCAGACTGCATCGACAGAACTGAAGACATGGTGGTGTTCCGATTCTCTCTCTGAGTGTTTGACACACACACAGCAGCAAATAGGCGGGAACTCCTCCCACTTCTTCCTTCAGTCACGTAGCTTGCGGGCTTTCTTGCTTTCTTGGCTCCACCCACAGCCCATGCGGCTAAGAAGTGATCGCAAAATTCTCCCTTTTTTTCTCTTCAGGAAATAGCACAGTCCATTTCCCTCTGTTACATAGGCCCCAGATTAACAGCTTACTTGAGTTGCGAGAGGTAACGGCAAATCCCGGATGAGCCCCCACATGTAGCACTACCCCCGCAGGAGCTGCTGAATTAGATTTGGGCCTGCCGTTACCTTACTGAAAGGCTCCATCGGACAAGAGCTGGTTCTCAAATTTTTTGGAAATTCCAATCGTGTGTTCACCATTTCCGATGCACAAAATTCCATGCATGCTTGGAATCAAGCAGAAGAGCCTCACTGGCTATTCAACTTAATTTTTATGGGCTCATCATACGTCTTGTACATCACTGCGTTCTTGATGTTCGGAATTTCCGACAACATGTGTGTAACCGTGTGTATGCAAGACAAGTTTGAGCCAACATCCGTTTGAAAAAAATCCACGGTTTTATTGTCAGAATGTCCGATTGTGTATACGCGGCATAAGACTTAAGGACCCAGGTAATTAAAAACTTTAGCAGCCAATAGGCAGTATCCACATCACCAGTAAGAAATGTGGTCACTTTAAAAAGGATGCTTCCATGTGCAAATGGCTACATGTAAATTTGGAATAATTTGTACAATAAACATCGGCATCCCATTCCAAAACCAGGGGAAATAATATGGCAATGACTCATATAGTGTACATATCTGCAACAGAGAGGGTTGGCTAAAAAGAAATATGTTATTTACATACCTGAATAAGAAAACTATGGTTCCTCATTAACAAACGTCTGGGGCAGTGGGGAAAATGTGCCTAATTGTAGAAATGGAAGGAACCTGGAAGAGGTACCCCAATTGATGCTTCAGCTCTGTGAGCAGTGATCTCCTGTCTGAACTCCAGTTCTTGTAGGCCACTTTCATTTACTTGTAGTGTGGAAAAAACAGAGTTATGACATGTTTTTTAACATTCCTCAGCCCAGTCAAAACCCAGCACATTGAGGCCGGATGGCCCCGTACACAATGTTGTGCCTGCAAGGCTTTGTGTCATGGCACAGCATAAAAGTAGGAAATTACAGAGAATGGCGCAGGGACGGATACAGCTAACCTACAGTATAATCATACACATGAATGTGCTGTGGGGGTGTAGGAATATACTGAATCCTAAAAATTCCATAGGTCCAAAGATATCCATGGCAGCCCCTCGGTGGAACGAAAGTAATCCCTGCAATATATAAAGGAAACAGCAGAGGGAGCCAACTAAGGGCGGCAACTCACAAGATACATAAGGATAAGAGCATGTAATCCACCCAGTGTGGTGGGCTGTTGAACTTGTGGGGTTGATTTACTAAAACTGATCTACATACAGGGCGCCGGATGCATTGGGGGGGAGGGGGGAGGGGTTTGAAGCAAGTGATTAGAGTCTCAAATAGGCTTAAAAAAAGGGTGGGCTTGGGGCGCTCCGAGCCCACCCAGTTGTATGACAATAGCAAATTAATATTTGCTATTCTCACACTGATTCTCCTCCCAGCCAATCAGGAAGCAAGTCGTGAGGCCCGTTTCCCGATTGTCTGAAAGGAGAATCGATCTTATTGGCCAAGGGAGAGGAGGGAGGAGATGCACAGCTAGGGGAAGACCGACCCACCAGCCGCCACAGTCAGACTCCAGGGATAGTTCGCCATCCAGCATCCGGCTCAGCCATCCAGCACTCCCTGGCTTGGACAGGGGAGGGAGGAGAAGTGAAGATTGAAGTCATCCCGTGCAGGACATCTGCCTCCTAAGGAGTTCCCAGTGTTTCCCGCATTCATGTCCATCTCCCACAATAGGGGGGGGGGAGACGTTGGTTGCCCCGCTTCTGAATTATCAAGCACCAGCCACCACTGAAATCAACCTCTATGTGTCTTCAGGAGACAGGAAGCAGTTGGTGCTGTCAGGAGCCATGTAGGACACCAGAAACGAAACCAGAAATCCTGGAGCCACCCTGGAGTGTATGGACTGCACAAAACAGCAAGTAATGTCTCACCCGGGAGGGCCGGAACATGTGGAGCATGGCTACATGTCTTCAGAGTCAACTGCTCGTTTTCAAACCTGACAAGGCTGATTTTTAATACAGTCTTATTCAATATACTGCACTTAGTTTGCACCCTCTGCTGTTTCATTTATATATGGCAAAAAATGTAGGGCACGTCTTGTTCGGCGGGTGACACTGCTTGACAATGCACCCCTTAGAAATTAAAGGGGCTGTGTCGTAACAACTCTACAGCTGTGTCTAATGGACATGGTTTTTGCATGGTGAAGAGGGGTTTCAATGTGAAATGCCTCTTCAAACAGGCATGTGGTAGGTGGTATATTGCCTCCTGATCGCCTGCTAACCGCAGGCCAGCTGCTGCTGACAAAGAGATTCACCACCCTAAAGTTTTTTTACGTTCTACAGTACGTGCCAAAACACAAAACCTAAAGGATGAATGGCATAACTCAGATAACACTCACAGGGTGCCATTCATGGCTTTAAGTACAGCACAAGGAATAAACAATTAAGCTAGCCACCTAGCAACCACTGAAAGCTCCTCCGCACCCAGGCAATTGTATTTACATTTTATTTGGCGCTTTTGCTTGTTGATCAGTTTATTTCCGCAAGCTTGGCATAAAGAAATTGAGGCTTAATGGGAAAGTTAAATTTCAAAGTGTACTGGGTCTTTCAGCTAAATAAGAGGATTTGGACTGCATTGTCGGGTTTCTATAAACTGAGCGGATAATTCCAGATTGAAGGTGCGCAGGATAAATTCAGCTCATTTCACAATAAACTGCCGACAGTAATGATCTGTACTGTTCCTGTGTCTCTTCTTTTTTTTTTTTTTGGCAAAAATCCTCTAATAACAGATTGCATTATATTTTCTTATCTTCAACCCATTTCTCTGCTGTAAAGAAACACTGAGAATGGATAGTGATAATGGTGGTTTTAGATGTTCATTTATTAGATCAGTGATGTAGCTTCAGCCAGTTTTGCAGTGCTGTATGACATAGAACCATTGGTATCAGTCTTATCCCCACTAGACCTAGATCAGTGGTTCTCAATCTGGGGGTCGAATGACGATTTTCCAGGGGTCACCAAATCCTGGGCTGTTCCTGAAGCCTGCACTGCTCTCCCAGCCTTTTTGTAGCCACCCAGCAGGACAGCTGCCCATTCAGTTCACAGGATGGCTGGGGGGCAGGGACTAGGAATCAGCTGACTGGTGAGGAATGTGAAGTGGGAGGAGCTGGAGAAGACCCTATCTCCTGATTTTGCCATAGGTGTCACTGCTACGAGACACCACAAAGCCAGTGACACAGTGAGTAACACTACCTGTGATTATACTTGCCATTATAAGTCCCCACTACAATTCTCAGATCAGCAGATGACCTTGATCAAGAACACTTAAAGTGGAGGTTCACCCGGAAATGTAAATTTTTAACATTAGATTCATGCTCATTTTGTCAAGGGGAATCGGGTATTTTTTTTAAAAACGAAGCAGTACTTACCGTTTTAGAGAGCGATCTTCTCCGCCGCTTCCGGGTGTGGGCTGCGGGACTGGGCGTTCCTATTTGATTGACAGTCTTCCGACAGGCTTCCGACGGTCGCATCTATCGGGTCACGATTTTCCGAAAGTAGCCGAACGTCGGTGCGCAGGCGCCGTATAGAGCTGCACCGATGTTCGGCTTCTTTCGGCTACTCGTGACGCGATAGATGCGACCGTCGGAAGCCTGTCGGAAGACTGTCAATCAAATAGGAACGCCCAGTCCCGAAGACCATACCCGGAAGCGGCGGAGAAGATCGCTCTCTAAAACGGTAAGTACTGTTTCGTTTTTAAAAAATCTACCAGATTCCCCTTGACAAAATGAGCATGAATCTAATGTTAAAAAAAGATTTTCGGGTGAACTCCCGCTTTAAGTTGGCCGATCAGAACTCCCCCCAGCACTGCCACTCTTTCCAACTTCCCCCAGGACTGCCACTGATCCCACCCCCCACCCCCAGAACTGCCACTGATCCCAACTCCCTGCCAGCACTGCCACTCATCCCAACTCCCCCACCAAGAAGTAAGAGAAGGGAAAAAAAAGGAGAATACATGGAAGGGAGAGGAAAAGTGAGGGTGGAACAAAGAAAGGGAGAGAAAGAATAAGAGAACAAAAAAGATGGCTAGAGAGAGGGATAGGTAAAAAAATATTTAAAAAAAGGACAGCGAGAGATAAAAGGGAAATAAAGGAGAACAAAGATATAGTGGCACATTCTAAAATGCACCAGAAGGGATTTTAATACTGTAAAAGTGGAAGGGACGAAATAATTTTACTGTTAGGGGTCCCCACAACTTGGGAAATTTTATCAAGGGGTCACGGCACTTGATGGTTGAGAACCACTGACCTAGATTTTTATGTTATTAGTGTAGCGCTATCCCTTCAGGAGCCGCTAGTTCGATTTGTGACGGCATGAATATGTTACCTCTGTGATGTGTCTAGGGATGATGATGATGATGAGATGCAATAACGGAATATCCAAACAGCAGGGTGTCGTTTTCTGTGCTTTTTTCTTTTTGCCCAACATGGCAAACGGTTAACTCAAGGTAGATAAAAATAGGTTGGTGAAAGGAGAATATGGATAAACGGAAGCAGTCCTGCCTCCAATGGGACTTTAGCTCACGTCACCACTCCAGCCGGAGTGGGTAAAGTGTACCTGGACAGGCCTCTTACACCGACCTGGCAGCCAGAGTATCACTTAGAACTTCTGAGAAGGAACAAGTCTCTGCCACCGACTTGGCTCTAGTAGAATTAGAATGTGTAGTGAGACCTCTGACACAGGCCCTTTACTCAGGAACATGGATAGTAGAGCGAATCCTCCCAGTAAATATAATTTGCCTGAATCTCCCTCAGGTAGACTTCTTAGTTTGGGGTCACCGACTGACAAGTTGCAGCATACAACTTCTCAGTGTCCAGTCACCCAGATCCCCGATGGATTGTCTAGGCCCGGTTTGAACACCTGCCTCCAGGTTCACCTCAGATCGACTCCCCACCGAACAGCAAAACTCGCTTGGGATCTTCCTCATAAAGTGTGGGGACCCAGTAAGTCACTGGGGCCCCTCTGCAGCTTTTGTTGCTCCGGGCCATGAGGGCCCAGAGTCAGGAACTCCACGTAGCACGTGCGCCCCAGCCTGGTAGGCCATTTTGCCGGGGCCCGTGATTGTGCGCATACTCTAAAGGTGGGTGCCGCACCTGGAACCAGGAATGAGCGAAGACCCCACAAAATGGCGTCTGCCACAGAAATACCCTCCCCCAGCATGCCCCGCGAGGGAAACACTCCTCTGATTGGCTGCTGGAGAAAATCGCCTCCGCCTGGACCCCTTCAGCCATGACTAAGCACTGACTGCCAGTGCGAAACGCGTTGGACATACTGTATGTTGTTGGTTTGCAGTGACTGTATGCACAGTTGAAAAATAAAAGACATCTCTTTTTAAGAAATTTTTGGAGTGCGGCTGTCCAGTTTCCGTCCTTTTTATTTTTGCCGCCTGGACCCCTTTGGCGCCATCTGCTATCCAGAGATGGAACGGTATCTTTGGGACACAGAATGAAGCCGCAGGAAGCCCAGCATGGCAGAAGCCCAATTTAAATGAATCAACATGGATGAGAGCAAAATAATTCTCTCATCCCCCTCTAAATTTAACTAAAAGTACACAGGCGCTACATTAGCACTCACAGACTTAAGCCCTGTACACACGATTGGTCCATCCGATGATGGACCGTTTTAATTGGTTAACCGATGAAGCTGACTGATGGTCAGTCGTGCCTACACACCATCGGTTAAAAAACCGATCGTGTCAGAACGAGGTGACGTAAAACACAACGACGTGCTGAAAAAAACACACACGATCGGTGGGCAGCACAGTGGTGTAGTGGTTAGCACTTTTGCCTAGCAGTAAATGGGTTCACTGGTTCAAATCCCAACACCACCTGCCTGGAGTTTGCATGTTATCCCTGTGCCTGCGAGGGGTTCCTCCGGGTACTCCAGTTTTCTCCCACATTGCAAAGACATGTTAGTAGGTTAATTAGATCCTTTCTGAAGTGGCCTTTTGTATGTATATGTATGAATGTAAGTTAGGGACCTTAGATTCTAAGCTCCTTGACAGGGACTGATGTGAATGTATAATATATATTTTACTTTATATTTAATTTTATATATAATATAATTACCCTCTCTATAACTCTAACCCTGATAACTACCCTCTCTATAAGACTACCCTCCCTGTAACCCTAATATTTTCACCCTATAACTCTAAGTGCCTGTACACACGATCGGACAAAACCGATGAAAACGGACTGAAGTTCAGTTTCATCGGTCCAAACCGACCGTGTGTGGGCCCCATCGCTCCGTTATCCTTCGGTCGAAAAATGTTGAACTTGCTTTGAAATTGAACCGATGGACGCCTAACCAATCGGTCAAAACCGACGGTTAGTACGCAAAAGCATCGGTTCAAAACCCGCGCATGCTCAGAATCAAGTCGACGCATGCTTGGAAGCATTGAACTTACTCGGACCGTTCTCATCGGATAGACCGACCGTGTGTACAGGGCCTTACACTAACCCACATTAATTGCTAACACTGCCCTCCATGTAACAAGAAAACTACCCTCACTGTAACCCTAAAGCCGCATACACACGATCAGTCCATCCGATGAGAACGGACCGATGGACTGCTTTCATCGGTTAACCGATGAAGCTGACTGATGGTCCGTCACGCCTACACACCATAGGTTAAAAAAACGATCGTGTCAGAACGCGGTGACGTAAAACACAACGAAGTGCTGAAAAGAACGAAGTTCAATGCTTCCAAGCATGCGTCGACTTGATTCTGAGCATGCATGGATTTTTAACCGATGGTCGTACCTACTAATGATCGGTTTTGTCTGATCGGTTAGGTATCCATCGGTTAAATTTAAAACAACATTGCTTTTTTTTAACCTATGGATAAATAACCGATAGGGGCCCACACACGATCGGTTTTGACCGATAAAAACGGTCCATCAGACTGTTGTCCTCTGTTTAACCTATCGTGTGTACGAGGCCTAACATGTACCCCACTTTAGGTAAACTTAACCCTTTGTTTGTATACTCTCTTATCCTCTGCCAGGATTCTCTGTACTAAACACCAACCTTCCTTCACCAAATGGTGCCAACGCCAAAATCAGATATTTTGGGATTGAGTGACCCTTTAAAATATTATATTATAATTCATAGAGTGTAAAAATGTAATACATTGCAGAAAAAAAGGATTTAATGATCTATTTAGCCTGTTCATAAAACTTACAACATTTTTCCAAAATATTTCCATCAACAATTCATTTTAAGCAATGACAGTTGCCAAGCATGGCCATTCAGTCACCATTGCGCCAGAGTCTGCTTGTCCAAAACGAAACTTGTGTGTTCACCTGGTGTGAGAAGATGAGCTGAGCGCCTGCAAGTATCTCCTTTAATTAAGGGAGCGGGAAGTGTCAGCTTCATGTTTTATGTAGAGTACTGACTCTTTCTTTAATTAAACCCGTAAAAACACTGATTAAAACTGTCTGCGCTTTCACAGTGATTAAACTGTTAGGAGCGAAGGTTTTTCTCCCTTTTTCCTATGTTTATCAGCCACCTGTAATAAAGAGACAACTTGGCCCATTTTTATATCCTTGAAAGATGATTTTTTTTTTTCAATGGCTGAATGGCTCATAAAACTCCCACTGACAAGTACTGTAAATCACAGAAGCAGAGAGGACACCGTGTGCAATAGGTGAAGAGGCGCACGTAGCTTGTAATTCACAACTAGAACTTACAAAGCCTATTTGATTGGTTTCCGACATTTATTTAATATGCAACGCTGAATTCTTGTAACTGTATATATCAAGAATGAAGACATAATAAGGTTTGTTTCTGAAAGGCGTCTTGCAGAATAGACTATTATTAGACTTGCAATAGTTTTCTGAGGGTTAAAGGTACACTCCAGGCAATATCATAAATTAAAGTGGACCTGTCAGTAAAGCCTCATACACACACGATCGGATTTTCTGTGGACAAAGCATAGGACTTTTTGTCCGAAGGGCGTTGGCCAGGAACTTGTATTGCATATAAACGGCAAAGAATTGTCAGCCAACAAACACAAAACAATGTGTTTTTTCAGCTCTTTAGTGCCACCCTGTGGGCAACTTCGCTAATGTGTTATGGTTAGCATAGCTTCTGAGCATGCGTGTTTGTACTTAGAGTTTTGTCTGACGACTACATTTATGGGCATTTAAAATGTATTTTTTTTCCTTAAACGTCCCTCCTTAAATTGGGGTGTTATTCGCCTGTGCGTGTTATACGCCGATAAATACAGTAACTCTCCCTGTAACCCTAATAATTACCCTCACTTTAACTTTACCACTAACCCTCTCTGTAACCTTAATAATTATCCTTCCTATAACTCTAATGTCGCGTACACACGATCAGTCCATCCGATGAGAACGGACCGATGGACCCTTTTCATCGGTTAACCGATGAAGCTGACTGATGGTCCGTTGCGCCTACACACCATCGGTTAAAAAAACGATTGTGTCAGAACTCGGTGACGTAAAACACAACGACGTGCTGAAAAAAACGAAGTTCAATGCTTCCAAGCATGCGTCAACTTGATTCTGACCATGTGTGGATTTTTATCCGATGGTTGTGCCTATTCCACATTTGTTGGCGGAAAATTCAACAACAATTGTCCGATGGAGCATAAAAACGGTCGAATTTTCCAACAACACCCTGCCATCACACAATTCCCATCAGATAATCCAATCGTGTGTACGAGGCTTTACTTTACAAGTAATAAGGAAAGGAAAGTGCGGATGGCTGCACACCAGACTGGGATCCAAATGCCTTTATTTGCATAAAACCATGAAGAACATGAAGACTACTACATGTTCAAGCAAGGGAGGAACGGCTTACGCATTTTACACACAAATTGTGCTTTATCAAAGCCACCTTTACAAGTAAACTTGAATAAATCCCTGACATGCTGATAACAATATAAAGTAACAGCATATTTTTTTCAAAAATGGTGTCATTAAAATGATTCCTTAAAGGGGAGTTCCAGGCTTTTTATGTTTATTAAAAGTCAGCAGCTACAAAAAGTGTAGCTGCTGACTTTTAACAAACAGATACTTACCTGTTCCACAGTCCAGCGATGCGGCTGCCCAGGGCGTTGCTCCTCTCCCCCTCCTCTCCGCTGGTTCCTCCGTTGACACGCTGGGCACCCAGCCGTGACAAATTTTGGCTTTGTGGCCGGGCACGCACTGCGCGTCAAGTGGCCCATAGAGCGTGAAAAAGTGATGGATCGAGGAAAACAGTCTAAGATTTTTCATGATCACAAGAGTCCGCACAGAGGACCCCCTTACATCAGAGTCCTCACAGAGGCCCCCCTTACATCAGAGTCTGCACAGAGCCCTTACATCAGAGTCCGCGCAGAGCCTCCCCTTACATCAGAGTTCGCACAGAGCCTCCCCTAACATCAGAGTCCGCACAGAGCCTCCCCTTACATCAGAGTCCGCACAGAGCCTCCCCTTACATCAGAGTCCGAACAGAGCCACCTCTTACATCAGAGCCCACACAGAGCCTCCCCTTACATCAGAGTCCGAACAGAGCCACCTCTTACATCAGAGCCCACACAGAGCCTCCCCTTGCATCAGAGTACGCACAGACCCCATATACATCAGAGTCCTGCCAGCCCTCCCCTGAAAAGAGGAGTCGCCTATGCGGCCCATTGGCAGAAGGAGGAAGTGGGACAGGAAGTCTCACTCCAAACGAAGCCCCCACTCCTCAGTGATCCCACTGCAACATTGTAACTCTGCAGTAAGTTCTATTTTCTGTTTCCGCTATCACTGGATTAGCATTTTATTTTACAAAACCCTTGACATTACAAAATGCACTTTTTAAGGCAAAAGGAGAGATCAGCAATGATATCTTCTATTTTTTCTATTGAGCGGCACAGTACTAGCATGGGCACTATTCAACATTAAACAAAGCTGCACACTTTAGTTATATTATCTTTATGCGATAAGACAGTTTTTTTGGTAAAGGTGAATTATGGAGTTGATTTACTAAAACAGGAGACTACAAAATCTGGTGCAGCTGCACATGGTAGCCAATCAGCTTCTTACTTCAGTTTGTTCAATTAAGTTTGACATAAAACGTGGAAGCTGATTGGGTTCTGTGTACAGCTGCACCAGATTTTGCACTCTCCAGTTTTAGTAAATCAACCCTAAGGGCTCTTTCACGCGTTCAGGTCCGCCTGTCAGTTTTTTAGGCGGACCTGAACGGGCACTCCGTGCTCCTCTATGGAGCCACGGATGTCAGCGGTGACATGCCCGCTGACATCCGACCTGCTCCAATCGGCCAAAGTGTGACGGAGGAAAAACCGACTTTTCCATCCGTCTGGCGGATCGGATCGGGTGAACACGGACAGGCGGTCCGTGTTCATCCGATCCCCCCATAGGGGAGAGCGCAGAAAAGACTCAGCGGGGATCAACGGCTCAGCGGTTATTAACGGAGCGATCCCCGCTGAGCAAGCGAAGGTTCACGGGGCGGATCATTACTGATCCGCCCCGTGTGAAAGGGGCCTTATGTCTTTAAAGCGGATGTTCTGCAGTCAATCGTTTTTTTTTTGTCATCATTCATTTATTTTTTTCTGTTCTAAAAGAATACTCACTGTTTTGGTGTCTTTACGCATCCGCTGTCCAATTTCATATAAAATAATAACTTATATAAAACGAAGAAGGACGTTTCCATTTTGCTTGTGGGCACTGTGAAGCCCACAAGCACTCATTTCCTTGATGCAGTGAATGCTGGGAGCAGCATACACTGCTTGATCCCGCGTATGCTCGGTCTGTACTGCTAGCAGCGCCGTAAACATCAGGGTTGCCATCGTTGAAAGTTACCGCCCCGTTGTGATGTCAACCAAACCACAATCTCCTGGGAAGCCTGACACTTAGCTCCCAGGAGACAGTGAGGCGATGGGGAAAGGCAATAGGCACGCCTACTCCCACGGGAGTAGAAGACAGGAAGTGACACAATATACAGCTACAATATGGTAATTAAGGCACTAAAAAAAATTTGAATATCAGGGCAATGCACTGGTGTGGATAACATTAGGTTAAGAATGTGTGTGAACCTCCGCTTTAAAGAGTAGATACACTTTTGTTGCGAAAAAAACAATGCCCCTGGGTGATCTATGTACATTACAAGGATTCTAACACATTTTGTAGCAGATTCCTACCTTTTGTTATTCTGAAGGAATAGCTTTCTGTACAGAGTGAATCTGTATGGGAGTGGTTTTGTAATTATCAATCAGCTGCTGCACCTGCATTGCTCTAATAAAGAAGGTTTGAGGCTGGGTTCACACTACTACACTACTTTCATCCTACTTTGCTCTGTGTTCAATGTTTCCCTATGAGAGCGTCTTGTAGCGTCCTACACAAGTCGGTCCGACTTTGAAAATGCTCCCTGTACTACTTTTGGTCCTACATTGATCCTACTTCAGGCCCATTGAATATCATTGAAGTCGGACCAAAGTAGTATCCTGTTCATGAAAGTAGGATGGATGTAGGACCAATGTAGGATAAATGTAGGACCAATGTAGCAGAGCAAAGTAGGATGAAAGTAGTGTAGTAGTGTGAACCCAGCCTCAGGCTGGGTTCACACTTGTCCGACAACGGTCCTACATTGGGTGCTCATGTAGCATGACGTGTGAAAATCAATGTTTCCCTATGAGAGCTGTCTTAACTGGTCCTACACAAGTCGGTCCGACTTTGAAAATGCTCCCTGTACTACTTTGGTCCTACATTGATCCTACTTCAGCCCATTGAATATCATTGAAGTCGGACCAAAGTAGGAGCCTTGTCCTAACCATCCGACTTTTGACATCCGACTTGTGATTACAGCAGCAGTAAAAGGAATTTATCTCACTCTGGGATTGTTTTGATTGGTCAAAGAACAAGTCAGACTATCACAAAGTCGGATCAAAGTAGTATCCTGTTCATGAAAGAAGGATGGATGTAGGACCAATGTAGGATCAATGTAGGACCGATGTAGGACCGATGTAGGACCAATGTAGGATCAGTGTAGGACCAATGTAGGACCAATGTAGGATCAGTGTAGGACCAATGTAGCAGAGCAAAGTAGGATGAAAGTAGTGTAGTAGTGTGAACCCAGCCTCAGGCTGGGTTCACACTACTACACTACTTTGATCCTACTTTGCTCTGCTACATTGGTCCTACACTGATCCTACATTGGTCCTACATTGGTCCTACATTGATCCTACATTGGTCCTACATCCATCCTACTTTCATGAACAGGATACTACTTTGATCCGACTTTGTGATAGTCTGACTTGTTCTTTGACCAATCAAAACAATCCCAGAGTGAGATAAATTCCTTTTACTGCTGCTGTAATCACAAGTCGGATGTCAAAAGTCGGATGGTTAGGACAAGGCTCCTACTTTGATCCTACTTTAATGATATTCAATGGGCTGATGTAGGATCAAAGTAGGACCAAAGTAGTACAGGGAGTAGTTTCAAAGTCGGACCGACTTGTGTCGGACCAGTTAAGACAGCTCTCATAGGGAAACATTGATTTTCACACGTCATGCTACATGAGCTCCCAATGTAGGACCGTTGTAGGACAAGTGTGAACCCAGCCTCAGGCTGGGTTCACACTACTACACTACTTTCATCCTACTTTGCTCTGCTACATCGGTCCTACATTTATCCTACATTGGTCCTACATCCATCCTACTTTCATGAACAGGATACTACTTTGGTCCGACTTCAATGATATTCAATGGGCTGAAGTAGGATCAATGCAGGCCCAAAAGTAGTACAGGGAG
Source organism: Rana temporaria (assembly GCF_905171775.1). NCBI lineage: Eukaryota > Metazoa > Chordata > Amphibia > Anura > Ranidae > Rana > Rana temporaria. The sequence goes on along the minus strand of NC_053493.1, from coordinate 375,836,890 downwards.
CATTTTCAAAGTCGGACCGACTTGTGTAGGACCAGTTAAGACGGCTCTCATAGGGAAACATTGATTTTCACACGTCATGCTACATGAGGCTCCCATTGTAGGACCGTTTGTCGGACAAGTGTGAACCCAGCCTCAGGCTGGGTTCACACTACTACACTACTTTCATCCTACTTTGCTCTGCTACATTGGTCCTACATTTATCCTACATTGGTCCTACATCCATCCTACTTTCATGAACAGGATACTACTTTGGTCCGACTTCAATGATATTCAATGGGCCTGAAGTAGGATCAATGTAGGACCAAAAGTAGTACAGGGAGCATTTTCAAAGTCGGACCGACTTGTGTAGGACACTACAAGACGCTCTCATAGGGAAACATTGAACACAGAGCAAAGTAGGATGAAAGTAGTGTAGTAGTGTGAACCCAGCCAAAAGGTCTTTATCTCTTTAGATGTGATTTCCGTTCGGAAGTATCTCACCAAAAATTAAATGTTTGGGGATGCTCAAAATCTGATTTGTATATTAGTACAGAATTCTGTGAAAACCATTAGGCCAATCACACAAGCAGGAAATTGCCTTTTTAGGTAGACATAGTGCATTGCAATTTTACAGAAAATTGCAGATTGAAAAGGAAATGTGTTCAAGTCGAACCAGGACTTTTGAGTTTATATAATAAAAGAACAAATTTCAAGTAGTGGGAACTGCATTTATTTTTCAACATACTCCACTGCTCCATGTATACACTTATCCCAGTGTTTAACTAATGCCTGGAAAGCTTTGGCATAGAAAGATTTGTCAGTGTGCCTGAACCTAGAACAGCCTGCTTCACTTCGCCATCAGTGCTGAAATGCTGACCTCCAAGGAACTCTTTTAGGGGTCCAAACAGGTGGAAATCACTCAGAGTGAGGTCCAGGCCATAGGGGGAATGTGGCAATACCTCTGTGGGCTGGGAACCGACACGGCTGAGATTGAAACATTTATACCATTCAAATATCTTATTGCGGCGGCTGAGCTTAAAGTCTTCTGTAGATATCTTCGGGTTTTACGCCTTCGTTTTCAAGAAGCTTCATCACCACATGCTGTTCCATGCATGCACTAACACTGTTGTCTGCCATCTTGATTAACGCTCTCTGGGCTGACCTGTGACATCAGTAATAGGACACACTTGCCACTTACTAATGTGGGTAATATCGCCATGCTAGCATTCCTTTTTATACCTGTAAAACTAAAAGTCCCGGTTTGACTTGAATACCCCTTGTATACTCTAGAACAGTATTTCTCAACCATTTTTCAGTCAAGGCACCCTTTAATATTATGGACAATCTCAAGGCACCCTTTAAAATTATAGACAGTCTCAAGGCACCTCATTCTAAAATGCAAAAAATTACTGTATATACTTGAGTATAAGCCGACCCGAATATAAGCCGAGGCACCAAATTTTACCACAAAAAAACTGGGAAAACTTATTGACTCAAGTATAAGCCTAGGGTGTTCATCTGCATGCCTCACTGTGCCTCAATTTGCCTCACTGTGTCCATGTGCATGCCTCACTGTTCCCATGCCTCACTGTGTCCATGCCTCACTGTGCCCATGACTAGACTGACGTTTAACATGGGAGTCTATGGAAGGGGTGTCTGGATTTGAGAAAATCGGTGCTCCCCAGCCGTAGTTCCCCCAGACCACAAACTTTGCACTCTTGTAGAGGAAGAGTGGGGCTACATGTGTGCCATGTCCGGGAGATCAGGCGCAAAATGGTGACTCAAGTATAAGCCGAGGGGGGCACTTTCAGCACAAAAAAATGTGCTGAAAAACTCGGCTTATACTCGAGTATATACGGTATGTTAATAGTTTTATATAATGCGGCAGCATCAACATACATAGGACACCCAACATTAGAGGTGATTTATTCTTCCAAAGCAAATGCACTTTTGCACACTGGTACGACTAGTATTCCAATGTTTCTCCTCTCCCTAAGTTTCTCTCCTTCATTCAGCAAATGTGACCCCGGTGTTGATGGGGTTTTCTAGGAGTTCCTTAAAGCGGTAGTTCCCCCTCAAAATTTTTTTTACCCTTAGATTGATGCTCATTTTGTCTAGGGGAATCGGCTAGTTGTTTTAAAATCGAAGCAGTACTTACCGTTGTAGAGAGCGATCTTCTCCGCCGCTTCCGGGTATGGTCTTCGGGACTGGGCGTTCCTATTTGATTGACAGGCTGAAGAAGAAGTCGAAAGACGGCGCGGCTCTATACGGTGCCTGCGCACAGACGTCCGGCTACTTTCGGAAAATCGTGACGCGATAGATGCGACCGTCGGAAGCCTGTCAATCAAGAAGGAACGCCCAGTGCCGAAGACCATACCCGGAAGCGGCGGAGAAGATCACTCTCTACAATGGTAAGTACAGCTTCGATTTTAAAACAACTAGCCGATTCCCCTAGACAAAATGAGCATCAATCTAAGGGTAAAACATTTTTTGAGGGGGAACTACCGCTTTAAGCTGTGGCTGATTGACCTCCCATTTTTATGGTGTCTGTATAGTTCCCAGGCCAACACCACTTGGCAGAGTCATTGGCATGACACCAGTGCTCTTTTTACCTGTAAAGGTGGCATTCTGACCATCCATGTAAGGGAGATCCCCTTCCAAATGATCCTCAATGAATTGGTTTTAAAAGGTGATTTCAAGGTTTCCTCTGGGGTAAAAAGGTTGAGGAAGGCTGCCCTAGACTAAACAAGCTGTAATTCATGAATACATGGAGACATTTTTTATGGCTGACCAGAACTTGGCTATATTTACTATATCTTTTTATCAAACATAAGAACAAATGTCCTTGGGTTGCTGTAAAAATTTCCCGATACATGACTGCCTCCGTGTTTTTGCTCTGGAAATATGAGTGTGTTTGGCAAGGTTTCCAGTAATGACACAGGAAACATTATCATTTATTTGCATGCGGCCAGCTCTCTGTAAATTTATTGGTATTACATAATGGTGTGTCACTGCCATCATTAAGAATAACAAGCCTTGTGACTGGTGGTTACTGGAAACTATGCATTTAAAGTCAAACTCCAATAAGGATGCAAAATCTTTTCATATAGTTACAAAGTAGTAAAAAAAATGGCAATCAATTTTATTTTCTCACAATTCCTTCAGCTTTGGGCTTGAGGAAGACAATTGCAACATCGATGACTGTGGGTAACGTCAGGGGGAGGAGTCACGACAGACGTCACCCACAGCCATCGCTGTTGCAATTGTTTCCTATGCCGTCTGTAAGCACTCACGTCTGAGTGCTGTCTTTAAAACAAAGCTCATGACCTTGATCGACACCTTTGGTATGCTGATCGATTGGATGTTCTAAGTTGTTATACTGGGAATGAGTTACATGCCATGTGACCTATTATAGGTCGAATCAGTGAGGTGAGAGGCCACTCTGTGTGCGGTGGAGGGATTTCTGGCCACGTTTGATCCACATTGCATGCCGTCATTTTCATTGTGCCTTTTCACAATCACTTGTGGACTGTTTCTTCTCATGGACATTATATATTAGTGTTTATATTTACATTTAGGTTGCGCTGCTCTGCTTTTATTGTTATATTTCTTGAGGGATTTTATATGAATTTACCTTGAGTGCTGGCTTGCAACCATAATTTACTGTTACATATTTTTTAGCGCTGAATTATTTTGCTATTTTTTGAGGAAGACAAAACAACAAATAGTAAAGGAAGTCGGTCTTGAGAAAATCATGGAGGCTGCCACTGCGGACCATTCCTTCTAAAAAAGCTACTTGTCTGACCGGTCATGTTGATGCATTGGCTTCATTACATTGTGTCACCAAGTTAGAACTAGTATAAAGAGATAAGGAATACTTGAAAAAAAATAATTCTACAAATTAAAGCGGATGTGCCACTAAAACAATATATTAAAAGCTAGCAGCTACAAATACTGCAGCTGCTGACTTTTAATATAAGGACACTTACCTGTCCTGGAGTCCAGCGGTGATCGCAGCAGAGGATGAGCCGATCGCTCGTCACCCTGCTGCTCCCCCCTCCATCCACGGTGAGGGAACCAGGAAGTGAAGCGCTGCGGCTTCACTGCCCGGTTCCCTACGGCGCATGCGCGAGTCGCGCTGCGCCCGCCGATTGGCTCACACGCTGTGTGCTGGGAGCCGAGTGTTCCCAGCACACAACGGGCGACAGACGGGATGTGACGGAATGCCCGTCTTTCGCCCGTAGCGTGTGGCCGGAAGTGGGTGCAAATACCTGTCTTTAGACAGGTGTCTGCACCCCCCTCCCCCCTGAAAGGTGTCAAATGTGACACCGGAGGGGGGGAGGGTTCCGATCAGCGGGACTCCACTTTAGGGTGGAGGACCGCTTTAAGATAAATTGAAGTTGACAAGCAAAGTAGTTGTAGCCATATTTATGCACTGGTAACAATACAGTTACATAGTAGGTGAGGATGAAAAAAGACACAAGTCCATCAAGTCCAACCTTTGTGTGTGATTATATGTCAGTATTACATTGTATATCCCTGTATGTTGCGGTCATTCAGGTGCTTATCTAATAGTTTTTTAAAGCTATCGGTGCTCCCCATTGAAAATACCACCTGTGGAAGGGAATTCCACATCCTTGCCGCACTTACAGTAAAGAACCCTCTACAAAGTTTAAGGTTTAAGGCTCTTTTCTTCAAATTTTAATGAGTGGCTATGTGTCTTATTAAAAGCTGAGTTGTACCCCCCAAGCTTACAATTATGAGCCTATATGCAGTCATGTGGGTTTTACCGGGGACTTTAATGTATTTTTGGTAGATAGTAGCATGATGGTGCCGTTGGGGTCAAAATAAATAATGTACAGTACATCAGGAGCGTACCTTACAGGGGTCGCAGGGGTCAAAATTGTGCCCGGCCCATGCTCTAGGGCAGTGATGGCGAACCTTGGCACCCCAGATGTTTTGGAACTACATTTCCCCTGATGCTCATGCACTCTGCAGTGTAGTTGAGCATCATGGGAAATGTAGTTCCAAAACATCTGGGGTGCCAAGGTGTGCCATCACTGCTTTAGGGCCCCCCTGTACACCTGGATAGGAGGAGCGGTGGGGCGGCTGCATTTTTTCCATTTTCCTCCTGCAGCTGCTGAATGTCTGCTTCTCCTCCTCTTCCTCCCACAGGCATTCTGCAAGAGAAAAATGGAGAGATCAGTTCCTCTGTATGCAGCTTCTCCTATCCAGCTTCTTTCTGCTGCCCACTTGTGTGCTTCCTGAATCCCCTGGGCTTTCTCCTGACCCCCTCTTGTCCCCCACAGATCTGCCAGCTTTCTTCTTGTCCTCTCCTGTTGCCCGCTGCAGGGAATGCTGTCAGGATAGAGAGCGGGGATGGAGGCCAGTAAATGTGTTATTTACCAGCCCCTTGCTTGTCTTAATGAAAAGAGCCAGTGATCCGTATCGAGCACTAACGCTGTTCCTTCATAACTGAGGCATGGTAAACTGTGTTTCAGTTTGAGAATGAATTGGAAGCTCTGTACAGAGCTATTCCTGTCCATTCATTCTGTGCAGCTTAGGCCCCTGATACCTTACCAAGGACCCCCCCAAAAAATTTTAAAAAAATGTATGATGGTAAAAAATTATAAAAAAAAATGAAATAACAAAAATAAAAACTCCTGACACCAGCTGCGGCACTACCAGGGTTACAAAACTTGTGACTGTGCTCTGGCGTTCCACCACCGAGCTCAGGGGGAAGGGCCCCGGCCAGGGGGCCAATTCATGGTTTCTTGCAATGGGCCCTGAAGGTTCTAGTTATCCCACTGCAGTAAATACTAGGGGCCAGATCCACATATAATTGGATAGGCGCAGCGTATCAGAGATACGCTACGCCGCCGTATCTTACCTGGCTTTCAGTCAAATCCAGGAAGATTTTGCGCCGTAAGTTACGGCGGCGTAGTGTATTTCTGGCGGCGGAATTCAAATCGGCGGGTAGGGGGCGTGATTCATTTAAATGAAGCGCGTCCCCGCGCCGATTGAACTGCGCATGCTCCGTTTCGAAATTTCCCGCCGTGCTTTGCGCGAAATGACGTCGCAACAACGTAATGTTTTTAGAACTTAGACGTGACTTACATCCATTCCTATTCACGGACGACTTACGCAAAAAAAAAAATCTAATTTCGACGCGGGAACGACGGCCATACTTTAACATGGCAAGTCTATCTATACGCCGCAAAATAGAAGCTTTAACTATACGCCGGAAAAGGCCGACTAGAGACGACGTAAGAGAATGCGACGGCCGCGCGTACGTTCGTGGATCGTCAGAAAAAGCCAATTTGCATACGCGATGTGGAAAACGACGCAAACTCCACCCAGCGGGCGCCGAAGTATTGCACCTACGATCCGAAGGCGTACAAAGCCGTACGCCTGTCGGATCGAACCCAGAAGCCGTCGTATCTTGGTTTGAGGATTCAAACTAAAGATACGACGCGGGTAATTTGAAAGTAAGTCGGCGTATCAGTAGATACGCCGGCGTACTCGCTATGTGGACCTGACCCTTGTTTTTTATTCAAATCAATGGTGAATCTACCGGTTGGATTTTGTATCTTATCATATTTGTAGTTTCATCACTAATTAAAAGCTTCTTTTGTTATAATCTGAGCATGAGCATCAATCACAACTCTTTCACCCTTGTCTGCAGGGCATAATAGGAGTTTTAAATAATTTTCAAGATAACTAATTAGCTGCTTTTTCTGCCCTAGTTAAAACTGATTTATGGATTCCTCCTGGATTGTCATTCACCTAGATCACTCAAGATAATTGCCTGGTCACCAACCATGCGTGATTTAAACATGTAGGCAATTGTTCTGTTTAACGCTAGGATATGTGGTTATTGGTATTCCATAGAAATGTATAAGATTTCTCTTTTTTTATATTTTGTTTTTTTTACTACAATAATCTGTATTAATTTTTAGACATTTCTTTTACAAAACCAGCAATCATGCAGGCCAATCTCTCTTTGCAATTACAGTTAAAGTGGAGTTCCACCCATAAATATAACATTCCATCAGTAGTTTTAAAAAAATGTCATTAGTCCTTTACGAAAATTTTTTTTTTTTTTTAAATGCCTTCAAAGTGTTGTTGCTAGGCAGAATAGTTAATCTTCCCACTTCCTGCACCTAGGTGCTTAATGCTTCCTAACCTACACCGCACAGACTCCTGGGAATGTAGTGGGTGTAACTTTCCAGGAGTCTGTGCATTCCCCAGTCTCAAAGAATCATGTGACTTGGACAGCACAGGTGCTGAAACCTGATCTGACTGCTTGTGCAGCACTGAGCATGTGCGAGATTTGCAAGGCTGAAATCCAGGAAGTCATACAGTCTGGCTTCATGATGCCCACACTTAAGATGGCCCCAGTCAATTTCTATTTTATAAAGTGTCTAAATGCTGTAACAACCTAACAAAACGGACCTTAGTTTACAGACTAACTTTACTAGAATACATTAACCACTTAAGCCCCGGACCAAAATGCTGCCTAAAGACCCAAGGGGTTTTTACAGTTCGGGACTGCGTCGCTTTAACAGACAATTGCGCAGTCGTGCGACGTGGCTCCCAAACAAAATTGGTGTCTTTTTTTCCCCACAAATAGAGCTTTCTTTTGGTGGTATTTGATCACCTCTGCGGTTTTTATTTTTTGCGCTATAAACAAAAATAGAGCGACAATTTTGAAAAAAATGCAATATTTTTTACCTTTTGCTGTAATAAATATCCCCCAAAAACATATATAAATTTTTTTTTTCCTCAGTTTAGGCCGATACGTATTCTTCTACCTATTTTTGGTAAAAAAAAACGCAATAATCGTTTATCGGTTGGTTTGCGCAAAATTTATAGCGTTTACAAAATAGGGGATAGTTTTTTTGCATTTTTATTTATTATTATTTTTTTACTACTAATGGCGGCGATCAGCAATTTTTTTCGTGACTGCGACATTATGGCGGACACTTCGGACAATTTTGACAAATTTTTTGGGACAATTGTCATTTTCACAGCAAAAAATGCATTTAAATTGCATTGTTTATTGTGAAAATGACAGTTGCAGTTTGGGAGTTAAACACAGGGGGCGCTGTAGGAGTTAGGGATCACTGTGTATGTGTTTACTAGTGTAGGGGTGTGTGGCTGTAGGAATGACGTCATTGATCGTGTCTCCCCTATAAAGGGGATGACGCGATCGATGCGCCGACACAGTGAAGCACGGGGAAGCCGTGTTTACACACGGCTCTCCCCGTTCTACAGCTCCGGGGAGCGATCGCGACGGAGCGGCTATAAACAAATAGCAGCGCCGTCGTCCCGGATCGCTCCCCGAGCGGACCCGACCTCCGCATGTACCGGGGGGGGGGTCCCGATCGGACCCCCCACCCACGTCTAGCAGAGGATGTACAGGTACGTGGATGTGCCTGTCCGTGCCATTCTGCCGACGTAAATGTACATGAGGAGGTCGGGAAGTGGTTAAGCTTGTGTATTACAGGGGTATTTATATTTAAAAAGTGAAATTGTGGCCGGAACTCCGCTTTAAGTGTCAATATAATTATAAACCATAGTTTTTACATGACTAAATCCAGGTTTAATGTTACATAGTAAGATTATAGAACAGTATTACCACAGAAATGCGAATGTAACAGCAATGTAAAAAGGCAGGATTGACAAATTTAAGCAAAGCAACAATAGAGAGGTCTGGCGATCCCAAAAATGTGTGAAAGTCTTATTGCATCTCCCTAAGGTTAACAAAAAACATTGCAGCTTAAAGCGGGAGTTGACCCTAAAAAATGTTTTTAACATTAGATTGATGCTCATTTTGTCAAGGGGAATCGGGTAGTTTTTTTAAAAACGAAGCAGAACTTACCATTTTAGAGAGCGATCTTCTCCGCTGCTTCCGGTTATGGTCTTCGGGACTGGGCGTTCCTATTTGATTGACAGTCTTCCGTCACGCTTCCGACGGTCGCATCCATCGCGTCACGAGTAGCCGAAAGAAGCCGAACGTCGGTGCGGCTCTATACGGCGCCTGCGCACCGACGTTCGGCTACCTTCGGAAAATCGTGACGCGATGGATGCGACCGTCGGAAGCCTGTCGGAAGACTGTCAATCAAATAGGAACGCCCAGTCCCGCAGCCCATACCCGGAAGCTGCGGAGAAGATGTATCTCTAAAACGGTAAGTACTACTTCGTTTTTAAAAAACTACCCGATTCCCCTTGACAAAATGAGCATGAATCTAATGTTAAAAATTTACATTTCCAGGTGAACCTCCACTTTAAGATAATTTGACAAAAAACAGGTCAAGATAGAAGAAAAGCAGAGGGGTTTAAAATGCAGCTCTGCCATAAATGGCCAAATCGTTAAACAGTCTTGAGATTGATCTGAGCAATATACTGTACGTTCTGGTTAGGTTTTATAATCACTAAAGTCAAACTCTATTCATATTCCATAAATCATGCTGTGATGGAGTTGCCTTAATAAAAAAAGAGGTTACACTGATCTATGAGAAGATAACAATAAGACACAAAACACACTTACATTCACTGGCCACTTTATTAGGTACACCCTGCTAGTAGCAGGTTGGACCCCCCCCCCCCCCCCTTTTGCCTTCAGAACTGCCTTAATTCTTCCTGGCATAGATTCAACAAGGTGTTGGAAACATTAATCAGAGATTTTGATCTGTATTGACATGATAGCAACATGCAGTTCCTACAGATTTGTCGGATACACATCCATCTCCAGTTTCCACCACATCCCAAAGGCAGGGCCGGCTCTTGCTGTAGACTCACTACTGCAACTTTGGTCTTGCCAGAGACTTGCCATGCACATTTTCTACAAATTGAAAAAGTGTCAACTAGAACTTGTGCTGCAAGTGTTCTGCAAGTGTACAACTTGTCAGTGAAAATGTACAGCAAGTTAACAGACTTATAATTCAACACTGCCACAAATGTGTAGCAAGTTATCCTTGCAATCTGGGAAATGAGCACCAATGACTGAAAACACCAAAGATTCCTCTGATAAGGGCTGTGTCTTAAGGTGCTCATGCATGTCTAATGACTGACGCAGCTGGATGCTATATTTAAAAGTGCTATTCTGGTTATTTTTGTTTGAAATAATATAAGACTTTTAACACTTTACTTACTATTGGGGCGCTATCAATCTGACTTCTATAAAGAGACATTTGTTGACATTCTAATATTGATTCATATACATCACATTTATAGTTTACTGTATTATTTTTCTCCTTGAGGTATCAAATACATGTCTTTTGCTACCATTGCAATGTATTGTGTATTGAACCTAATACACACGATTATTTTTGGACATGTAAAAAACGATGTTTTAAAAAAATGTCATTTAAAATGATCATGTGTGGGCTTCACATCTTTTTTCGGGTTCTGAAAAATTAAAAAAAAAAAAAAAATCGAACATGCTGCATTTTTAACAACGTTTTAAAGAATGTCGTTTTTCGGGTTGTAAAAAATGATCGTGTGTGGGCTAAAACGACATTAAAAACCCGCACATGCTTAGAAGCAAGTTATGAGACGGGAGCGCTCGCTCTGTTAAAACTACCCTTCGTAATGGAGTAAGCACATTCATCACGCTGTAACAGATGGAAAAGCGCAAATCGTCTTTTACTAACACGGAATAAGCTAAAGCAGCCCAAAGGGTGGCGTAATCCGCATGGAACTGCCCCTTTATAGTGCCGTCGTACGTGTTGTACGTCACCGCGCTTTGCTAGAGCATCTTTTTTTAATGATCATGTGTGGGCAACGTCGTTTTAATCATGAAGTCGGAAAAAACGTTGTTTTTTCTAGAGGTTGAAATACGTCATTTTTTACATGCCGAAAAATGATCGTGTGTACGCGGCATAAGGGTGCATATTTATAAAGCAGTGACTGTGGCCTTCACCTTCATTGCGGTTAATCATTCCCAACAATGTATAACACATACACAATGAAGGTTCACCTGCAGTGCTTATTTGGTAAAGTGCTATTTCACCTTGCAAGTAAGGACAATGTTCTGTTCAGTGGCACGGCAGAGGGTCTCAAACCCAGATAGCAAGCAATTGTGCTACAAGTTTGAAAATTGACTTGCTAAGCTATTGCTAGACCTGCCACGCTTCACAAGTTTGTTGCACAATTGCAGCAAGTTCCCATTGGATGACTCCAGACCAAATTTCTTTGCAAGCAATCTGCAAGTCTGCTGCAAGTTCTAGTTCAGTTATGCTGTGCAATAGTCATCCCACCACAGGGGTCACTGTGGCTGAATTTACATGCTGTAGACTTGCAGAGCTCTTGCTGTAGACTCACCACTGCAACTTTGGTCTTGCCAGAGACTTGCCATGCACATTTTCTACAAATTGAAAAAGTGTCAACTAGAACTTGTGCTGAAAGTGTTCTGCAAGTGTACAACTTGTCAGTGAAAATGTACAGCAAGTTAACAGACTTATAATTCAACACTGCCACAAATGTGTAGCAAGTTATCCTTGCAATCTGGGAAGTTATGCCAATATCTCAGGGAATATTATGAATGATGAAGTCTAGTCTGTATGTTGCTCATTACTTTGAACACCAATAAGAGGCTGACTATATCATCCACTACCACTAGGCCTTAAATGTTAGTAAGGGCTCATGCACCTTAAAAGAACCGGCTCCTACTGGCTTTTGAGTTCTTTTGAGCTGTTATTTTTCCTGCCTAGAAACTCCCCTCCATGTTAGCCAATGTGTTCATGCACTCTATGGCTTTTTCAGGCGTACTGTATGCTCCTACAGACAGAAAAACTACCCCACCAAACACGTGTTTTTGGGAGGAGCTAGTGCCTCGAAGAGCTCAAAAGAGCTTGAAAAAGCGTGAAAACGCACAAAAATGCTTGTTCCAGCTTTTTTGTTTTATTAACCACTTCCCTACCGGCCGACAGTAAAATGACGTCCACAAAGAACCTATGCCGTTCAGAGTGGACGTCATATGACGTCCTGGGCTTTGTGGTGGGGATATCTGAATGATGCCTGCAGCTAGAGACATCATTCAGATATCCTTCTCTTGTGCCGGCGATTCTGCACAACGTAAGAATGATCATAGCGGCGGTTCCGCCGCTAGATTGTTCTTACAGGCGGCGGGAGGGGACATCCCCCCCCTCCCGCCGCCATCCGGTGCTTCTCCGGGCTCTCCCGTGCCATCGGGGGCCCGGAGAACGAATCGTCCGGCGCTCGCAGGAAGCATAGAGATGACTGGTGACCCGATTTCATGCTTTCCAGCCTGGAGGAGAGATGTGGGGTCTTATTGACCCTGCATCCCTCCATAAAGAGTACCTGTCACACACATTCCTATTACAAGGGATGTTTACATTCCTTGTAATAGGAATAAAAGTGATAAAAAAAAAAAAAGTGTAAAAAAAGAAATAAATATATAAAAAAAATAAAATAAATAAAATTTATTTTTTTAACGCCCCTGTCCCCGGTAGCTTGCGCGCAGAAGCGAACGCACATGCAAGTCCCGCCGACATATGTAAACGCCGTTTAAACCACATATGTGAGGTATCGCCGCGTGCGTTAGAGTGCCAGCAACAATTCTAGCACTAGATCTCCTCTGTAAATCTAAACTGGTAACCTGTAAAAAATTTCAAATCATTGCCTATGGAGATTTTTAAATACCGAAGTTTGGCGCCATTCCATGAGTGTGCGCAATTTTAAAGCGTGACATGTTAGGTATCTATTTACTCGGTGTAACATCATCTTTCCTATTTTACAAAAAAATTGGGCTAACTTTACTGTTTTTTAATTTTTTTAATTCATGAAACAATTTTTTTCCAAAAAAAAGGCGTTTGAAAATTTTTTGCGCAAATACCGTGCAAGATAAAAGGTTTCAATGACCGTCGTTTTATTCCCTAGGGTGTCTGCTAAAAAAACATATATAATGTTTGGGGGTTCTGCGTAATTTTCTAGCAAAAAAATTATGATTTGTACATGTAGGAGAGAAGTGCCAGAATAGGCCTGGTATGGAAGTGTGTATAACTGCCCTGTATGGAAGAGGTTAAACAGTGGTTAACCACTTAAGCCCCGGACCAATATGCTGGCTAAAGACCCAAGGGGTTTTTACAGTTCGGGACTGCGTCGCTTTAACAGACAATTGCGCGGTCGTGCGACGTGGCTCCCAAACAAAATTGGCGTCCTTTTTTCCCCACAAATAGAGCTTTCTTTTGGTGGTATTTGATCACCTCTGCGGCTTTTATTTTTTGCGCTATAAACAAAAATAGAGCGACAATTTTGAAAAAAATGCTATATTTTTTACTTTTTGCTGTAATAAATATCCCCCAAAAACATATATAAAACAAAATTTTTTCCTCAGTTTAGGCCGATACGTATTCTTCTACCTATTTTTGGTAAAAAAAATCGCAATAATCGTTTATCGGTTGGTTTGCGCAAAATTTATAGCGTTTACAAAATAGGGGATAGTTTTTTTTTTTTTTTTTTTTTTTTTTTTTACTAGTAATGGCGGCGATCAGCGATTTCGTGACTGCGACATTATGGCGGACACTTCGGACAATTTTGACACATTTTTGGGACCATTGTCATTTTCACAGCAAAAAATGCATTTAAATTGCATTGTTTATTGTGAAAATGACAGTTGCAGTTTGGGAGTTAAACACAGGGGGCACTGTAACATTTAGGGATCACTGTGTGTGTGTGTTTACTAGTGTAGGGGGGTGTGGCTGTAGGACTGACACCATCGATCGAGTCTCCCCTATGAAAGGGATCACTTGATCGATGCGCCGCCACAGTGAAGCACGGGGAAGCCGTGTTTACACATGGCTCTCCCCGTTCTTCAGCTCCGGGGAGCGATCGCGACGGAGCGGCTATAAACAAATAGCCGTCGTCCCGCATCGCTCCCCGAGCGGACCCGACCTCCGCATGTACCGGGGGGGGTCCCGATCGGACCCCCCACCCACGTCTAGGCAGGCACGTACAGGTACGTTGATGTGCCTGTCCGTGCCATTCTGCCGACGTAAATGTACATGAGGAGGTCGGGAAGTGGTTAAGAAAATACTATCTAGGAGGGTTTGTGAAAAAAAAAAAAGCTCAAAGTAAACTCAAAAGAGCTTGAAGAAATGTTGATTAAAATGTGCACAAGAGCACAAAAAGCACAAGCTTCTTCACGCTAAAATAAAAGCACAAATGCCTTCAAAAGCAGATATTTGAGCTGCAGTGTGCATGAGCCCTGAAACTACCCAACCAGTGACAGTGCGTCTATAGAGGGCACTGGAGCGCCGCCCCCTCTGGCTCTCGCACCGCCACTGATTAGAATAACATAGATTCATGCATTGTAGTCCAAGGGAGGGGGCGAACATGACACTCCACACCAGGGAGAAAGCCTTGCATTACGGTGTGTAGTTACAGACAGAAGAACAGGAAGTGAGGATTTCTCAGAAGAAATAAGGACATTTAAAAGCAAAATGGAAGGATGAGGTAAGTGAAGGAGGACTGCACTGAGGTAAAGGAAGCTATTTAGGGAAAAAAAATTGTACCTTTATAACCCCTTTAATCTAGACTTATCTGTAGGTAAAAGTGGTTGTAAAGGGTTTACTTTAACTAGTGTTTTATATCTGCCTGGAGCTCAGCTTCAATTGACTACATAAGATAGGGAAACCATACTGTACAAAATTGATGATGGCCATCAAAGGGAAACATCTACAGTCTGTTCTCTACTGAATTAGCTTTCCTACTGATGATACAATACCGGGGAATGTGGCTTTTGAGCATTCCCACCATAGGCATTGTGAGTTTTTTATTAAGTCTTTGTATTTAAAAATAGATGGTAAATGCTTACCTCTCCTGCTGCTCACTCCACTCTGACGAACAGAAATCATCATCTATAAGACATTGGGGTCAGCGGTAGGAGCAACACGCTCAATGAAGAGACTTTGGAGGACAATTTCTCTTTATCAGAGCGGCTTTCAGCAGGTGGAAGTATTTGCCTTCTTTTTTTACAGAGACAGCTTTTATTCACACTTTCCCTTTAGCAAGAGGTCAGGGAAAAGATTGCTATAAAGAGAAGCAGCCATTTCAGTCTATTAAATCAGATTCATGGAAGATTATTTATGCTCCTGTGCTTATAAAAACCAAACCTTCCATCAACCTGATAAAGACACATTTTAACTACATACTGTATATAGCAACTGTTTTACCTGCTAAAAGATTTGTCATTTTGCTTGGTCACTCTTGTGATCCAGGCAGGGGTGTATCTACCACGTAGCAAACAAGGCTTTTGCCTTGAGTGGCATTTTTTAGAGGTGTGGCATAGCCCCAGGCAGAAGGAACACTATGAGGACTGCAGAGAAGCAGTGGCATCACTACGTGAGTGTGGGGGGTGAAGACTGCACCCGGGTGACACCCGCCAGAGGGGTGACACCAGGGGCAGTTGTGGACTGACCGCTCGGTGACAGAGGAGGGAAGCAGAAGCAGGAGGTGGCGGTGGCTTCAGCCTTCAATGCAAGAAGTAGCTCAATTGGCAGAGCAGGTCAGTGTCCTGGGCTGTGATCATGCCTCAGCAACCTTGGTACACATAGCTGGTAAAAATTAGCCGGTGGGCTGTGAGAAGGTGAGAGTCCAGTGTATTTTTTTCTTTTGGGAGGGGTAAGAAAGCCTCTGAGTGTAGTATAGAGGGATAGGGGATAGGGGAGCCCTCTTGCACCCCCCGTTCTCTCTCTCTCTCACCCCTTTTCTTTATCACCCTCTCTCTCTCTCAACCCCCCAGAGACCCCCACACAGCCTCCAGAGGCCCCTCATAGCAACCAGAGACCCAACACAGCCACCAGAGACCATGCATAGCAACCAGAGACCCTGATTAGCCATTTGAGAAGGAAGGGGTGCGACAAATTTAGATTGGGGGCACCCGACTATAGTCTTGCGTAGGGCAGCACAAAATACACCACTGGATCCAGGCATCCTTGCCAGAAAACAGAACTAGGTCTGTGGCCTCCCTGTAGACTAAACTGCAGTCTAGCAATGAAGCCTAGACACCAACGTGTCCCAATCTTTGTGAATGAGGTCATTGGTCTGCTGCTATCAGCAAGATCTCATAGGTACATTGGCAGTACTGCGCTATGTACAGTTGTGTCTGAATCACTTACAGTGGTGCCCTACCCTCTTACAGTCTGACTTCTGCTGGGCAGGGAATCACTGGAGGATAATTTCTAGACAGATTTAGGTACTTAGGCTAGCTGTATTCAATAATGCATCTATCATAATGATTTGTAGGCATGTGCAATTTTTTAAGTTACGAATACGTTTTCCGTCAATTTTCGTTATTTTAGTTGATTCGTTAACATACGAATGAACGAATGGTTTAGTGCAATTAATAACGAATAACGATATTTTCAAAATAACGAATATGAAAAACAACGAAGATACGAAAGATGAAAGAAACGAAAACATAGAAACAACGAAAATACCGAACCCAAAAAAAATAATAATTAGGAAAAACAAAATGAACGAAAATGCAAACTTACTAATATTCGAAGACTGAAAAGAAAACAACGAAAATACAAAATAATGTAAATTAGCTTTCGTTAGTACTGAAATATTTCTGGACATTGACCAATAGCCACTGAGCGCTGTCCCTTTCCTCTGAAGAGGTTTGTTCCTTCCCCCAATGAGCTTCTTTCTCATTACCTCCTGGCTCCTTGTGTCTTTTTCTGTGTTAGACTGCAGTGCATCTAATTTCTAGATTTGTATTTGTAATATCTGACATATTTTAGTTTGCTTCTACGTCAGACTTCATTCTAGACAGGGTGTGTGTGCTAACTAAGACAGTCAAGTCAATCACAGTAAAGTACAAATTACAAAATGACGACAAGTAGTGTGTCGAATAAACGTAAAATGTATTCTAACAGAATTACGAATGCAATAAAATCTACAAAAGTACGTTTTTACAATCAAAGGTAATTAACACGAAAATACGAATGATCATAAAGCAACGAAAATATATTTCGTACGAAAATACGAATGCGGCATGATGGAAAATATAATGTAAATACGAATAGCAAAACAACGAGAATTAAACTAACGTAAAAACGAAGGAACGAATAAAATCATTTTAAAAATACGAACGCGGCAGAATACAAAATATAACGAAAATACGAATCTCGATTCAACGAAAAATAAACTAACAGAAAAAAATGGAAACGGAAAAAAGAGTGTTACGAAAATACTAAAGAGTACGAATATGATAACTAACGTCTTACGAAATTACGACTCATTACGAATCACGATAAACGAACAGAAACGAAACAGAAATAAACGAAAAATTTTGCTGTGCACATGTCTAATGATTTGTAACTCATTTTATTTAGATATGTTAACAAGCTCATTTGTTTCAATAGGTATTTATTAAAGCGGTGGTTCACCCAACAAAAAAAAATGCTAACATTACATTCAGCCGAGTAGTCAGAACGACAATCGGCTGTTTTTTTTTTATTTTATTGCCGTACATACCGTATTTTCACTGCCACTTCCGGGTATGTAATCTGCAGGACTGGGCGTTCCTAATTGATTGACATCCTTCCGACCGGTGCATACTGCGCGTCACGAGTTGCCGAAAGAAGCAGAACGTCGGTGCGCAAGCGCCGTATAGAGCCGACTCGCAGTCCGTCTTCTTTCGGCAACTCGTGACGTGCTGTATGCGCCGGTCGGAAGGATGTCAATCAATTAGGAACGCCCAGTCCCGCAGATTACATACCCGGAAGCGGCGGTGAAAATACGGTATGTACGGCAATAAAATAAAAAATAAAACAGCCGATTGTCATTCTGACAACTCGGCTGAATGTAATGTTAAAACATTTGTTTTGGGTGAACCCCCGCTTTAAAGGGGTTGTAAAGGTTCATCTTTTATTTTCTAAATAGGTTCGCAGGTCCAGGGTTGGCCAATCTTTACTGGCATGTCCAGAGTAGCAAAACCTTAAAAGCAGGAAGCAAATCCACAGAGTGTTAAGCTGAATTCTGTTGGGAGGGTAGACTGGTAGTGCTGTTGGAAGTTGAAGGGTAGACTGGTAGTTAGTGTTCAGACAGGCTTCAGGGCAGGCAATTAATGTTTAGGATCATGATCCCAAAAGAAGGTCAGTACAAAAGGCAATACAGCAGGAACAAGGTATTAATAGGCAAACCCTAAAAAGTGCATTATACTAGTAGTTTTCTCCAGACATCAATGTATCGTAGACCTAAACTGTACAATGAAATCTAAAATACTGTATATCTGTATTCTCAGACAACCATGTTCTCCATAGCCTCTGCCCATCAGAACGTTAAAGTTGTCACCTGTTTGTACAAATCATTAGTAAGACCTCATCTGGAATATGCAGTTCAGTTTTGGGCTCCGGTTCGAGGAACTGAATTTATTCTCTCTTGAGAAGAGGAGATCAAGGGGAGATTTGATCCACATGTACAAATATATAAGAGGTCCAAATAGTGATCTTGGTGTTGATTTATTCACTTTAAGGTCATCACAGAGGATAAGGGGGCACTCTTTACGTCTAGAGGAAAATAGATTTCATCTCCATGGGCCAAATCCTCAAAAGAGATACGGCGGAGTAACTGCTGTTACTCCGTCGTATCCCTGGTCCTAACTATGGAACTGATCCACAGAATCAGTTTTCCATAGTTAGGGAGAAGATCCGGCATGTGTAATTGAATTACACTGCCGGATCTTAGGATGCAGTACCGCATCCGCCGCTGGGGGCATTTTGTGTCGAAATGCCGCCTCGGGTATGCAAATTAGCACTTACGGAGATCCACAAAGCTTTTCTGCTTCGTTTTTTCTCCGTAAGTATTAACCACTTTAGCCCCGGGCCTGTTTTTCAGAGTCGGTGTTTACGAGACAAAACCATTTTTTTTTGCTAGAAAATTACTTAAAACCCCCAAACATTATATATTTTTTTTTCTAACACCCTAGAGAATAAAATGGAAGTCATTGCAATACTTTTTGTCACACCGTATTTGCGCAGCGGTCTTACAAGCGCACTTTTTTTGGAAAAAATTCACTTTTTTAAATGAAAAAATAAGACAACAATAAATTTGGCCCAATTTTTTTATATATTGTGAAAGATAATGTTACGCCGAGTAAAATGATACCCAACATGTCACGCTTAAAAATTGCGCCCGCTCGTGGCATGGCGTCAAACTTTTACCCTTAAAAATCTTGATAGGCGACGTTTAAAAAATTCTACAGGTTGCATTTTTTGAGTTACAGAGTAGGCCTAAGGCTAAAATTAATGCTCTCGCTCTAACGATCGCGGCGATACCTCACTTGTGTGGTTTGAATACCGTTTTCATATGTCGGCGCTACTCGCGTATACGTTCGCTTCTACGCGCGAGCTCGTCGGGACGGGGCGCTTTAAAAAAATTTTTTTTTGCTTTTCGCATTTATTTTTATTTATTTTACAATTTTTAACACTGAAAAAAAAAAAAAAAATTATCACTTTTATTCCTATTACAAGGAATGTAAACATCCCTTGTAATAGAAAAAAGCATGACAGGTCCTCTTAAATATGAGATCTGGGGTCAAAAAGACCTCAGATCTCATATTTGGGCTTAAATGCAAAAAAAAAAAAAAAATTTGGAAATGTCATTTTTTCAAATGACAAAAAAAAAATGTTTCTTTAAGACGCTGGGCGGGACTGACGTTTTGACGTCACTTCCGCCCAGCGGAGCTATGGGGACGGGCGAAGGAGATTTTTCCTTCAGTCTCGTCCCCGCTCAGCTGCCGGATGGTCGCGATCTCCTCCGCCGCTACCGACGGCTCCGGTAAGCGGCGGAGGGCGCGGGACAGCGGCGGGAGGGGGGGGCCCCTCTCCCGCCACCGATAACGGCGATCTTGCGGCGAATTCGCCGCGGAGACCGCCATTATCGTTAACACGGCCGCCCACAGAAGAGATGAATATCTCGATTGTGGCAGCAGCTGCTGCCGTTACCGAGATATTCATCTCTAAAGTGAGGACGTATAACGGCGGCGGGGGACGGTCGGCAAGTAGTTAAGTTGCATACGCAAAATTAGGGCTGCTTTTAGATGGTGTAAAGTTAGTACACCATGTAAAAGCAGACCCTTCTGTCTAGCGACGCGTTTTTTTTTATAAATTTGAATATTTTTTTTCGCGCCGTATCTTTTTTTTTTTTCGACGCAACTTTATTGACCCGTCGCAATCCACAAAGCCCGGCGTAACGTAATTTTGCGCTATGCACGTCGGGAAAATGACGTCACGAGCATGCGCAGTACGGCCGGCGCGGGAGCGCGCCTCATTTAAATGGGAATCGCCCCCATGAAATGAGGAACGCCTTGCGCCGGCGGAATTTAAGTTACACGGCCAGAAATTTCTAGGTAAGTGCTTTGTGGATCGGGCACTTAGGTAGAAATTTTAAGGCAGTGTAACTTAAATTAGAATTTCGCCGTTACGCCGGGTCTTTGTGGATTTGGCCCCAAATATGGAGATAGACTCCCTCCAGAGGTGGTTCTGGCCAGCTCAGTAAATTGCTTTATGAAAGGCCTGGATACTTTCCTAAATGTACATAATATAACTGGATACTAACATTTATAGGTAAAGTTAATCCAGGGAATATCCGATTGCCTCTGGGGGGATCAGGAAGGAATTTTTTCCCCTGCTGTAGCAAATTGGATCATGCTTTGCTGGGGGTTTTTGCCTTCCTCTGGATCAACTGTGGGTATAGGTTTGTGTATATGGGATTGTATGATTTTTTTTCTCCTCTGTTATTGGTTGAACTGGATGGACTTTTTCAACCTGACTAACTATGTAACCTCTTTGGTCTCCAGGAAAAAAAATTAACCCAGAGAGACTAGATAGATCATTTTACTGTGGTGTGTTCTTCAGAAGATGTGACAGCAAAGTTATGTAACTTAGATTTAGTACTTCGGCACAGACAGCTAACTGGCAAAACATCTAAACGTGACAGACTAGCTGCTCTGGTGAGTGGTGACTGCATCTTTGTACTGTCCAACTGTGGACTACACACGAATAGGCTATGACAGATATACTCTGCTTTCACAAAGCGGCAACAGACTTGTATTCCTTTGCCTATAACTCATACTGACACATTGTTTTACTGCACTGAACTTAGTTGTGACAGTTCACTGCTGCACTTCATGGTAGGGGGGTAGGACATTATGGCACAAACAAGGAAATAATTGATGCTTATAGCCTGGCTTCTCTGGAACACTTCTAAAATGTATTTTTTAAAACACATGCTGAAAGTGTGTTTCCCCTTTTGAGTCAAATTTTTAAAATCTTTATGTGTTCCCATTTACATAGCAAACTTAAAGAATGAGAAAAATAATAAATGCAGTTCTTTTTGCATGTAAAAATAAATGTGAGCCTGCAAAGCATTGCACCCATGATTAGCAGAAAGTAGGTGCAAGGCAGGTCTCCCGCAGACTGTCACTGTAAGCTGGCTACTCGTATGGGAAGGCAATTACACACTGACAGAAAGGAGCAATGAACTACGTAGAGTCAGGGCCGTCTTTAAGGCAGGGCAAAAGGGGAAGATGCCCTGGGCCCTGTCATTGTTGTGGGGCCCAAAGCAGCTGCCACATACTTACCAACTATCCCGGTTTAAATTCCCTTGTCCCTGGAAGTTTTAGTGCTGTGCTGTGTCCTGATATCTCAGTGTGAAGTGTTGCTACTAATGCTGCCCAGCTCTGCCCTATTGTTGTGTACAGATAACTCACCTGCAAACCATGTGTTTACATGTTTACCGTCATATGTAAATAGTGCCGAGACTCATATGTAAATAGCTGAGGCCGGCAGCATTCATATGTATATCATTTCCCTCTGCAGTGAAGAGATGATGTGCTGTAACCTCTAGCAACCAATCAGTGAGCAGTATTGCTGTACAGTAATCTCTAGCAACCAATCAACAAGAAGAAATCATGTACTGTAACCTCTAGCAACTAATCAGTAAGTGGTAATGATATACTGTAACCTCTGGCAACCAATCACAATCATTGCCTGATCTGATACAGTAAACTGATTTTAAGTATATCTGAAAATTATTGTATGTGTCAGAGCAGATGGAGAGCAAAATTGCATGGGGGGGGGGCAAGAATTTTTTTGCCCAGGGCCCAATCAACATTAAAGACGGCTCTGCATAGAGTGCTCAACAGCACCCTGGTAGTTCACTGAGAACTACAAGCTGACGGCCACAAAAACTGTCAGTACTTGTAGTTTTCCCATTTAAAGAACTCTGAGAATGAATGACGTGGCCAAGCGGATGGAGCAGCAATTTCAGCAAAAGTCTGTACCAATAGAAAGACTTAAACAGGACTAGTCTCATCCCATTGGCCTAATATGTAAGAAGCCTTACCCCTTAATCATTAACTCTTTGTTAATATAAATAGCGTTTAAACCTAGTTTACAGCCGATAAGATCAGCTAACACAATACAGATAGGATATATTATGGCAAACACAATTCCAGCTAAGAAAAATCCTACTTAATTCTCTTTGTAAGGGGGCTGGGGAGTTGTCAGAAAACAGTATTTTAAAGGTAATGAGCAATTTGTTTTTATTTTTTTTTGGCTGCAAAGGTAGTCATTCAAATTGTTATACCTTTTGCACCAATGTACTATAAATATCCCTTCTTAACACCAGCTAGCAGATAAATAAAACATTAGATTCACAGATATTAACAATCATATACCGTACAATTAAAAAGATAGCGGCAGCCTGTGTTAAGCTGATATTAACAACAAATAAAAGTCTACAATATCATAATATAATTTTTAAAAGCAGATGATGGTTAAAGTTCATATACAAAAGTTCCAATTATTGGGATATACAGTAGATCTCAGAAGCCAATAAGTCCAGGCATCATGTTTGATTGAGCTCTTTCTACAAACAATGCTCCCTATGCCAACCTTGCTACGTACACCTCTAGAGATCACACCACTCAATCAGCCACTTACCAGGAGCACTTAAACCTCACAACAATCAAAGTCTAGGAAGCACACTACACCACTGGTCATCTGGGAATACTCACATGCACTCTATAAACATGTTGCTAAAACAAATCTTTGGCTTCTCTATACCAGTAAGTTTTGTTATGAACTTCTGCCATCATCCATTTTTATGAATCATAGTAACTTTTTTGTTCAGTTCATATTAAACACTGCAGCTTGACAAGCTGAACATTGTTTGCCAATGAGAGGGATCCATCTCAGGCCCCAAACTCATAAACAGCACACTAGAGCCTTTAGGACCCTGGTGCCCGACCTGTGGTTTGAGGACTGCTTCTGACACATTGGTACTTATTGTGTGCCCTTGGACACCAGCTTTTAGATTTGTGAGTATTGATTTTTACTGTAGGGACTGTAGTACCAATTTCATGTAGTATGTCTACAGTCATGTCTCCTGGAGCACGTCACCAGTCTCCAGCCACATCCAAACACATCTAAAATCTCTGACCATTTTATTTAATAATTCTGCAGTCATTGACAGTCTTCTGTAACATTACATATACTGCTAAGCAGGGCTGGACTGGGACAAAAATTTGGCCCTGGACTTCATCCAGACTGGCCCATTTTGACAGGTCTCTCCCACAGCGGCCGGACAACTCCCGCCCCCTCTCCCCCTTCACTAGCCACGGCTGATACTGGTACTCTTATAGGCAGTACCAGTGGGGAAGCTAGACATTATTTCTCCCGGGACAAAGAATCAGTTTGGTGCCCCCCCCCCTTATGGGACAAGATTAGGCAGAAGTGAGAAACTCCCAGGCCGCTGTCACTGAAGCCGGCCCACTGAGCCATCGGCCCACCGGGAAACTCCCTGTAGTCCCAATGGCCAGTTCATCCCTGCTGCTAAGAATGTGTGGCTAACTTGGTGACCTCGGGAGCTGCAGTTGGGACCCCTTGTACCTGCTGCAGCTCCCTGCCACTAGCTTAGCCACTGCTGCAGGCATGAAAGCTTTGGCAACCAAACTTATACTCCTCTGTTAGGATCACCCGTTACACAAAATATTTTTTCTTGTGTTACTGCTTCTTAAAATTAACTTTTGCTTTGCCAGATAAAAAACAACAACTTTACTTGTGTCACATACCTGGTGGGGAGCCTAAAATGCTGAAGAAGGCCTCTCTTACACCTCTGGCCCCCAGATAGAGTAGACAGGTAGTGCAGGAGCGCAGAGTGGCACAAGTGCCTGATGGTGTTGCTAGCAGTAAAGTCAATAGGATGTCCAGGCCAAGCAGCGGGAAGCTGGCGGTGAACCACAGCAAAGTAGGTGAGCTGGGTTGTAGCAGGTCAGAAGTAGGCAGGACAGGCTGGCACTGGCAACAGCTAACTGGTGAGGCACAGGCTTGTAGTAGACGGATGTTTGCAGCAGAGGACCAACAGCAGGCTGGATAGAAGCAAACTTAGGCAAGCAGGTCAGATACTGCTAGTCGGATCAGGTGCAGAAGCATAGTCAGAATATTGTCGGTAACAGATCAGCGGTGTAGAAGCAAAGGGAGCAGATAGAAGCAAAGCCAGGAGACAAGCTGGGGTTGGTGCAGGCAAAGTTCAAGGAGTAGTCAAGACAAGTCGGATTAGTAACTAGGAGCAGATGCAGGTTACGCGGGAACACAGTCGACGAGACAGCACTGAAGCAAAGCACTAAGTTAAATAGCAGATTTATTTCAATGTACTAATCCCAATGCACAAGTTCCTGTAGAAATGGCTGTGTGTATAAACGGGTGCTGCAGCAACCAACGGCTGGAACTGTATCAAGTAAAGGAAAACAAACAGCACACCAAGGATTTCCAGAATAGGTCCAGAGCTTTAATCAGTGATCACAGTGTTACAGCAGATTGCAATGTTTCTGAGCCATACATCAGGCATGTGGCATGTGATGTCGTCACATGACTGATGAAGGAGTCCTGCGTGGCTCAGAAACATTGCAATCTGCTGTAAAAATGTGATCACTGATTAAAGCTCTGGACCTATTCTGGAGATCCTTGGTGTGCTGGTGACATCTGTTTTGGTTAAAGAGCCCATTTGGCGCCATGAACTGTCACAGATGCACGTGTCTGTGCATATGGATGTGCTCATGCACATTTCCTAAGTGTATGTGAATGGAAAAAAACTTGACTTTGCACAGGCATCCGCCCAGTGGGGCCATCTTGGTTTTTGGCATGCCCTTCCCGACAACTTGACAATCTTCCCTTCCCAACTACACATACTCGCCATAATTAGGGGAAATTGTGGGAATTGCAGATATAGGGGGGCTCAGGGGCGGACTGACCATTGAGGCCCTCGGGCAGTGCCTGAGGGCCCCGTGTCACTAGGGGGCCCCATCAGGGTTGCCAGGCTCATTAAAACCAGATGTAAATGATGTAAAAGATGTAAAAATCTGTGTTTATTTTACATCTGTCCCTGATATGTCCAAAACCGACATGCTTTTGATGTGAAAATCCTGAGATTTTAGCTGCCCCGCCTCTGTAATGCCTCCTGGCTTGGTGGCCATCTGTAAGCCTGGGGGCCCCATAATCTTCTATTGCCTGGGGGCCCCATGAGATGTCAGTCCGCCCCTGGGGGGGCTCTCCATGTAACAGCAAGGGCAGATATTTGTTGCTGGTGGGGCAGCCATTAAAGTCAATCAGGTGCTGTGCCCTAATAGGAAAAGTGCAGGTTTCCTTTAAAAACAAGCACAGTCCAGTGAGATAACCTAAACATCACCAGGATTGGTATCTATTGAATGATTATGGACAGGGTGTGGTGTGAAGGAGGGATCTAAAGTCTAAACTCACTTTTCATTTATATTCTTCAATCATTCCACTTTTAGGCGGACCATTAGATTACTATCTTCAAATATTATTGCCTAAAGTCTTTGATTGGCCCATTTAATCAGTTACTGTATTTATTGGCGTATAACACTCACTTTTTTACCCTGAAAATAGAGGGTAAACTGTGCCTGCGTGTTATACACAAGGGGCCGTGGAATGTTTTTTTTCTGAAACTTCCCTCTTAAAGTTAGGGTGCGTGTTATACGCCTGTGCGTGCTATACGCCAATAAATACGGTAATTGCCTAGTTACCGCTTTCATAGAGATAGCATACTTTTGGCATGTGTGGCGGTTTGTCCACTTTTTCTTCTTATAATAATTACCCTTGTAAGCCTACAAGATTATCCTTTGTCCAGACTGCTCCTTCTCCTCTTTTATTTTTTAATTTTCAATATAAATACAGCTCAAGACGGCCCTAAATCTGCCAAGGAACATCTAGCTTGAGGTAAACATAGCACTTTTATGATTCTTGAGGATGAGCCAAGACTCGTTAAAATAGGTTTGTGCAGGAAATTAATTGGCAAGGCAGGATCCAATGAAAGATTTAAATGGAGACGTATAGCTCGGTATTCATATGGATGTGATATTGCCTGACATCTCTGAGTGCTGATAAAAATAGAACGAGACATTACACAATAGCACTGATACTGAGCTCAATGCACTCAGCGAGATGGTAGAAAGAATCAAAGAACCATTAATATCACACATAAAAATCAGATAGGATGGAAAGGACAGGGCACTTACTATAGCATGATGTCATTTTTAACATGATCTCATTGCTGCTTAATGTTCTTATTGTCATTCAATGCAAACAACATTTGGCATTTTGGCTTACTGTCAGGGACAATCAGTGACACTGCCATAAATTGAAACATAAATTAAAAGTTGTTTATATTAATGAGGTTTTAGAAGGCAACTCTAGACCTTTTAAGTTGGCACTCTGCTAGTGTCCTCCAGGGGAGGTTGTGATTTGCACCAAGGTCTGGTGAGTCCTGGATGTGGTCTGGGAATGAGCTCAGGTAAAGTATAGGTTAGGTGTAGTAGGACTTGGAGCAGGTGACGAGCTTGTAGACAGGGTCCACTTTGTGGCCCATTTAATTGGATCATTGTTTTAAAATCCTTCCAGGAAGGAAGATGATTTCATGTCCTTTCTGGCAGGATCTCTAGAATAGCTAGGGTGAAGCTTTGCACAGCGAAGTTGTTGGCTATGGAAAGAAGAGGAGCCACGGGAGAGAGCACTATCTAGGGACTGAGATTTGCTCTTCCTACTTCCCCTGGAGCTGGGCACAAAAGGTACATTACCAGACTCAAAGAGACTTCTTATACTTGAATGAGAGATGCAAAGCATGGAAGATGTTAACTACTTTATTATAACTGTGACTGTTATAATAAAATTGCGTTGGATGGAGCCTCTGGCTAGTGCATGTGTCTAAAGTGGATTCCAGTAACCTTGTTGCTGAGTACCAGAAGGCACCCTGTTAGGCTAAGCTAGACAGAGCATCCCTTAGAAACTCCCACTTAGTGAAGAAGAATCCCAATGTATTCAACAGTGTCGCAAACCTGGTCTTGCTAGGGGCCATTGATGGATATGCAGAGAGAGACGCTTTCCTGGAACCATGAGAAATGCATAGCTCCCAACTGTCCCTGATTTCGAGGGCATGGCAAGGGGTGTGTCCTATGCCTGCATACTTTTGCTGATAGGTGTCCCTCATTCCCATCTCAAAAAGTTGTGAGGTATGGAAATCTTCAGGCCTGTCTAGTATCTAGTATCCCTGGCAGGAACATGTGCTTTTGTCAAAAAGAGACCAGGAGGAGTGTAACCTATCTGCACATACACAGCTGATACTCGAAAAATTTGAATATTAAGTTAATTTATTTTACTAATGCAACTTAAAAGGTGAAACTAATGTATGAGATAGACTCATTACATGCAAAGCAAGACAGTTCAAGCCGTGATTTGTCATAATTGTGATGATTATAACTTACAGCTCATAAAAACCCCAAATCCACAATCTCAGAAAAATAGAATATTATATGCAATCAATAAAACAAGGACTGTACATAGAACAATATCGGACCTCTGAAAAGTAGAAGCATGCATATGTACTCAGTACTTGGTTTGGGCCCCTTTTGCAGCAATTACTGCCTCAATGCAGCATTGGCATGGAAGCTATCAGCCTGTGACACTACTGAGGTGTTATGGAAGACCAGGATGCTTCAATAGCGGCCTTCAGCTCTTCTGCATTGTTCAGTCTCTCATGGCAATGCCCCATAGATTCTTGTAACGGCTACCCGGGCTAGTGAGAGGGTATCAGCCGTTGGAGACGTCCTTTTCCCTGGCAAAGTGCGATATGCAAGTAAACCCGGTATCATTCCATCCCCAAGATCCAGAGAGAGAGAGGGTCCCCCATCAAGAACGAGACAAGGCTGCGTTTGAAGGGTCAAACAAGACTGTTTTAATGGGACATTTCCCTTAGCTTATATGTGCTTACAACTGTGACAGGAACAATGACAATCTCCGCCCCCCCTTCACACAGATACTTTGAAATAATGACATCTCCTTGAATCAATCAGTCTCTAGACGTTCCGGCACCGAGATCCACTTAACATGACCTGGCCGGGCACATTCCTTTCTCAATAGAATTCAATTAACCTTTAGAACAATACACACTCACAGATCATCACGTTAGCATACACCTGGCAGGAGGCTGTTAACTGGTAATACACAACAGAGCGTCAATTAGCATTTAGCAGTGAAAAAGTCACTCTACAATTAACCCTTTGAGCTCAGTAACAAGTCATGCAGTCCTCTGTAGGCAGAATAGTTCATAGGTCCGTTACAATTCTTTATGGGGTTTAGGTCAGGCAAGTTTGCTGGCCAATCAAGCACAGTAATCCCACGTTCATTGAACCAGGTTTTGGTACTTTTGGAAGTGTAGGCAGGTGCCAAGTCCTGCTGGAAAATGAAGTCAGCATCCACGTAGAACTCGTCTGCGGAAGGAAGCATGAAGTGCTCCAAAATCTCCTGGTAGACGGCTGCGGTGACCCCGGACTTAATGAAGCACAGTGGACCAACACCAGCAGATGACATGGACCCCAAATCAATACAGACTGGAAACTTCACACTGGACTTCAAGCATCTTGCAGTGTGTGCCTCTCCATTCTTCCTCCATACTCTGGGTCCTTGGTTTCCAAATCAGATGCAAAATTTGCTCTCATCAGAAAAGAGGAATCTGGACCACTGAGCAACAGAGCAGATCTGTTTTTCGTTAGCCCAGGTAAGACACTTCTGAAGTTGTTTGTTGTTCAGGAGTGGCTTGACAAGAGGAATACGACATTTGACATGTCCAGGATACGACATGTCCAGGATCCGTCTGTGTGTGGTGGCTCTTGATGCACTGACTCCAGCCTCAGCCTTGTGAAAGTCCCCAACACTTTTGAATGGCCTTTTCCTGACAATCCTCTCCAGGCTGCGGTCATCCCTGCTGCTTGTGCACCTTTTTTTTTCACAATTTTCCCTTCCGCATAAGTTTCTATTAATGTGCTTTAATACAGCACTTTGGGAACATCCAACTTCTTTTGTAAATACCTTTTGAGTCTTTCCCTCCTTATGGAGGGTGTCAATGATGGTTTTCTGCACAACTGTAAGGTCATCAGTCTTTCCCATGATTGTGATTCCTACTGGACCAGACGGAGACACCATTTAAAGGCTCAGAAACCCTTTGCAGGTGTTATGACTTAATTAGCTGATTAGAGTGGGACACTCTGAGCCTAGAATATTGCACCTTTTCACAATATTCAAATTTTCTGAGATTGTGGATTTGGGGTTTTCATGAGCTGTAAGCCATAATCATCACAATTATGACAAATCACGGCTTGAACTATCTTACTTTGCATGTAATGAGTCTATCTCATATATTAGTTTCACCTTTTGCACCATATTTAAATTTTTGGAGTATCACCTGTACATTCCTCACAATATAGAGCAGTAGTATATATTTTTTTTAAACTTTGCCTAGGCTAACATAATGTCATCAGTCCACTGCAGGTAGGAGAAAACATTTCCTCAGTCTATTCCCTTAAGTGATTAGAAAACAAATTGTAACTGTGTAATAAGTCACATGATACAGAAGGGTTCTCTGACAGACATTTGTGAAATTTGTCTGTTTAATGAGTTAAAAAGTTATTAAAAAAAGCAAGGGTTGCATACCATTTATGTATGTGTTGTAAGGTACCATAATAGGTATTTTCTCTTGATGTTATTAAACTGTTTGTATTTACATAACATGTTATGCAGGGTAATGGTAATTACTTTCATCGTGTGGTCTTTAGTCAGGTCATTAGGCTGAGGCAGTTTGGTTTTCAAGCTGTTTTTCCTGAAGTGAGAATTTTTTTTTACATCACCATCCTTGGCAGATGTGCTTGGATCACAAGACTGGATGAACAGAATTTCAAATGCTTTGGTGGTTTGTCAAATGGAATTCTGTTTAAAGTGGTTGTATACCCTCAGAAAAAAAAAACCTGTAAGGCAAAGGCATAATGAGCTAGTATGCACCGCATTTTGCCCTCGGCACTGTGAGTGCCTGGAGCTGCAATGACATCACTACCGCGAATGCGCGAGGGAGTCTTCTTCCCTTCAGCCGGGCATTCACAGTGCATGCACCGCTGACGTCAGCAGGTGCATTCAAAGGGGTAGATTCATGTACCTTTTACGGCGGCCAGATACGCCGCCGTAATTTGAAATCCGCGCCCGCGTATCGTTACGTCGATTCTCAAAGGCAGATACGCAAAAAAAATGGCTTCCTCCGCCGACGTAACTTGAATGCGGCGGCGTAGAATTGTGTGCAATATTACGTTGGCCGCTAGGGGCGCTTTCGTTGTTTTCGGCGTAGAATATGCAAATTACCTAGATACGCCGATTCACAAGCGTACGTGCGCCCGGCGGTATTTTTTTACGTCGTTTGCGTAAAGGCTTTTTCTGTGTAAGGTTGCTTCTGCTATTAGGAGGTGCAGCCAATGTTAAGTATGGACGTCGTTCCCGCTTTCGAAATTTGAATTATTTACGTCGTTTGCGTAAGTCGTTCGCGAATAGGGCTGGACGTAATTTACGTTCACGTCGAAACCAATAAGTCGTTGCGCCATACTTGGAAGCAATGCACACTGGGATATGTACACGGACAGCGCATGCGCCGTCCGTACAAACCGTCAATCACGTCAGGTCATCATACATTTACATAAAACACGCCCCCCCCCTTCCACACTTGAATTACGCACGCTTACGCCGGCCCCATTTACGCTACGCCGCCGCAACTTACGGAACAAGTGCTTTGTGAATACTGCACTTGCTCCTGTAAGTTACGGCGGCGTAGCGTAAATACGATACGCTGCGCCGCTGTAAGAAGAAGCGCACGTACCTGAATCTACCCCAAAGTGAATATCTTCTAAACCGTACAGGTTTAGGAGATATTCATTGTACCTACAGGATAGCGTTATTATAGGCTTACCTGTAGGTAAACATGAAAAAAGTGGGTATAGAACCATTTCAATGTATCCCCAATAAACTGTAGATTCAATTTCCCACTAAAATTACCATGATGACAAATAGACCTGGAAGCTGATTGGTTTCTGTGCATTACTGCACCAGATTTTGCCCAAATTTTTGAAAATCAACCCCATAGAGTGGTTGTTTTCTGACAAAATAACATTTGCAAACAAGTGGCATGTACCATTAAAACCATTTGCCACTTACCATTTGCTATCAAGTAGTGTTGCACGAAGAATAAAAAGTGGCATGCTTATCTTTGAATGTATCACTGATACACCTCCTATATAGCTCTGATCTGTGGTACCTAGAGAGGAAAACCTATTTAAACACATTGCAGGTGCAAAATAATACCTGCTGATGTGTTAGAATTATCGTATGTTTCTACCTTCCTCTTTGACATGACAACACAACTCTTAATTCCCAAGCATGTGGTGTCAACCTATCTTACTTTATTTATGATGGATCACAAAGAACACAAGCCTCTCCTCATCTCCATAGCCCCTCCTTGTGCACAGGCAAAGAGCACAGGAAGTTATTAGGCTCACAAGAACTTTGGCAACATTAACAGGTATTTTTGAACTAAAATGGAGCAAATAAAGGAAAGTTATTTAATAGGGTTTACATGCACTTAAAGTGACACTAAAGGATTTTTTTTTTAAATAACAAACATATCATACTTACCTCCACTGTGCAGATCATTTTACACATAGTGGCCCCGAACATCCTCTTCTGTGGTCCCCCGGCGGCTGTCTCGGCTCCTCCCCACATCAGATAACCCCGGGGTGGCTGGGGGGCCGGTGACTGGCAAAAGTTTTTTCACCTTACAACAGGAGGGTTTACAACCCCTTAAAAATCTCCTAAATTAACCTCTGACACTAGCAGAACCTATAATGGTGCAGTTATCCAATGCATCCTTTAACAAAGCAATATACTACTATAATATAATACTAAAGTATACAACGAGTATGATAAATGTGAAGGAAAGGAACTTGGCTTGACTACAGTAACCAGTCAAACATTAGCTTTTGTTTCCTCACCTGTAATAAAACAAATCTAGTTTGTACTGTTTTCTATAAGTAATGCTTGCTTTCCTTTCTATCATGTTTTTATAAAGTGGCATTGTTGTAAGAAAGCAGGAATTAACATTTTGTAATTTTCTTTCACTAGATTTCAATAATCATGGACTGCTTTCTGTGAAATAAAGTGGATCCCTATAGCATGCATGGAGCTTTATCACATTAATAGGCAGCCACAAAGACTAGATGAATGCAACAATGTGGACTGGGGCTATAATGTCAAGGACCCAAAAGCCTTTTGTTATGAAAACCATTGTGTTACCTCTGCTTTGTCTCCCGATCAATATGAGTCCATATCATTGAGTTCCTCTGACGAAGGCCATGGTCTTAAGTTATCTCAAGATGATTACAGCAAAGAGAGGAGGAAAGTTTGCTGCTTGGAAGAACTGGAAACCTCTTTTACATATGTCGATGAAAATGTCAACATAGAACTTGTGACTCATCCAACTTTTAGACACGACCATGGGCACCAACCCCAGGCCTCAGATAGAGAAATCCAACAAGATGGCATTAATGAAGCCTCCATTATGTCTGATGATGAAGCAACTTCAGAAGCTTCAGGAAAAAACGTAGATTATGGCTTCATTAGTGCAGTGACTTTCCTAATTACTGGAATAATGCTTGTTATCATTTCATACCTGGTCCCCAGAGATAACAGATCTGATCCAAATTCCATCCCAGCCAGGGAGATGGAAAAAATTGAGAAGAAAAATGCTATCATCGGAGCTCATTTGGATAAATGTGTAATTGCTGGACTTTGTCTTTTAACTCTAGGTGGAGTTGTGTTGTCGATTTTATTGATGATATCAATGTGGAAAGGTGAACTCTACAGGAGGAAAGCATTTGCTGCTAAAGACTCTGCAAAACTATATGGATCAATTAATTTTAACCATTCCAAGTCTGGTGGAACTGAGAATACCTTGGTCCAAGAAGAAACAATTGACATAGTTACCTAAGTACCAATGTTTTTATGTGTTAAAAGTAAAAAACATAGTTTGATCAGTGAAATATACCAGAGGTGGAAAAAGGTGACTGTGGGATAACAACAAGGAGACTGAGGTTGTGCCACCATCCATCACAGTTTTATATGAGGAGAATGTGCATTTAATAGGAACCAGTCTTACCTCTCTGAGATGGCTTGCGTATCGATTTTTTAAATGTATACACCCAGGCTGGATACAGCTTTGGTTCTCATCCCTGAGCTTAAGCAGCAGCCAGGTCAGCCTCTATGGGGATCTACCAGCTTGACAATGGGCTGACATTTCTACTGTTACTGGAAAATAATATGACTAAATGCTAGGATATACAGTTATCTCTGAGAGGTAAGGCTTTGCTGCTATAACAACTTATTCCATATCAAGCCCTGTACACACGATCGGTCCATCCGATGAGAACGGTCTGATGGACCGTTTTCATCGGTTAACCGATGAAGCTGACCGATGGTCAGTCGTGTCTACACACCATCGGTTAAAAAAACGATCGTGTCAGAACGCGGTGACGTAATACACAATGACGTGCTGAAAAAAACGAAGTTCAATGCTTCCAAGCATGCGTCGACTTGATTCTGAGCATGCGTGGATTTTTAACCGATGGATGTGCCTACAAACGATCGTTTTTTTTTCTATCGGTTAGGAATCCATCGGTTAAATTTAAAATACGTTGGCTTTTTTTTAACCGATGGATAAATAACCGATGGCGCCCACACACGATCCGTTTGGACCGATGAAAACGGTCCATCAGACTGTTCTCATCGGTCTAACCGATCGTGTGTACGCGGCCTTAGGCTGCCCCCCACAGCAAAATATATACATATATATATATATATATAGATATATATATCTATATCTATTTATATATATAGATATATATATCTATATATTTACAGTATACAGCTATTGCACACCCACTGCTCCATATGACAATATGTTTTTTATTGCTATTATAGCTATTCTATTTTCTTTCTCTCCAGGTGACAACCATTTCCTGTCCTTTCCTTTCCCAGTGTCAGGAAATTAAGGAATATCTTCCTAGTTAACACAGACACTAATAAAAGCCTCTTACCCAATCTAGTGAAAAACGCAAATAAAGACTTGGGTTGAGTAACGCCTAGTACACATGGGCCAAATGTCGGGCGGTATTGGCCGGTTCAATAGAAAACCGTCTGACATTCATCCCGTGTGTTCTGTACCCGAGCAAATAGTATTTGCTCGTTCTGTCGAAGGGGCATGCCCAAAAAAGGTCTGCTGATCAGCTCCCGATCAGCATTTATATCCAATGGCTGAGACCATGGACCGTATTGTTTTTTGCGGTGGGGTCGTCCCCCTGTCAGAACACAATAACACAGCAGGGGAGATCGCTAGCTAAAAAAATTAGTAGCATATAGTGGCTAAAGATGTATTTTCTTCTCATGGGGAAATTGCCTTTTCAATTGAACTTCATGGATATACATGGAAATGTGTGTGCAGTTTTTAACACATATTGCACTGTGCTAATTATGCACTGTGATAGCTTTTCATGCATTTCTATTATTTTAGTTAAAACACATTCACATTTACATTGACAAGTGTAATTGCACCTGAAGAGGAAAATATGGATACATTTCTGAGAAGGAAAGTTACACAAAATATTAATGCCTTCACAAGAACAACAATTATTAATATGTTAAAGTGGAACTAAACTCTCTTAATCAACCTTAATTATTTTTGATCCTTATGCTGTTAGCCTTAGTAAATAGATAGTAAGTTATATTATATTTACTTGTTTTACCTTTTTTTTTTATTCAGTTGCTTCTTGGTCTCTGGCCTAGGCCAAACTGATTTCATACACCCCAGGAGTCGTCATGGGCATTTGGACTTTCTCAGCTAAACACATCCTCTTACATGCCTGTGTCCTATCAGAAAATGCAACCGAAGTGATGCCCTGTCGTAGCCATTCTGGTACACCCGCACTAGTCCGCAGTAAGCCTGCAGTCAGATGGTGGCAGTGGACATCTTTTTACACCCACAAAGTCTTGCATGTCACACATATTTTTACCATGACACTGTTTTAATGTTGAATTTTAAAAGCATTGGCAAGCCTACTGATCTCACAGGTTTGCTAATCTGACAGAACACCTCTGCTTTTAAGATTCAACATTAAACCAGTTTGACGGATTTCAAAATACTGTATTTCACTATGTACGCTGAATTTACTGGTAAAAATAAGTGTGAAATGCAAGACTTGGGTGTAAAAAATGCCTGCTTGCCACCTTCTGACTGTGAACGAGTGCCGGTGTACCAAGATGGCCACAACAGAATGTCACTTTGGTTGCATTTTCTGATGGGTATCGGTATTCTGATAGAACACCTGCCTGAGCTAAGGGCAGACGGATTCCAGAAAGTAAATGCTACATGAATCATCTCCTTAGTCAGGATGGACACAGTTAGAAATGCTAGGGGGTGTTCTTTAAAGTTTTTTTTCAACAAAATGTAAACGACAATGAAACGAAAAATGCCTCTAATGCCCCGTACACACGATCGGATTTTCCATCGGAAAAGCCTTGGATGGCTTTTCCGACAGAATTCCGCTCAAGCTCGGCTTGCATATACACGGTCACACAAAAGTTCTCTGAACTTTCGACCGTCAAAAACGCGGTGACGTACAACACTACGACGAGCCGAGAAAATGAAGTTCAATGCTTTCAAGCATGCTTCAAATTGTTTCCGAGCATGTGTCGGCATTTTGCACGTTGGAATTGCTATGGAATTTCCAATCAGGAATTTTCCCGTCGGAAAAATTGAGAACCTGCTCTCATTCTTTTGCTGGTGGAAATTCCGACAGCAAAAGTCCAATGGAGCATACACACGGTCGGAATTTCCGACCAAAAGCTCACATCAGACTTTTGCTGGCGGAATTTCCAACCATGTGTACGCAGCATCAGTGTAGTATCTTCAACAACATTTAATAACAAACCAAAAAATGCCAATAGCTTGAGAAAGGAGCATGTACACACCCCCCCCCCCGATGTTCTGGGCATGCTCTGAAACGCGTTGCGCATTTCCAGATTGGAGGACGACTCCATGGCCCTGTAGAGCTTCCTTGTTCCACCGTAGCAGTCATAACGACTGGCGCCCATACACCTCTCTTTCAAACAGCCAAAAGGAGCACTTACCAGCCTATGGTGGATTCCAGCACCGTGGATGTCATTAATACCTCTGATGAGCATGCTTTTATCATGTACCATGCGAATTACCTATTTTTGGCTTGTTATTAAATGTTATTGAATATACTACACTCAGGCCCCGTACACACGTCCGAGAAACTCGACGGGCAAAACACATCGTTTTGCTCGTCGAGTTCCTTGTGAAGCCGCCGAGGATCTCGGCGAGCCAACTTTTCCCATTGACTAACGAGGAAATAGAGAACATGTTCTCTTTTTGGCCCGACGAGATCCTCGTCGGTTTCCTCAGCGAAAAGTGTACACACGACCGGTTTTCTCGGCAGAATACGTCTCCCATCGAGTTTCTGGCTGAATTCTGCCAAGAAAACCGGTCGTGTGTACGAGGCCTTAGAGGCACTTCTCCTTTCATTGCTGTTTACATCCATACATAGAGCTTGCTTCAAGCTCTAGTATCAGCTGCCATTTGTGGACTATCAATCTCAGTGCTGTCTAACAACAAAGTAGTGCCTTATACAAAAAATTGCCAATTACACTCTGCAAATAATGCTAGAATTCAAAACATTATTAAAATAATATATCAGTTCATAAAATGAAAAAATCTAAAAAAATCGAATTTCATGCATTAAGTTCATACAAAAACAAGTTTGTGTCGTCTTCTAAGTGCAATGATTTTACATTATTCCTCCAAAGAGTAATCCGTGCTCCAAAATTCTTGTGACAGTAATGTGCAGTTAAAGGCAATAATGTGCTGTGCTCCCCTACACATGTGCCCTCACTCCTAATAGGTAAACAGCTCCCCCCAGGTCAGTCGGCGGCGGCGGCAACTCAGCAACCCCCCCCCCCGGGAGGACAGCTGGGATATCAAAGTCCCGCTTTTACCCCATCTAGGAAGTGGGCATCTTCCTCCTAGGCATCCAATAGAACCGCCTGACCTTTCAGCCAATCGGGAAACGGATATGAGACACTTCCTGATTGGCGGAAGAGGTGATTCAGTGATTCATTTGCTCTTCTAACACACCTGGTTGGGCTCCGAGCACAATGCTCTGCACTCCAAGTCCACCATATTTTGGAGCCTATAATCAGGTGCTTAAAGAAAAAAAAACTCTGTAATTCATGCGTCCGGTGTCCTGAAAGTGTTTGGACGCATGAA
This sequence comes from Rana temporaria, assembly GCF_905171775.1. NCBI lineage: Eukaryota > Metazoa > Chordata > Amphibia > Anura > Ranidae > Rana > Rana temporaria. Next base: position 375,799,153 of record NC_053493.1, on the reverse strand, counting down.
TAGGGGGTGTCCGCAGTGGCCGTGGATAGATTTATGCTATGCATGAATCTATCCATTAACCATATAGCGGGTGGCGTAGATAGAGGAGGCGGAGTCCGTGCGCCCTTAATGGACGGGCCGCCCTATTAGTATAAGGACAATCCTCAGATTCTTATGATGGACAATTCTCAATTCCTCCGTGTGTTCCAACAGGATAGCAGATCTCTCATTTACAGTGTCATGCAAGGAGAATCAGAAGATATCCATAGCATAATTACATTTTTATTTAAAAGCTTACACTAAGGCCGCGTACAGACGAGCATACATGTACGATGAAACCTGTCCGCCGGACCGTTTTCACCGTACATGTATGCCCGGGGATTTCTGTATGGTGGCTGTACTCACCATCATACAGAAATCCGCGCGTAAAGAATACGCGGGGCGTGTCCGCGGCGTCGCCAGTTCAATGCTTCCACGCATGCGTCTAAGTCATTCGACGCATGCGAGGGATGGCGGGCACTCGGACATGTACGGTAGGTCTGTACAGACGACCGAACATGTCCGAGGGGACAGGATTCCAGCGGGCTGTTTTAAAACAAGTCCGGAAATATTTGCCCGCGGACCAGTTTCAGCAGACATGTTCGGTCGTGTGTACGGGGCCTAACACTCACACCAAATTTCCTTGTGCAATAGTGTGTAACGCCAACTTGGAACACAACTCTGCGGCGTGCGCTCCAAACACCAGACGTAACGTCACCGAAAGTTCCCACCTAATGCTTTTCACTCCTCCCCCTGGAGCGTCTTCAGAGGTGCCTCTGATATCTATGGTTATCTCCTCTCCTGATTCTCCTTGCATGACACTGTAAATGAGAAATCTGCGATCCTGTTGGAACACACAGAGGAATTGAGAGTTGCCCATTATAAGAATCTGAGGATTGTCCTAATTAGGAGTCAGTGAATGAGGGTACATGTGGAGGGGAGCACAGCACCTTATTGCCTTTAGCTGCACATTATTGGCCAAGAATATTGGACTTTGGAGGAATAATGTAAAATCATTGCACTTAACTTAAAGTGGATGTAAACCCGATTAATGAAATTTGAGCTGGGCACATATATCTGCAATATTTTGTCATCTCTCTTCAAAGAGATAAGTCCCATAGTTCTCTCCTAAACCATTCCTCTGTTATCAGCCTGATAACTCTTGACAAATTCTCTGACACATCAGATAAAAGCAGCCTGAAATTTCTGTCAGGGGAGGTTGCTAAAATAGATTAGCAGGCAGCTGGCCTTTAAGGGGAACTCCACCCCAAATTTAAAAAAAAAATGGCGTGGAGTTCCCCCAAAAATCCACACCAGACCCTTATACGAGCACGTTAACCTGGCCGGCCGCAGAAAAGAGGGGTTGACAGAGTGCGGCCCCCCCTCTCCTGAACCGTACCAGGCCACATGCCCTCAACATGGGGAGGATGTCCCTATGTTGATGGGGACAAGGGTCTCATCCCCACAACCCTTGCCCGGTGGTTGTGGGGGTCTGCGGGCGGGGGACTTATCAGAATCTGGAAGACCCCTTTAACAAAGGGGACCCCCAGATCATGCCCCCCCTATGTGAATTGGTAATGGGGTACACTGTACCCCTACCATTTCTCAAAGGAAGTGTAAATTCTTGTAAAAAAAAAACACACAGACACCGTAGAAAAAAGTCCTTTATAAATAAAAAGAAAAAGAAAAAAACTCCAGCGGTGATAATCCACTCGTTCCCGGCTTCCTGCTCCAACGTTGTCCTGATCCAGCGACGGGTGCGGGTGATCTCCGGTCCAGCGACAGGTGCGGGTGTATCCAGCGACGGGTGTGGGTGATCTCCGGTCCAGCGACGGGTGCGGGTGTATCCATCGACGGGTGCGGGTGATCTCCGGTCCAGCGATGAGTAGATCCATCCAGAGCGCAGCATCGCCGACCTCCTCTCACCGCTGGACACAGCCCAGCGAATGACGCGACTGAAGCTGTGACATTTCTTATATAGGGGAGGCAGGGCCACCTGTCACGTGACCCTGCCCCCTCTGACGCACCCTCTGCTACGTCACAGGGTAAGCCCAGTCTTCCCCCTTTCTGGGCTTCCCGAACCCGAACATCCAGGTGTCCGCTCAACTCTAGAGAAGTTGTGTGCCTTTCCTCCAATCAGCAATGTTAGCTATCTTGTTGGCTGTATGCCCAGACATCACACTCTGCGTTAAACAGAAAGAGAACATTTCCTAACACTATCTGAACTTTCTAAACAGTATATAAATGTGAAGACAGCAGATATGGATGTAAAACTTATGTAGGGAGATTTGGTTCATCCCTGTGTATCATCAGAGGCTGTTCACTTCACTGGGTGTATGGAGGGTTTACATCCACTTTAATTCATGGAATTTGATGCATTTTATGAACTGATATATTATTTTATTAATGTTTTGAATTCTAGCATAATTTGTATAGGGCACTACTTGTTGTTAAACAGTGCTGAGCTTGATACCCATACCTCCCAACATTTTGAGATGGGAATGAGGGACACCTACTAACAAATGTATGTAGGCCCCATGCCACACCCCCTTAAAAGAGAATTAACCAAAAAAAAGTTAATTAAATCTACAAGGGATTTTTTTTACCACTATTATTCCTTTATATTTGCTTTTAAAATTTACAAATGCACCCATTTAGAAATTGGATGAAAGGTTTAGCACTGGAATACACTTTTTGAAAGAGAAAAAGTGCATTTTATATGCAACTATACAGATTAGACCAAAATGAGGGACAAATGAGGGGGAAAGAGGGACATTGGGCCAGATTCACAAAGGGGATACGACGGCGTATCCCCTGATACGCCGTTGTATCTCTGTTTCTATCTATGCGACTGATTCATAGAATCAGTTACGCATAGATAGCCCTAAGATCCGACATGTGTAATTGTTTTACACTGTCGGATCTTAGGATGCAGTACCGCGGCCGCCGCTGGGGGGAGTTTGCGTCGTAAACCAGCGTCGGGTATGCAAATTAGGAGTTACGGCGGATCCACAGCGGATTTTCGCGTTCGCTACATCGCCGCTAGTCTAGTTTCCCGTCGCAAATTTAGTCGTCGTTTTAGGTGCCCTAACTTTAGTCAGCAAACGTATTGCTGTCTAAAGTATGGCCGTCGTTCCCGCGTAGAAATTTAAAAATGAAAGTCGTTTGCGTAACACGTCCGGGAATACGGAAGTACGCTACGCGCGTCGCGGTTCAAAAAAAATGATGTCACGGCGCGCAAAGCACGACGGGATTTGCGAAACTGAGCATGCGCAGTAGGTCCGGCGTGGGAGCGCGCCTAATTTAAATGGCACACGCCCATTTGAATTGGCCCGCCTTGCGCCGGAGGCCGCCGGCGTAGTTTTCATGGCAAGTGCTCTGTGAATCAGGCACTTGTGATGAAAACTTGCGGCGGTGTAACGTATCTACGATACGTTATGCCGCCGCAGTTCTATGTGAATCTGGCCCATTGTTCCAAATCAGGGACAGTCCCTTGAAATGAGGGATAGTTGGGAGCTATGGATACACCTTACTTTTATAGGGACAACATACCTTGCACCTCAGCGACAATCTATATTATCACTAATAATATTGGTATTCATAACGCAGCATTGGAACACCAACACCAAACATTTCTGGACTATCATTCCCCTTTGTTTCCAGCTGGACTCTTAATATGGACTTTGTCCCCTCAAAGACAATGGTTCTATTAAATCATTAGGCGCATACTACGTTATTCTCAACAAAATAAAGCAAGGAGATATGGATGGATGGATGGATCGGTGAGCTTGCTGTCAATTTTAAAAATGAATTAAAAAGGATTTTCAGTTTGTGGTGCTCAGATATTGTTTAGTTCTGCATTAAAGTGTATGAAAACTTCAGCACTCTATGGGTTTCCACCTATGTGTTGGCCATGTGTCCAAATTATCTCTCAATCTGAAAAGTACTTTGTGTATGTAAGACTATAAAAAAAAAACCTCTGTTTTGTGTGTATATAGTGTATTCTTCGTCATCAACTTATACTGTGTACTTTGGGCACAACAGCTTTGTTTTCCGACATATTGCAGACCAATTGCATTGTTGCAGGGAGTTTATGATAATTGTTCTGTCAAGAGCTTGATGAGAAAGTGTGTACAGATCATCCAAATGGGCGGCTGTGCTCCACCATTATGAACAGGTTATGGTTGGCCATACCTGGGAAAGTTGTTTTAAAAGTTTCAACACAAAATCATTTTTTTTGGATTGGCCATCTGTGAACTACATCTGTTGTTTGAATTGTATTATTTTCTAATATTTGCCGTCAAAGCAAAAAAAAAAAATAGGATCAGCTGGTTTTGCTAAAAGATAATCAACATTTTTAAAATGTTTTATTTAACCACTTAAGACCCGGACCAAAATGCAGGTAAAGGACCCGGCCAGTTTTTGCGATTCGGCACTGCGTCGCTTTAACTGACAATTGCGCGGTCGTGCGACATGGCTCCCAAACAAAATTGGTGTTCTTTTTTCCCCACAGATAGAGCTTTCTTTGGGTGGTATTTGATCACCTCTGCGCTTTCTATTTTTTGCGCTATAAACAAAAATAGAGCGACAATTTTGAAAAAATGCAATATTTTTATTTTTTTTTGCTATAATAAATATCCCACAAAAATAAATAAATAAATAAATAAAAACGTGTTTTTCCTCAGTTTAGGCCAATACGTATTCTTCTACCTATTTTTGGTAAAAAAAAATCGCAATAAGCGTTTATCGATTGGTTTGCGCAAAATTTATAGGGCCAGATTCACAGAGCGAGTATGCCGGAGTATCTACTGTATATACTGCCGGCGTACTTTCAAATTTGCTGCGTCGGCTTCTGGCTTCGATCCAACAGGCGTACGGCTTCGTACGCCTCCGGATCGTAGGTGCAATACTTTGGCGCCCGCTGGGTGGAGTTCACGTAGTTTTCCGCGTCGGGTATGCTAATTAGCTTTTTCCGTCGATCTACGAACGTACGCGCGGCCGTCGCATTCTCTTACGTCGTCGCTAGTCGTCTTTTCCCGGCGTATAGTTAAAGCTGCTATTTTGCGGCATATAGATAGACTTGCCATGTTAAGTATGGCCGTCGTTCCCACGTCAAAATTTGAATTTTTTTTTTTTGCGTAAGTCACCCATGAATAGCAAAGGACGTAACTCACGTTTAAGTTAAAAAAATGATGTCGGTGCAACGTCATTTCGCGCAAAGCACGGCGGGAAATTTCAAAACGGAGCATGCGCAGTTCATTCGGCGCGGGGACGCGCTTCATTTAAATGAATCACGCCCCCAACCCGCCCAATTTCAAATACGCCTCCAGAAAAACACTACGCCGCCGTAAGTTATGGCGCGAAATCGCTGAGGATTCGAAATTCCGCCAGGTAAGATACGCGGCGCAAGTGCAAATGTCTGTGAATCCGGCCCATAGTGTTTACAAAATAGGGGATAGTTTTATTGCATTTTTATTAATATTTTTTTTTTCTACTAATGGCGGCGATCAGCGATTTTTTTCGTGACCGCGACATTATGGCGGACACATCGGACAATTTTGACACATTTTTGGGACAATTGTTATTTTCACAGCAAAAAATGCTATAAAAATGCATTGTTTACTGTGAAAATGACAATTGCAGTTTGGGAGTTAACCACTAGGGGACGCTGAAGGGGTTAAGTGTGACCTCATATGTGTTTCTAACTGTAGGGGGGCGGGGCTGGACATGTGACGTTATTTTTCGTGCTTCCCTATATCAGGGAACAAATGATCAATGACAGCACTACAGTGAAGAACGGGGAAGCTGTGTTTCTCCTCGTTCTTCAGCTCCGGGGACCGATCTTGGGACTCCACGGCTGGGCACTTAGGCTGCATTCACACCTGAATGTAGCGTTTTGCCGCGATTTTGCTGCGTTTTTTTACCACGTTTGGTCGCGATATTTGCGGCGTTTTTTTGCCACGATTTTTGCAACGTTTTTTAAAGCCTTTTTTTTTGCGAATTAGGACAGGTCTAGGGTCACCAATGTTAAAAACAGAAAAACGCCCAAATCTGACTAAAAAAAAGTCCAGAACTTGCTGGAGTTTCAAGCGTTTTTGAACTTCTGGCTTCAGGCGTTTTGTAGTGGAGATGTGAACCATCTCCAAAGAGAATAATCGATTTTTTCCCTCCAGCGTTTTGTAGCTTCAGGCTTCAAGCTACAAAACGCCCAGGTGTGAATGGGGTCTAAAAGAGGACGTACAGGTACATGCTTGTGCCCAGCCGTGCCATTCTGCCGACGTATATGTGCAGGAGGCGGTCCTTAAGTGGTTAAAACTCATAAAGATTATTGCATAGGATATTATTCCATGAATCCAAGTCAAAGCCTTGGTAATTATTAGTGTAATGCAGTCACAGGCTTAAAGGAGAAGTACAGCCAAAGCTTTTTTTTTTTTGGTTGTACTTCTCCTATGGATCACAGCAGTGCAGTTCATTCTGCACTTCTGTGATCCATAGGAGAAGTATGGTTGGCTGACCTCACAGAGCCAGTCCGGGGCTCTTAAAAAATCCCGACCATATGGTCATGATCTCCCCAGAAGCCTGGACCGGCACCTGGCTCAGCCTCTCAGCGATCCACCAAGAGCCTTAACCAGAACCTCCTACCCCCTCCACAGCCCAGCGCTACAGTGAGTACTGGAGGGGCAGAGCAGAGAGCAAGAGGCTGACAGTCCTGGCTCTCTTCTCAGATGGAGGGGATGAACTGAGTGATCCCAGTGTTTGATCGCTCAATTCTCACTGCAGAGCAGGCAGGGGACAGTTGCAGCATTGGTTCGATGCTGCATCCACCTAGGTGAGCACTCCGTTGACTGCTGGGGGGCAGAGCAGAGAGCCAGAGACTGACAGTCCTGGCTCCCTGCTTAGATGGAGGGGGAGAACTGAGCGACCACAGTGTTTGATCGCTCAGTTTTCACTGTAGAACCAGTGGGGGACAAATGCAGCATCAGATCATAGGTGTGAACAGCCTATTGCATTAGGGGTTGCACCCCAAAACTCAAACACACACTACCGATCACTCACGATGTTCATTCAGAAAGAGAAAGGACCGGTAAATTACATATTTACTGGCCCTTTCCCCCATTCATCCTAAAACATCCCCGCAGCAATAGCCGGTGGGAGAGGAGAGGAGGGAAGCTGGAAGTGTTGTGGGGGGGAAGGAAGAGGGAGCCAAGACAGTAGGGGCAATCTGTGCTGCACAGGGTGATTAGGGTGTGCCTGGGCACACCTGGCACACTCTGTGCACACACCTATGCATCAGATCGATGTTGCATCCACCTAGGTGAGTATAAGGTTTTTCTTTTTTTGCAAAGCCCATACTACTCTTTTAATATACAGTAATAAATATACTTTTCTTTCTGTATTTTTCCACAAGTGCTGCAGCAATGATGTGTGTGTGAGTGCTTTTAGGGCCCGTTCACACCAGAACACGGCACGAGAAACCCGTGATTTGCAAACTACGCTCATAATGCACTGCACGTGCCATCTGCAGGGGGTGTCAATGTTATGCTAACTATACCCCAAATGCAGGTCGCAAACACACTGTGCTTGCCTGCACCAGATTGCATGGTATAGAAGTACCATGCCATTCAATTTCAGTGCAGTTTATAAAGTAGTGCATGCACTACTTTTGGTGATGTGCAGTAAAAGTTTTGTCCACTTCTGCACTCAAATCGCACCGGAATGCAGCCCTTAATAGACAGCAAGCAGAAAAGCTGGACTTGATGGTATTTTTTCAAGCTCACCAACTATATAACTATGTAAAAGCTGGAGATCCATGCAGCTACTTTACCTGTAAGAGCAGCGGTGTGGCTCTCCAGCGTGTTGTTAACACTTTTGCTGCAGCACTTTGTATTTAAAAAAACTCAGACATGAAATATCTGTTTCATCTTTGTTCCGGCGTAGCGCATCTCATATGCGCTACGCCGACGTATCCCAGAGAGGCAAGCTGAGTATTCACACTCGCTCCCTACGTTGCGCCATGACTAAGCACTAGTTAAGTGCGAAACGCGTCGGCTGTCCTGTTTTGTGGTTGCGGTGATTGTACTTGTTCCAGCTTGAAAATAAAGACAACTTTCTTTTAAAAGTTTTTCCGGAGTGTGGCTGTCCATCTCTCTCTTCTCACTGCTATCCCTACGTTGCGCCAGCGTAACGTAAATCTTTTGGCGTAAGCCCGCCTAATTCAAAGTAGGTGGGCGTGATTCATTTAAATGAACCGTGACCCCATGCAAATGATGGTCCGAACGAACGGCGCATGCGTGCGCATGCTCAGAATCACGTCGAAGATACGACGGCTCAATGCCTATGACGTGAACGTAGCCTACGCCTAGCCCCATTCACTTACGACTTATGTAAACGACGTAAAATACGACGGCTGTTCCATCGTCCATACCTTTGCATGGCATGCGCCTCCTATAGGTGGAATAACTTTACGCCGGACGTCTGCCTTACGTAAATGGCGTATACTACTGCGACGGGCGCAAGTACATTCGTGAATCGGCGTATCTCGGTCATTTGCATATTCGACGCGTAAATCAATGGAAGCACCCCTTGCGTCCAGCGTAAATATGCGCCCAGGCTCCGACGGCGTAGGAAACTTACGTTGGTCGGATGAAGCCAAATTTCAGGCGTATCTTGTATTAAGAATCAGGCGCATAGATACGACGGCGCATCCGTGCACTTACGCGGCGCATCAGTAGATACGTTGGCGTAAGTGCTTTAAGAATCCGGGCCAGAGGCTTCAACTGTATTCTGTCATTTATAAAAAAAGAAAAAAGAAAGACTGTTTTTATAAAGTGCAGGAACATAAAGTTCCCAAAATAAAGATACAATAAAGATAAATGAGTGTGGGGGAACGAGGGGCGGGTGCACTGTAGCAATACCTGGATGAAAAAGCACTGGACAGGTAGGCTGTGTTCCCTGTATGTAGTTTAGGCTTAAGGAAGTACTTATTTTGTTGCCCTGCACTTTCCAGTATTAAACCTACTAAAATACAGCTTTTGTTACAAACTCAGTTTTAATCCAGAGCTGTCCCTAGAATCAGTTCCGCATAGATATCCCTAAGATCTGACAGGTGTAATTGTTTTACACTGTCGGATCTTAGGATGCAGTACCGCGGCCGCCGCTGGGGGGAGTTTGCGTCGTAAACCAGCGTCGGGTATGCAAATTAGGAGTTACGGCGATCCACAACGTTTTTTCGCGTTCGCTACGTCGCCGCTAGTCTAGTTTCCCGTCGCAAAGTTAGTCGTCGTTTTGGGTGCCTTAACTTTAAACAGCACACGTATGTGCTGTATAAAGTATGGCCGTCGTTCCCGCGTCGAAATTTAAAAATTCACGTCGTTTGCGTAAGCCGTCCGGGAATACGGAATTACGCTATGCGCGTCGCCGTTCGAAAAAATGACGTCACTTCGCGCAAAGCACGGCGGGTAATTCAAAAGGGAGCATGCGCAGTAGGTCCGGCGCGGGAGCGCGCCTAATTTAAATGTTATGAATTACGCGAGCTTACGCCGGAGGCCGCCGGCGTAGGTTTTCATTGCAAGTGCTCTGTGAATCAGGCACTTGCGATGAAAACTTGCGGCGGTGTAACGTATCTACGATACGTTACGCCGCCGCACATCTACCTGAATCTGGCCCAGGGTCTTTTAGGCTGGGTTCACATATGAACAGCAGGGGTCTGGTGCATCCTGGTAAAGCTTCGTAATTTCGTAAAACTCAAGTTTTCCTATTCGGACACGTTCGTATTTTGTAAGACTCAAGTTTTCCTGTTCGTATTTTCGGAACAGTTTTATTTTCGTTTATACTGAATGATTCGTAATTCTGTCTAATTTATTTTCGTTGATTCGAAATTCGTAATTTTGTTAGATAATAATTTTAGTTTAATGGATTCGTAATTTTGTACTTTCGTAAATACATAGCAACACGCGGCTAATCCATATTAAGATATACTTTCTCTTAAGCCCCGTACACACAGTCGGACTTTTTGCCAACAAACGTCAAAATTAGCGTTTTCCAAAAAATACAACCGTGTGTACGCTCTATCGGACAAACTTTTTCGGTTTCAAAAGTCCGGCCAACTCCCTTCAGACAAAAATCCATGGAAAAGTTTGTTTGAAGTGCGATCGTGTGTACGAGGCTTTACACTGTACAATGTGACTCAGCACAAAAGAGATAAGCTGATTGGCTAAGATATTAAGTAATCACTCACTAACTACACTGCCCAGTGCCCATTCGAAAGAACGATATGAGTACACAAATTTATGAACAGACAAAGAAACGGATTTACAAAACACACAAATGAAAATACGAACATACGAATGAAAATACGAACAGACAAAGGATTTAAAATGCGGAATGCAAATCGTTCGTTATAGATGTAATTTTCGTTGTTTTGCTTTTTCGGTGTTTCGTATTTTAGTAAGATTGTCCAATCATACGTTCGTATTTTCGTTTTTTTCGTTATTTTGCTTATTCAAAATTCCGTAATTTTCGTATTTTGGTTCTTTCAGCTTTTCGGATGTTCGAATTGATACAAATGTACGAAAACTAACAAATTCGTACGAAAATCCATTCGTTACTAACATTGCTGATTGGAGGAAAGGCACACACCCCCTCTCATCATAGGCAGAGACTCTCAGGCCTCGTACACACCACCGGATCTATCCGATGGGATTTATCCGCAGATCAGTTCCAGCAGGTAGATCCTGTGGTGTGCACGGCCCAGCGGATATTTATCCGCGGATATTTTTCGGGCCGATGAATTTCCAGCGGATACAAATTTCTTAGCATGCTAAGAAATCTATCCGCTGGAATCCTGTCCAGCGGATTGATCCGGTGGTCTGTACAGACTCACCGGATCAATCCGTCCGATCCCCTCCCTCGCATGCGTCGTAATGATTCGACGCATGCGTGGAAGTCTTTACCTTCCAGCGTCGCGCACGTCGCCGCGTCATCATCGCGGCGACGGCCCGACACGTCACCGCGAATGGATTCCGCGCGGATTTCGATCTGATGGTTAGTACAACCATCAGATCAAAATCCGCCAGAGGATTTATCCGTGGGAACGGTCCGTGTGTACGGGGCCTCAGAGGTGTTTTGTAATAGGACCTGCTCCCTGCTAATCTATTTTAGCAACCTCAATGGACTGAAGATTCAGGCTGCTTTTGTCTAAAGTGTCAGAGAATTTGTTATCAGGCTAATAACAAATTTCATGAATCGGGTTTTCATCCACTTTAAGGAGCTCTAGGGCTCTACATGAAGGTGTAATCAATTCAGCAGCTGGAGTTCCACTTTATCAACTATGAAATTCTGGAAACTACTTTTAATCCACCTGATCTTGTTTACAACTGGCGTATAAATGTGACAACTGATTTCCTTTTTCTCTCAAAATAAAGTGTTTTTTGTGCAGGAACGCTGACACATTTATTTGGCTCCGGGAGTGTGAGTATATTTTTTTCTGTTTGCATATGTCAAACATTCATTGCTTTTATGTGTCTCACATTCTAAATCATGACCCTATTAAAAAGTGAAATTAACTGCTGAAATGCTAATGCACTCAGGAAACATTGCAGGTGTTCTAGATGGTTTATTCTTCTAGTATGTGAATAAAACAAGGAACTGAGGACAGAGACAATAAAGCCTGCCACTATGTTTATACAGTTATAAATGTCCATACAGTTCCTGATGAGTCACATAGTATGCAAGCTAGCTGTTTTTTTATTTTTTTTTAACCACTTCTCGTCCAGCGGCGTATCTTTGCGGCGGCGTAACGTATCTGATTTACGTTACGCCTCCGCAACTTAGACGGGCAAGTGCTGTATTCTCAAAGCACTTGCTCCGTAAGTTGCGGCGGCGTAGCGTAAATCGGCCGGCGTAAGCCCGCCTAATTCAAGTGTGGGACAGGGGGGCGTGTTTTATGTTAATCTTCTGTGACCCGACGTGATTGACGTTTTTCACGAACGGCACATGCACCGTCCGTGGAAATCTCCCAGTGTGCATGGCTCCTAATACGCCGCAAGGACGTATTGGTTTTGACGTGGACGTAAATTACGTCCAGCCCCATTCACGGATGAGTTTCGCGGGAACGACGGCCATACTTAACATTGGTACGCCGCACTTATGCCACCATATAGCAGGGGTAACTATACGCCGGGAAAAGCCTAACGTAAATGGCGTAAATGTACTGCGTCGGCCGGGCGTACGTTCGTGAATTTGCGTATCTTGCTGATTTACATATTTCGACGCGTAAATCAGCAAACACGCCGCTAGCGGTCAGCGTAAAAATGCAGTTACGATCCGACGGCGTAAGAGACTTACGCCTGTCGGATCTAATAGATATCTATGCGTAACTGATTCTAAAAATCAGGCATATAGATACGACGGCACAACGCAGAGATACAACGGCGTATCTGGAGATAAGCCGTCGTATCTTCACTGAGAATCTGGGCCCCTCAGTCTAATTACTATTTTAAACTTCCATTAGGCTGAATTTATAATGTATACATTTTAATGCCTACTGTAGATCAGTTTATATATACAGACTGCATTACAAGTTCTGTTCACGTATAGATGCACTATCACTTTCACATGAGTACCCAAAAAAAGAGTGACAGAATATGTGTGGTAATCCATTCTATATAAAGATAGCGTGGTGACCGCAATGTTTTGCATGTATATACGTGACATTTAAATAGATTAGGAACTGTATTCTATAGGATGGACACTAGGGGGCAAGTTACTTGGCTAATATCAGCTTCTGTTTACGCTCGAGGTTGCTAGGCAATAGAATAGCCGACGTAACGTCAAGAGTGGGCATCATTCCTATACAGAGCTATATAAGAGATGACTTACGATGTGTGGTCACGCCCTCTGAAGACGTGTAACCAATCACGAAACGCATCAGGGGGTTAACCACGTGACTCATCGGTCCAATCAGGATAGCGGCTACCCGGCACTCACGGCAGCAACAAGTGAATGCCTGCTGACTGTTTACAAGTGAGAAAGCCGCATATCTGTTATTGTGACAAGCCTATTTGTTTTTATACTTTGTAAGCACATTTATTAAAAGGGGGGTATGGGTTTTATGAATAAACGGATTCACACTATGTGGAGTTTCCCCCTCTTTTCTTTATGACCGCACTGCTGCACGCACGCACTTTATTGCTGCCAATCTACGCACAATCTGAGAGGAGAAATCCCTGATCAGACCTGTGGAGCAGCCGAGAAGGATTCCTACACCGTAACCTGGGGATATCGTGTATGGGTACTTTTATCTCTGCAGTTCGTGAGTAGGCTACCTGGGGGAGTGACAGTAAGTGGACAAAGCAATAGAGTTTTACATCAATTAACCTTTCTTCAGCTGCTGACAATCCACATTATTTGCTGTGATATGTTCATGCACTCCAGCACACAACTAAGGAGTAATACACAGGGCTGATCCTTGTCAAAAAAAATTGATCACTTTTATTCCTATTACAAGGAATGTAAACATCCCTTGTAATAGGAATATGGCATGACAGGTCCTCTTTACAGTGAGATATGGGGTCAATAAGACCCCACATCTCACCTCTAGGTTGGGAAGCCTGAAATAAAAAAATAAAAAAACGATCACGGCTTCCCAACTGAGGTGGCCCCGTTTGTTTGAATGCAGAGGCCGAGCGTGAGACTCTGGCGACCATATGGTCCACTGGAAACCTCTATAGTGAACATCCGGGGGCTGGCAGATCCGTTCTCCAACTCACCAATCGCAGCGGTAAGTCAATAGAAGCACCAGAGTGTGGCAGGCGCTATGATGTTTCTTATGGTGTAGGGCGGGGATATGCAATTAGCGGACCTCCAGCTGTTGCAGAACTACAAATCCCATGAGGCATAGCAAGGCTCTGACAGCCACGAGCATGACACCCAGAGGCAGAGGCATGATGGGATTTGTAGTTTTGCAACATCTGGAGGTCCGCTAATTGCATATCCCTGGTGTAGGGAATCACCGTCTGAAAAAGCCGATATCTGAATGATGACTGTAGCTGCAGACATCATTGAGATATACCCCCACAAAGCCGTCGGCAAGTGGTTAAAAAAAGCAAACAAAGAGAAAATAATTTAGCATATATAATTGCGACAGAAGTCATATTGTAATTGAATGTTATTAAATATTACCTTTCCTTTTCAATCTGCAGCCGCTGTAATTTTCAGAAAACGCAATGCAATATGGCTACCTGGAGGTGTTCTGTATAAAGAATGTGTACTGACCACCCACTAGAAACAAAATTTCCTACCTGTGTAATTGGCTCACAGATTTTTCCAGAAGTCCACTAAAATACAAGGCAGATTTCAGGCATCCCCTGCAGCAAAAATGTCATTTTTGGTGAGTTACTCCCAATAGGAAATCACATCTAAAGGGATGCAGATCCTGCAGCTTTCCTCATTAGTGCCCTGCAGGGGCAGCAGCTGCTTGATAATTATGAAACCACTCCCATTAGACTCACTTAGCAAAGGGGCACAGACAAACACACAGGGATTTCTTCAGAATAACAAAAGGTAGGAATCTACAACAAAGTTTGTTAAAATCCTTGTAATGTACATAGATCACCCAGAGAGGAATGCTTTTTTTCCCAACAAAAATGGGACTACACTTTAAATATACTTTAGAAATCAAATGTAAGAAAGTAAATCCAAACAAATCAAAAGATTAATAAGCCTTTATCATTGTAGCACTTACTAGGTAGGTAGGTAGGTGCTAGAGAGAGAAGTTTGGTAGGTTAGGTAAATTTAGCCAGACCTGGCTGGCAGTCAGGCCTGTTTGTTTATTTTTAATTGTGGACTGGGAGTGGCTCAGAGTAGCAGCTGGTCACTCACAGGCAGCATCACTGGGACCGCCCTCTTCCTTCTGGAGGGTTCTGCAAGGAGAGGAGGAGAGAAGAGGTGGAGCTGTCTGGGATAATCTAAGGAGCCCTGGCCAATCCCCAACTTGGATTGGCAGGGGGCAGGCCTACTTAAGTACCCAGAGTCAGCCGGGCTGTGAAGGAGTTGGAGTTCAGAGCTTGGAGATGGAATGCTAGGCTGTTGAGGCCTTTGAGGGAGCTCTCCAGTCTAGGGGGGAGGGTGACCTTGGGCCTGGGGCTGGGGTGCAGACAGAGCCCTTCAAGAAAGTGTGAAGGTTCCAGACAGGAGGCACAGGAGAAGCAAGAGAGGACAGCAGGAGAGAGCATTGCCGGCTCCAGGGAGAGGAACAAGTGGTCGCAGCCAGGAGAGTGCTGTTTAGAGACATGCACAGTCAGGAGCACTGGGGAGGCACACCTGAGAGGACTGGGAGCATGTAGTCTGGGATGGGTGCAGAGCCAGCAGTATGGACTGTGGTGTCATGGGCAGTGGAGAGGGGCATCTGCAGCCAGGAGGGCTGGCAGGGCCCAAAGATGGGTTACTGGGCTTAGTAACCGAAGTTAGGGCAGCTAGCACAAATAACTTTTCATTGCTACACTAAAGGGTCCGCGGTCTTTGCCTGCAAAAGGCAGTTGCTAAGGCCTGACTAAGCCAGTGTCAGGTCTAACCATGAGAGTTGTGCTGGAGGAGCTAAGGAGTAAGAGTCTGCAGTAAGAGTTGTGCTGGTGGAAGGGAGACCTGTATATACCAGAGTGTATACCGGAGTGTGTGAGAGGTGAATGCCGGGCTGGGCAGGGTGACAGGTGGGCCACATCACTTAGCAGCCCCTACGGGGGTACCAATACATCATAAAAATTGAAAAGGCATACTTTGAAAAAAAGAAAAAGAAAAAAGAAAGGTAAACAAAATGTATTTTTATGGCAATTCATATTGGTAAAAGGGGAGGAAGTGCAGGGATCTATAGAATATTGGGGGGTGAAGGCCTGCTTTACTCTAACTTGATTGGCACTTGCTTTGACTTCAACACACAATAAAGTGCCTAACGGTTCAACATGCTTTTTGGTTTGTTTTTGATGCTTTGTGGCACTTTGGTGATGCTTTTTTGAAGCTTTAATGAAGTTTGGCAGATGCCCTGTGTGCGTGATGCCCCAGATCAGTAAAACCCCTACTTTGCAGATCCCCAGCTCCTTAGTTCCCCTGTTCAGCATTGGTATCCTCGTTCAGCAGATCACCAGCTTATTAGTACCCTCGTTCAGCAGATACCATGCTCAGTTTTACCCCCAACTGTGTTGATGTCCAACTCAGTCGTATTCCCAGCTTTGGTGATCCCCTGCTTAGTAGTAACCCCCCCTGCTCTGCTGATCTCCTGCTCAGTAGTAACCCCCTGCTCTTTTGATCTCCTGCTCAGTAGTAAACCTTAGCTCTGTTGATCCCCCACTCACTTGTAACCCCCAGCTTTGCTAATCCCTTACTCAGTAGTGCCCCCAGCTCTGCTGATCCCCCACTCAGTAGTAACCCCAAGTCCTCTCTCTCTGGTCCTTGCTCACGTTCCGCTATCGCATTCTCATGTTGCACACCATGTGTTCCGCCTGCTATTTGCCTCGCTCCAGTCTGGACCCCGCTCTCCTTCATGATGCTCCACTCTACACACAAGATGTGATGTCTGCCCCAGACACTTCCAGATTATAAACACTTGAACCAGAAATTACCTTTGATGATGATGTATTTCTGGTTCGCTCATTGTTCTCCCAGTGCATCCCAGAATATCTCATACCTGCAATACCTCCAAAACAAAGTGAAGCTACAGCTGAATAAAAACCTCCCAAAGGCTGCAGGTGCTGTAAGCGAGCTTTGTCATAGACTTCTATGGAGGCTTTGGTGACGCTTTGAAGTACTATGAAAGGGACAACCATTAAATTTAGTGACAGGTGTTCTGATTGACATTCAGAGTGCTTTAACCGGTTGCCGACCGCCGCATGTACATGTACGTCCACAGAATGGCACGTACAGGCATATGGGCGTACATGTACATTCCCACCTTTCCATGGGTCGGGGGTCCGATCGGGACCCCCCCCCCCGGTACATGCGGCGGTCGGAAACCCGCGGGGAGCAATCCGGGACGAGGGCGCGGCTATTCGTTTATAGCCGCCCCCTCGCGATCGCTCCCCGGAGCTGAAGAACGGGGAGAGCCGTGTGTAAACACGGCTTCCCCGTGCTTCACTGTGGCGGCGCATCGATCGTGTCATCCCCTTTATAGGGGAGACACAATTGATGACGTCAGACCTACAGCCACACCCCCCTACAGTTGTAAACACACACTAGGTGAAGCCTAACACCTTCAGCGCCCCCTGTGGTGAACTCCCAAACTGTAACTGTCATTTTCACAATAAAGAATGCAATTTAAATGCATTTTTTGCTGTGAAAATGACAATGGTCCCAAAAATGTGTCAAAATTGTCCGAAGTGTCCGCCATAATGTTGCAGTCTCGAAAAAAATCGATGATCGCCGCCATTAGTAGTGAAAAAAAAATAATTAATAAAAATGCAATAAAAATATCCCCTATTTTGTAAACGCTATAAATTTTGCGCAAACCAATCGATAAACGCTTATTGCGATTTTTTTTTACAAAAATATGTAGAAGAATACGTATCGGCCTAAACTGAGGAAATTTTTTTTTATATACATGGTTTTGGGGGATATTTATTATAGCAAAAAGTAAAAAATATTGATTTTTTTTCAAAATTGATGCTCTATTTTTGTTTATAGCGCAAAAAATAAAAACCGCAGAGGTATCAAATACCACCAAAAGACAGCTCTATTTGTGGGGAAAAAAGGACGCCAATTTTGTTTGGGAGCCACGTCGCACGACCGCGCAATTGTCTGTTAAAGCGACGCAGTGCTGAATCGCAAAACCTGGCTTGGGCATTTAGCTGCCTAAAGGCTTAACCGGTTAAAAAGTGTGTCCAAATTTTGAAGCAAGTGTAAACAAGCTCTTATAGTGGTTAAATTAGGCTAGGTTTTCACTAGTGCAGAGCAGGAACGCATGCTAATCTTTAGTGTTCCTGAACCGCACAGAGACACACTGCATTTTAGCAGAGGGGGCAAAAGGGACAACTGTTCTGAGCCCCCTGCCAGATGGGGCCCCTCTCTATACAATAAAATATAAAGACAAAAACAAAATGATATAAAATAAATAAATAATAATATAATAATATAAAATTAATAATAATAAAAAATATTTTTTAAATGTATCTTGGGAAGTAATATTTTGAAAGCCATCATCTGTAAATGTTTTTACTCCCCCAGGTGTCCCAAGGCCTAAATCTGGCCCTAGGTTGTTGGGTGTGGTGCAATTTAAAAAAAGGGTCAGAATCATGGATATACAGTAGCAGCCCATTCAGATGAATGGAGTGCTGTATTCATGATGTATGCATGCAAACAAGCCGCACTACTGTGAACCAAACCTTAGTCTTAATACTTTTTAAAAGGATTCAGACAATGTCTCTGAATATTAATTGGTATCATCTGAAGAAAAGTAAACTTCTTTGTAAGCGATTTCACTAAACGTTGATCTACTGCTATCAAAGCATCAGTGCTTTCCAATATAAACATATCAAGCTTTGCATTCATTAAGATGACAAAGTCTTGGAACTTTAGATGAAGCTCTTATGATCATTTTAGATTAAACACGTTTAATAGACTTTAATTAATTAGGATGTTCAAATCTGGAAGTTTAAGATGAAATGCATATAATAGTAATATTTTATTCCTAGGATGAGAATCAGTATAACTATATAAAGCTGAACTCCAGGCACAAAAATGTTTATTTAAACATTTTTCTCAACAGCCACAAAAAATAAAATATCCACTTTGCGTACAATGAATGCCTTTGCACACTCAGGTATTACCTTGTGAATGAATGAATGAATAAATGAAAAATTTATAAAGCGCGGCACATGCGAACTGAATCGCTTCTGGGCGCCAGCAGTGACATCATCACTGTGCTGTACATAGCCTGTTCAGAGATCATAGTTTTGGGAGGGAACCAGTAATACCACCCTCTATAGGCTGGGTGCAGAAAACTACTGTACATAAGGGGGTGGCGACAAGACCAGTCACCCTGTACAAAGAGAGAAAGGAAGAGTGATTGGTCTGTATTACAGGAAGCTCCAGCAAAGAGGCAAAGGGGTCACACAGGATTACTGCACAGATCTGGAAGAAATACACAAATAACACCAAGTATCAAGGATAAATACACACGCCTCTTAATTTTTGACAATATTGGTTTATCCCAGAGTTCAGCTTTACGCACAAGGTTTATTATTTCTTTATCAAGACTATGGGGTTGATTTAACAAAGGCAAATAGACTGTGCACAAGGGCATTTTCTCCAGAGCTTAGAAAATTAGGTAAAGCTTCACTTTTTCAAGAATACCCAATCACATGCAAAGAAAAGAGCATTTCTTGCTTGCACATGATGGGGTAATGGAAGTCTGCAGAGCTTACCCTCCATACTCTCACCAGCCTCTGAAGCAGCCGGCTGAGACCGGTGAAACCAGTCAGGAAATTTGCCATTGTCCACCTCTCTATCACGACCCAAATGATACTCTATGAGATGGAACATCCTGCAATGGATATCTGCAACAGATGTCTCATCTATCTTTTATAGGAGATCCGTGAACGACAGGATTTGATAAGTATACCATACCTCTCATGGTTGTGGGACTTTCGATCATTTCAAAGCATGACCTTTATGGATTACAATTACTATCTTTGGAACTGTGTTTATCTTACAGTGTGAGTGAAGAATTCAAGGCATGAGACCTGTCTGGGTATAGCAGTTTACATCTGACATTTTGGTTAGATTTAAAGCAGCACTGCACCCTCAGAATCTTGATTAGTGAGCCTCCTCTAGAGCACTGCAACATTTCAATCTTGTCTAGATTCATCTCACATCACCATCATCCATAGGTGTGCACACAGGGTGTGCCAGGTGTGCCCAGGCACACCCTAATCACCCTGTGCAGCTCAGATTCGTCCTACTGCCTTGGCTCCTCCCCTTCCTCCAGCGGCGCTGCTGGCTTCCCTCCTCTCTTCTCCCGACAGCTGTTGTTGCAGGGATGTCTTAGGATGAATGGGGGGAAAGGCGCCATTAAATATGTAATTTACTGTTCCCTTTCCCTTCCCCTAAATGAACATCGTGAGTAATCGGTAGTGTGTATTTGAGCTTTGGGGTGCACACCCTAATGCAATAGGCTGTGCACACCTATGCCATCATCCATTTGTATCTTTCCTAATATGAACTGTATGAACTTTTAAATTGATCATATCCAAGGCTCTGGTGCCAAAACATCCAGTCAAGGGATTAAACTGGACTGTGACTCTGCGGTTTATCTGTCCAGTATTACTGGACCATACACACATCCCCATTCACTGGCAGTACGAGCCAGGAGGCAGGGTAAAATTTATAGATTACTTGTGGTCACACATATATATACAGTATATATATATATATATATATATATATATAGTATATATATATATATATATATATATATATATATATATAGTATATACACATATATATATATATATATATACAGTATATATATATATATATATATATATATATATATATATATATATATATGGTGGACATGGCTTTTAAATAGTATGAGGGAAGATTGTGTGACACATGGTACCTGTTTAGGCCCCTTTTGCACGGACGGATAGAATGGAGCTCTACCGCAGGTAAAAGCACACAATGCTTTCTTATGGCCCCATTCACATACTGCGTTTAGCTGCGGTTTCATTACCTGTGGTTTGTCGCAGATAGAAAAAATAAAATTGACTGTGTCCAGGAACGATTTGGCGCAGCTATCTGCACATAACCGCAGGTAATCGCAGTGCACTGTGTCAGCTGTGTTTAGTATAAAACATGAGGGGAAACTCCACAGCAAATTTTAAATAAAAAAAACGGCATGGGTTCCCCTCCAGGAGCATACCAGGCCCTTGGGTCTGGTATTTTTGATACCAAAAAAATGACGTAGGATTCCCCCCAAAATTCATAGCAGACCCTTATCCGTGCACGCAACCCAGCCGGCCAGGAAAGGGGGTGGGGACGAGCGATCACCGCCCCCCTGAGCCGTACCAGGCCGCATGCCCTCAACACCCCAAAGCACCTTGTCCACATGTGGCCTATTCCCGACAACCCTGGCCGTTGGTTTTGGGGTTTGCGGGCAGGGGGCTTATCGGAATCCGAGAGCCCCCTTTAATAAGGGGGCACCCAGATTCCGCCCCCCCCACGCTAGATGAATGAGTATGGGGTACATCGTACCCCTACCCATTTACCTGGAGGAAAAAAGTGTAAAAAAACACACTACGCAGGTTTTTAAAGTCATTTATTAGGCAGCTCGGGGGGGTCTTCTTCCGACTTTGGGGGTCTCTTCTTTTGCTCTCCGGTGCCTTCTTCCTTCTGCCGGGCTGCTCCGCTATCTTCTTGCAGCTCTTTTACTAGCGGCAGCCCGGTCTTCTGCGTTGTCCTGTCCCCTTTTCTCCGGTGTCCTTTTGCCGGGCTGCTCCTCTATCTTCTTGCAGCTTTTTTACTAGCGGCGGCCCGGTCTTCTGCGTCGTCTTCTCCCCTCTTCTCCGGTGCCCTGCTGCGAGGCTGCTCCGCTATCTTTTTGCAGCTCTTTTACTAGTGGCGGCCCGGTCTTCTGCGTCGTCTTCTTCCCTCTTCTCTTCTTCGATGTTGACATGTCGCTTCCTCCCGCTGTAATGTCGGGTGCGCGGTGCGCAAACATTTCTATATGCCTCTTATGACGTCACAGTCCCATCATGCTCCAGGTGGTGATGACATAAGGGGCGGGGTCACCATAACCACGCCTCATGCCTATATAAATCGCGCACCCGGAATTACAGTGGGAGGAAGCGTTGTGTCAACATCAAAGAAGAGAAGAGAGAATAAGATGACGCTAGTAAAAGAGCTGCAAGAAGATAGCGGAGCAGCCCGGCAGAAGAACACCGGAGAAGATGATGCAGAAGACCGGGCCGCCGCTAGTAAAGAGCTGCAAGAAGATAGTGGAGGAGCCTGGCAGAAGGAAGAAGGCACCGGAAAACAGAAGAAGAGACCCCCGAAGTCGGAAGAAGACCCCCGGAGCTGCCTAATAAATGACTTTAAAAACCTGTGTAGTGGTTTTTTTTTACACTTTTTTCCTCCAGGAGAATGGGTAGGGGTACGATGTACCCCATACTCATTCACCTAGGGTGGGGGGGGCCGGGATCTGGGGGCCCCCTTATTAAAGGGGATTTCCGGATTCTGATAATCCCCCTGTCCGCAAACCCCGACAACCAACGGCCAGGGTTGTCGGGAATAGGCCCTTGTCCCCATCAACATGTGGACAAGGTGCTTTGGGGTGTTGAGGTCATGCGGCCTGGTACGGCTCAGGAGGAGAGTGATCGCTCGTCCCCACCCCCTTTCCTGACCGACCGGGCTGCGTGCTCAGATAAGAGTCTGGTATGGATTTTGGGGGAACTCCCATGCCGTTTTTTTGGCGTACGGGGTTCCATTTAAAATCCATAGCAGACCTAAGGGCCTGGTATGCTCCTGGAGGGGAACCCATGCCGTTTTATTTAAAATTAGGCATGGAGTTCCCCCTCATGATTCATACCAAACACAGTGCCTGGTATTGGCAGGGATCCAAGTCAGATCCCCGTTCAATATCGTGCCGCAGCTAAACGCAACCGCAGCTAATCGCACTGTACAAATGTAGCTAATCTCTGTGCCTGGAGTCTTGAATTTAACAGAAAATAAACATGCTTTTAACTGCGGCAGAACAGCCGTCCGTGTGAAAGGGGTCTAATTGTTAGTCATGTTATTGCTTGTATAGCACTGCCCCCGTTGGGATTGCTGTGTGTAGACATTCCTGGGCCTCCCCCTGATTATCTTGCTGACAGTTACTAGTTTCTTGCACACGACCAACCGTACACTCATCTGCTCATTATCCAATAATCAATCCAGGGTGTGTGTTTTTTTGGGGGGTATTTATTGTTGGTATTTGGATGGTAGAAAGGAATAGCGGGATACTCCAACTGAAAATATGTACAGATGAGGACAACTCTCACTTGGCCTCACCAGGTTGACTGCCATACTGCACTTGTATGGGAGAAATAAGTAATGTGCTTGCTCTGGCAGCAGACTTAAAGGAATTGTTTTATCTTCAGGACACTCACTAGCATCCCCTTTGGCTGACACCCATCCACTGACTCTACTAGTTGAAGGGATGGCCCTCACAGGACAGGCTCCGTGACGCAGATCTGTACCTATATTAGGCAGAAACAGATCCTTCCTGGTGTGTCTTCCTTTCAGTCAGCTTTGCAGGACATCTGGGTTGCAGCGTTACTCTGATTCAGACCCTCAGGTCGACCACCTGTGCAGAGGAGGGGCAGCCACCCCCTCCCTCTGGGACCCCACTCTACAGCTGAAGACCCGAGCATATGTGCCCCTGGCATATATATGGTCACCCAGCATGCATTGAGGCACTTTCCTCTGCCAATTGCCAGGGCTGTAACTATGCCTCTGATCTCACTTGTCAGGTTTCCTCCGACTGTCCAATATGCCTCCCTATAGGACCAGTGTGAAATATTTACGCATAAACTATATAACTATATAAAATGTTTATATAAGTGTACCAATATAGGTGATCCAGAGCAAAAATACTCCTCAAATTCTATAACACTCCACAAGAGTGGGTGAAGGCAAAATCAAAACTTGATAGAAAAATCCCAATGAAAGGAATTCAACAAACAAAACAATATGAATAACAAAAAAAAGTTCAAAGGTGCATCTCATATATATACTCCAAATCTATGTGAAAAAAAGTCCATGCACTGTGAAAGTGATAAGGAAGCAATCTCATAGGTAGGCGAAAGATGAAGTGTGTTTTCAAAGATACAATCCCCGGAACTAGTATAAGGTGAAGGTACCCTTACCGGATGGTGTTGACCCACAACTCACCATACGGCGGGGGGGTCACAAAGGCTAAATGGGCCGATTGCCTTCTCTGGTCTCTGTCCCGATCCACTTGACTGGTTGCACCAAACGTGGTGTGCATCCGATATGATCAGAATTAATCAGGGTGTATCCGCGAACAGATCTCCAACTCCAAACCGGATTCAGTAAAGGGTAATAATTCACCACAATGGTTCAAACAAGGGGAAAAAAAGAGAAGAGAGCATCTCCTCATAGTGTAAAAATGTAAAAATACACACTGGAAACCAACACAAATCGCAACCAAAACCACATCAGCCAAAAGAACATGTCACCAACATTCAAAAGGGCCGGACTAATCACACGGTACCTAGACACTATCTTGAACGTCACAACAAGAAAGTGGAAGGTACTAGCTTTCAAATCATTGACAAATTCATCCCACATTGGAGGGGTGAACCCAATGTTAGAGGTGTATCTAAACTTGAAGTTTATTGGATATACCAACTCAAATGTTATGTGCCTAATCCCACTCCTCCATGCCCAAATCTCCTAACCCTAATCCCACTCCATGCCCAATAATCCTAACCCTAACCCCAATCCCACTCCTTCTATCCTTAAAACTCCTAACCCTAATCCCACTCCTCCATGCCCAATAATCCTAATCCCACTCCTTCATGCCTAATACTCCTAACCCTAATTCCACTCATTCTATCCTTAAAACTCTTAACCCTAATCCCAATCCTCCATGCCCAATACTCCTAACCCTAATCCCACTCCTCCACGCCCCCTAACTCCTAACCCTAATCCTAATCCCACTCCTTCTAACTCCTAACCCTAATCCCACTCCTCCATGCCCAATACTCCTAATCCTAATCCCACTCCTTCATGCCTAATACTCCTAACCCTAACCCCACTCCTTCTATCCTTAAAACTCCTAACCCTAATCCCACTCCTCCATGTCCAATACTCCTAACCCCACTCCTCCATGCCCAATACTCCTAACCCTAATCCCACTCTTTCTTTCCTTAAAACTTCTAACCCTAATCCCACCCCTCCTAGTCCCACAAACTACTCCTTGTGGTTTTTAACAGCAAATCTATTTATTTTCCATAGATTTGACTTTCTTCTTGACCTGCTGACACCTGCGTTGTTGAGACATGATACTAATTGTAGGGATGCCATATCACCATGTGAACGCTTACTTATAATACTGAGGTAAGCGATTTTATAATTATATGCATTTATTTTCTCATTCACCATAAACATACTACAAATATTTTTTAGGAAAAAAATAACATTTATTATTTCAATTTGCACAACATATGCACATTTTTTTATAATAGAAAAAAAATCTAATATATTATTATTATCATTTTTAATATATAAATCTGTATTGTCAAAATAAACTCTGAGTATCAAAACATGTTTATTATAACGAAAAAAAATATATTGGGAAATCTTTATCAAAAATTCAATTGCAAAAATGTAATAAACAATGAAATAAAAATTACCTGAAGGTTTAACCACTTGCTTACTGGGCACTTAAACACCCCTCCTGCCCAGAGCAATTTTCAGCTTTCAGCGCTCTCACACTTTGAATGACAATTACTCAGTCATGCAACACTGTACCCAAATGATTTTTTTGTCCTTTTTTTCCCACAAATAGAGCTTTCTTTTGGTGGTATTTGATCACCTCTTGGTTTTGTATTTTTTGCGCTATTAATGAAAAACACCGAAAATTTTGAAAAAATATGTTTTTTTCTTAGTTTCTGTGAATTTTTTTGCAAATTATTAATATTTCTTGATAGATTTTGGCCACAATTTATACTGCTACATGTCTTTGATAAAAATAGCCCGAAATTTTGGGAAATTATTTGGTCTGTGTGAAAGTTTTAGAGTCTACAAGCTATAGTGCAAATCATACAAAATTATCACATCTGATCACACCTGATGTATTGAAGGCCTATCTCATTTCTTGAGACCCTAACAAGCCAGGAAAGTACAAATGCCCCCCAAATAACCCCTTTTTGGAAAGTAGACATTCCAACGTATTTATTAAGAGGCATGGTGAGTTATTTGAAGTTGTATTTTTTTCCCACAATACTTTGCAAAATTAAGATTTTTATTTTTTATTAAAAAAAATTCTCAAAATTGTCATTGTATTAGCTTATTTCTCTTACATGGCATGTGCATACCAAAAATGACACCCCAAAATACATTCTGCTACTCCTCCTGAGTAGAACGATACCCCATGTGTGAGACTTTTTCACTGCCTGGCCACATACAGAGCCCCAATATGCAGGGAGCGCCATCAGGGGTTCTAGGAGCATAAATTGCACATCTAACTAGTTGACTACCTATTACACTTTTGAAGGCCCTGGAACACCAGGACAATGGAATTACCCACAAAATGACCCCATTTTGGAAAGCCAACACCCCAACGTATAATCTATTAGGCATAATGAGTCTTTTGAATGGTTCATTTTTTTCCAGACGTTTTTGGAAAATGTGGAAAAAAAATTAAAACGCATTTTTTTTACACAAAGTTGTCCATTGATAAGATATTTCCAACACATAGCATGTACATAGCAAAAATTACACCCCAAAATACATTCTGCTACTCCTCCTGAGTACAACGATACCACATGTGTGAGACTTCTACACAGCCTGAGATCCAACATGCAAGGAACACCGTCAGGTGTTCCGGAGACACATAGCATGCACATACCAAGAATTACACCCCAAAATACATTATGCTGAGCAAAGCGTATACAAAAGATTACCTGTGGTAATAGTAGCGCAGTTCTACACAGCAGGATAGCACTGGTCCAGGCAGCAGGCAGGGACTTGGTCAGCAACGTCCAGGCAGGGATACTGTCCCATCAGGGTTAGTGCAGGTGGTCAGTTCATGCAACAGGCAGAGGCATGATGGCATAGGTCCTACAGGCAGCAGGCAGAAGTAGGGCCTCGTTCTGGACAGAAGGGGGACAGGGGTAGAGGCTTCTCCCACCCAAATCTCTTTGAAGCCTCTGGGCAACCAGACCCTAATCTAGCATGAGAAAACAAAAAAAATGTTTTCTTCATCCAGAAAAACTTTTCTGGAGCCCCTCACATATGTGAGACCCCTGTGTTGAATCCCACTAGTCCAGTAGCAGGGTACAAGATCAGTCCAGGAGGCAGGCAAAAGGCATGGTCAAACAGTCCGAGGTCAGTTCCAGATCAGGCAGAGGCATTACAGAATCGTTAGGCAGAAGAATGGTCGAAAAAACAGTCCAGGGTCAGTTCCAGATCAGGCAGAGGTATTACAGAATCGTTAGGCAGAATCATGGTCAAAAAACAAGCCGAGGTCAGTTCCAGATCAGGTAGAGGTATTACAAAATCGTTAGGCAGAATCGTGGTCAAAAAACAAGCCGGGGTCAGTTACAGAGCAGGCAGTGGCATAAGGGGTGTGAAGGTGTGTAAAGGCAGGAACGGAGGATTAATACTTTAGTTTGGTGTGGTAACGGCGAAAACAGTCAGTTACACAGAGGCCTGGTTGGGAAGGACAATCCACACAATGGAAAGATGTGTCTCGTCTGACTCCATCACTGGCGCATACCTTGCATTTTTTTTGACGTCGTCGGCCTGTTTCTGTGGGAGGGATTTTATCGGGAAAATGACGCTCGGCGAGACGACTTAAAACATCAGATCGGATGGTTTGGAGTGGGCCGTTCGGGAAAATAAGGGCAGTGATAAGGTCCTCTTGGTAGCCAAGGAAGTGTTTGGGGTTTTGGGTGGAGTTGCTGTAAATTACAAAGGAATTATATATGGCCAATTGAAAAAAATAAATGGCAACTTTTTTGTACCAATGGTACGTTCTTCTTGTAGCAAGATAGGGTTCAAGCATCTGGTCATTGAAGTCGACCCCCCCCATAAACAAATTATAGTCCTGGATGCAAGTGGGCTTTCGGATGGTGGTGCCACGCCTTCTGCGGGTTTCAACGACGGTATCATTATGGATGGAAGATAGCATGTACACGTCTCTTCTGTCCTTCCACTTCACCGCCAGAACCGCATTGTTACGCAGACTTGCTGATTCTCCTCTTTTCAGCTTTGTATTCACCAGGCTTTGAGGAAAGCCTTTCATGTTGTTTCGGATGGTGCCACAAGCCGGGGTCTGCTTCCGGTGCAGGTTGTGGAACAGGGGAAGAGAGGTGTAGAAATTATCTACGTATAGATGATAGCCTTTTTCCAATAGGGGGTTAATGAGTTCCCAAACAATTTTGCCACTTGATCCCAAGTAGTCTGGGCAATTAGGGGGATTGAGCTGGGTGTCCTTGCCTTCGTATACTCTGTAGGCATACAGGTATCCTGTGACTCGGTCACACAATTTGTAGACCTTCACACCATAGCGGGCTCTTTTGCTTGGTATGAATTGTTTTATTTGAAGCCTGCCACTAAATTTAACAAGCGACTCATCCACACAGATGTGTTGGTCCGGGGTATATAATTGGGGGAATTTTTCTGAAAAATAATTCAGTAAGGGCCAAATTTTGAAAAGTCTGTCATGTTCTGGATGATTTCGGGGATGGCTCTGGGTATTGTCGTTGAAATGTAGGAATCTCATTATGGCAAAGTATCGGGCTCTGGGCATTACGCTGGAGAAGATGGGCATGTGGTAGATCGGGTTTTTGGACCAAAAGGCACGGTAAGTGTTTTTTGGGTTGAGTCCCATACAAAATGTTAGGCCTAAAAAAAATTTCAACTCCTCCACCGTAAGGTCTCTCCACTGGAAGGGACGGGCATGGTATGACGTGGGATTATTTTCAATAAATTGCTGTGCAAATAGGTTGCACTGGGCCACAACTCCGGATAGCATGTCCTCTGTAAACATGAGGTTAAAATAATTGATTGGTGAAAAATTCTCTGTGTCCACTTGGATTCCTGGCTGGGCCGTGAAAGGGGGAATGTTGGCTTCTCCTGAATTAGGAGGAAGCCACAAGGGGTTCTGAAGGGCATATGGAAGGCTAGCATGGGTCCTGGAAGTTTGTTGCCGAGGCACTGCGGTGCTGGCGGATAGCACTGCAGTGCTGGCGGATGGCACTGCAGTGCTGGCAGATGGCACTGCGGTGCTGGTGGATGGCACTGCATCCTCACTAGAACGCCTTCGTTTAGCCGGCCGGCTATCTTCCTCCTCTGAGTCACTCAGTGTTCCGCTACTGAGGGCGGGCTCATAATTGACGTCCAACTCAGAATTTGAATTTGAAAGGGACTCTGAATGAGAGAGCTCCCCGTTGCTCTCGTCGGGGGCAGACATGATTTGGAATGCCTCCTGAAGGGAATAGGACCTTTTGGACATGGTTGCTGATGCAACTGCACAGGTGTGTGCTAAGCCTTCACTGATGGGCACTGATGAGGTGGAGAAGATCGGCACTGATGAGGTGGAGCAGATGGGCACTGATTGGCGGAGCAGATGGGCACTGATGAGACGGCACAGATGTGCACTGATAATGCTGCACAGATGTGCACTTATGTGCACAGATGGGCATTGATTGGCACAGGTGGGCACTGAGGTGGCACTGATGTGGCGGCACAGGTGGGCACTGATGTGGCGGCACAGGTGGGCACTGATGTGGCGGCACAGGTGGGCACTGATGTGGCGGAACAGGTGGGCACTGATTGGCAGCACAGGTAGGCACTGATAATGCTGCACAGATGTGCACTAATAATGCTGAACAGATGTGCACTGATAATGCTGCAAAAATGGGCACTGATTGTTACAGGTGGGCACTGATGTGGCGGCACAGGTGGGCACTGATGTGGCGGCACAGGTGGGCACTGATGTGGCGGCACAGGTGGGCACTGATTGGCACTGATGAGGTGGCAAAGGGATGGCACTGTATGTTCTTCAACACGGATGGCACTGGGATGGCACTGGGATGGCACAGGGATGGGCACTGGGATGGGCACTGGGATGGGCACTGTTAAGACTTTCCACAGTAAATTACAGTAATCACAGACCTTCTCTCTCCTCACACGCGCTGTCTGTGTGAGGAGGGAGAGGCGGCAATGAGAGATGATCTCATATGTTTACATTTGAGATCATCTCTCATTGGCCACACAGATCGCATCGCAAACGGCCACTCTGATTGGCCGTTTGCGGCGATCTGTAATTGGGGACACAGCCAACACAGAATTTCCCCGCAGCGCGCTCGGGAGCGCGCGTGGGGAACGAGCAAAGAGGAGGACGTCAAATGACGTCCTCTTGGATTTTGAGGTCCGCGCTGAAGCGCTGAAGCCGTCATTCGGCTATAGCGCGGGCCGGAAGAGGTTAATAACTATTGTGATTACTATGTAATCATCAAACGAAATTTGAAGATCA
Organism: Rana temporaria; assembly: GCF_905171775.1. Classification (NCBI taxonomy): domain Eukaryota; kingdom Metazoa; phylum Chordata; class Amphibia; order Anura; family Ranidae; genus Rana; species Rana temporaria. Next base: position 375,768,879 of record NC_053493.1, on the reverse strand, counting down.
TGATAGTATGAGGGGTGAGGGTGTAAAACTTCTCTAGCGGTGTTTGGCTGAGGAGTAGTAGGAGGAGGAGGGGGAGGTGGAGGATGAGGAGGAGCTTGATTTGGGGGATAATAATTTGGGGGCAAATCATATTGTGCGGCATTAAATCTTGGATTGAATTGGGGAGTCATTGACATGTTTGGGCCACATTGACTGTTATATGCAGATGCACGAAAACCAGATTCTTCCTATTGATTACCGTAGCGAATATTAGGTAGTTGGTTCTGGTTTTCTGATGGTTGGCCAGTTGGCCACGTAAAATTGGAGGATTGCTTTTCTGCTGATATTATTTGATTACTTTCAAAATGTCAATTCTCAGATCACATTGAAATTCCTTCTTTACTTCTGCAATTTGAGGTATTAAACTTTTTGTAAATGCTGTGATTTCGTTGTTTTCACTCTTATGGCAATCGATTAGGTTTCTGACAAACTCAATGAATTGTTGACTTTCTTGTTTTTTATTTTGTTTGGCTCTTGTTGTTGACCTTCTTGGAGGTGTTTCTTGGTCTTCAATATACTCTTCTAATGGCTGAGTTTCAGTAGGAGTATTTGTTTCCTGAGTTTTTGAAATAAGCTCCTCTTCGTCGCTGTCACTACTGAAATTGTTGTCAGTTCTTCAAAAAATAAAAATGATTTTATTAATATACATGTATTATAAAAAAAAAAATGTTTTTTAAAGAATGTATAAAATGTTACTACTTACTGTCTCTCTTGCATAACTGGTTTTAAAAACTCTAATTCATAATAATGACAATATATCCTTCCTTTTTTGGAGCCGGACCCACTTCGCATTGGTTGCTGTTTTATTAGTTCTCTCCTGAAATTATCCCCCAATGTCTTCCACCGTTGTTTGATCATTTTTACTGAAATATTAAATGTAATTGTTTTCAGATATCTTGCAACGGGAAATACCTACTCCTCACTGCAATATGAATTTCGGATAGGGATATCAACCATAAGGCAAATTGTGAAGGAAACATGTGATGCAATCTTGAATATGAGAAGTTAATTTATGCCTATTCCAAATAAGGAAAAATGGGAAGATGTTGCCCAGTGATTTTTTTTTTAATCAGAAAGGTTTTTATTGCTCACAAAACATACATACAGTAAAAGAATGACAGTCTACACAGTGCTTTTAGACTGACTCAACAGCAAAATCATAGATCAGACATCAAAAATACCTTGTAAAATCATTGCACACAGTCATTTTACCGTTTCAACCACCTGGACACACCACCCTGGACCCCTCACCCCTCCTGACCGTCCACCCATCCACCCTTCTTTCAGCCCACCAAATAATCAAACAGGGGACCCTATAGTTTATCCTCAACCTCTACCTTCCACCCAGTAGCCTTTCCTGTACCAACTCTAAGGGGCTCAGCCCAGGTGTCGCGAGCCATGGATCCCATAATTTAAGAAATTTCCCTGCGGTCCCTCTATGCTGGTATATGTACTTTTCCATCGACATTGTTCTGCCCACATGCTGTACCCAGGTCCTAACCGAAGGGGGCTCCCTCGACTTCCAGTGTATGAGGATGAGTTTCCTCGCCTGGAACAATGCCCTAGCGTATGCGGCTCTAGTACCTTCCTCCACTATTGCCCCCTCCAGAACACCCAACAGGCAACAAAGTGGATCCAGTGGGACATTGGTCTGGAACACTGAATTTAGTGTAGCCAGGACCTCCGTCCAGTATCTATGCAGCTTGGGACAGCGCCAGAGCAGGTGGACCAAATCACCCTGTGCCGCCCTGCACCTTCCGCACAACGGGTCCGGAGCCCGGCCCATTCTAAAAAGCCTAGCCGGGGTGTAATGCACCTTAAGTAATATATAGAGTTGGGAGACCCTCTGTGACACATTTAATGAACAGGTATTCACGGCCTGTAGCGCCTCCTCCCATATTTCCCCCTCAATGGGCCCCAGATCTGCCTCCCACTGTTCTGCCACCCTCATAGGGTGCCCTTCCAAAAATAACGACAGAAGCAAAGTATAACATTGTGAAATCATGCCCTTGGTGTCCTGCGCGGAGCACAGTACCCGGAAAACCGGTGTGGGGGACCGAACCCACTCCACCGCTGCCCCCTGGGCCCTTACTGCGTGCTGCAGCTGAAGATAGAAGAATTGCATAGTGTGCGGCAGGTTAAATCTGGAGCGTAGCTCACTAAAGGGGAGTAGGCCCCCCCTCCCAAAGACATGTTTAAGATGCGTGACCCCAAAGGAACTCCACCTCTGTCCCTGGTCAAGTTTAGCTAGCTCCTCATAGGAATTGTTCCCCCATAGGGGACTAAACTCGGTGTACCCCACCACATTTTGGAGTTGCTTAGCTTTATTCCATATCTTCTGAACAAGAGCATACGTAGGCATACGTTTATTAGGTTTTTGAAATTTGCAAGCCTCCAGTCCCTCAGGTATCGTTGCTACCCCTGAATCGTGCAGCATCAATCTGGCCGCCGAGGCCTCGGGCAATGGGCCCATGGCCCCTATTAAGTGTTGGAGCTGAGCCGCCAAGTAGTATATCCATGGGTTAGGTAAGGCGAGGCCCCCCCCCCCTCCTTTGGGCGCTGCAATTTTTCTAGCTTTATCCTAGGGGTTTTGGTGTGCCACAGCAGCTGTCTGAAGAGAGAGTTAACTACACGGAATATTTTAAGGGTGATTACCACAGGTGTGTTATGGAGAAGATACAGCAGTTGCGGCATCAGTATCATTTTGATGAGGTTGGTCTTTCCCGCTAGGGACATTTTTAGTTTGTTCCAGATTTGAATTTTATCCCTGAATTTAGACAGCAGGGGGTACACATTCAGTTTACAGAAATCCGTTATAGTGGGGGAGATCCAAATCCCCAGGTACTTAAAAGAGGACACCACGGGTACAGGACACGAAGGGCTACTCCCCATCGAGGACGTCTCATCTAGGAACATCAGGGCCGACTTGTTCCAATTAATTGTAAGACCCGAAAAGCGGCCAAATTCAGTAATAATGGACATAACCTGCTGCAGGGATCCCTCCGCATCCTCTAAAAAGAGGAGCATGTCGTCGGCGTATAGCATGATTTTCTCATGTATGTCGCCGTATCTGAACCCCCGAACCGCCTCGCAGTCCCTAACCAGGGCCGCAAGGGGCTCGATAGCCAAGGCAAAGAGCAGAGGGGACAGGGGACATCCCTGCCTGGTCCCCCTGCCCAGAGCGAAGGCGTGGGACATCCTATCAGCCATACGTATGGCCGCCTTTGGCGTAGCATATAAGAGCCTGACCCATCTCAGGAACCTAGGGCCGAAGCCAAATTTAGTCAGTACCGCCCATAGGTACCGCCAGCCAACACTGTCGAAGGCCTTATTGGCATCAAGCGACAACAGTGCTCTACTGCCGGCGGAAACCGAGGGGGTCTGCATGTTCAGGTATAGCCGTCGGAGGTTCGTCGCCGTGGATTTTCGTGGCATGAATCCCGCCTGGTCGTAGTGGATAATGGACAGAATAATTTTGTTCACTCGCAGGGCCAGTACTTTCGCTAGAATTTTGACGTCGCTTTGGAGGAGAGAGATAGGTCTATACGACCCGGGATCCAGAGGATCCTTACCCGCCTTCAGCAATAGAACGATGTTCGCTCGTGTCATAGACGGGGGCAAGACACCCGAGTCAAACGAGGCGTTAAACACCTCAAGTAACTCGGGCAGCATCACCTCCCCGTACTGAGTATACACCTCCATGGGTATTCCATCGTCCCCCGGGGCTTTACATGTGGGGAAGGAGGCAGCAGCCTCCCTCAGTTCCTCCAGAGTAAGCGGTTTCTCCAGCTCGGTCCTCGCCCCTTCTTTCAGGGTCGGTAGAGCCAGCGCATCAATATAGCGCTGCAACTCCCCATCCGTGAAATCATCTCGCGTCTTGTACAATTCGGAGTAGAAAGTGGTCAACTCAGTCAAAATCATCTCCGGTTCGTTCACCAGGCGCCCCCGCCCATCACGGATCGCTCCTATGGCGGGGGACGCCTGTTGCGACCTGGCAATTCTTGCCAACAGGCGGACAGTTTTCTCCCCCTCCTCATAATATGCCTGCTGGGAAAAAAATCGCTTCTTCTCCGCGGCGGAGGATCTCAGCCGGTCCAGGGAGTCCTGGCCCGACATCCATGCCTCCCTCGCGGAGTCCGAGGGGTCTACCACGTACGTTAGTTCTAATTGTCTCACCTGATCCTCCACCCTTTCTAAAAGAGCCGACGAATTGTGTTTTATAGCCGCAATCTCCTCAATAAACGTTCCCCTCAGACAGGCCTTGGAGGCTTCCCAGCCTTGAGCCCGGCCTTCCCCTCCCCCGTTTTCCACAAAGTATTGCTCTATCCTGCGTGCGACATGTTCGTGGGAAGTGAACAGCTTTAGCCAAAAGGCGTTTAACTTCCAGGGGGCCCTGGGTATGGAAGACAACGGGCGGTAAACCAGGTGGGCCACCAGAGGGGAGTGATCGGATACCCCCCTCGGAAAATACTCAACCTTGGGGACCATGTGAAGGACCTGGGGGGACCCAACACACAAATCTATACGGGACAGCGACCCATGAGTCTTGGAGAAACAAGAAAACTGTTTAGTCGCGGGGTATCTAGCTCTCCAAACGTCCTGCCACCCCACCTCCCCCAGCAATCTGCTCAAAGTAGTCCCCCTACCCCCCTGGGATACCTGGGCCGGTGGGTGCCTATCCACCCTAGGATCGATACAAGCATTAAAAT